>NC_135371.1:108266136-108569166 GCF_049243985.1 Paroedura picta | reverse complement strand
GATGCATTCCAGATGTTATACACATCTTTAAGGCCAAAGCTCTCACACAACTGATCTATTGGGCTCCAATAAGCATCACCAGTAATTTGTCTACCTTAGAGAACGACCACTGGTTTACATACCGAGAGGGGTCCTTCTCCTCAAGGGTCAGGAGGACAGCTGGAACGGGTGTTTCCCATCTCTCTTTGAGGGAGGCAGGTCATTTGCATATTTTGCCTTCCGGTGGGAAACGCCCCTTCATCTCCAGTCGAAACTTCCGGAGCGCCATTTCGTCCATCTGCGGACCTCTGATCAACACCTTCTTACTCTGAAAGGCAATCTGTATTACCCTGAACACAACCCTTAACATGGAAGGCAACAAACCACATATGCACCAAATCTCAGCTAGTCTGCGTAAGCAAGGATTCTCGTTATTCATTTATTTTTTTATTTGTTTATTTTGACAATGTGAAGCGAAGTGATGGACCACCCTATGGGTGGGACCAGCTGTCCTCCTGACCCTTGAGGAGAAGGACCCCTCTCGGTATGTAAACCAGTGGCCATTCTCCCTCCGGGTCAGGAGGACAGCTGGAACGGGACTTACAAGAGCAGTCCCTAACCCAGGGAGGGTCCAACATGGTCCATCACGTGCAACAGAACTCTGCGCCCGAAGGCCGCCTGTTCTGCCTCTCGTTCCTGAATCTTGTAATGCTTGACAAATGTGGAAGGAGTAGCCCACGTAGCTGCCCTGCACACCTCTTCCACCGAGGCGTTCCTGGCGAAAGGCGCTGACTCAGCAGCACTGCGCAACGAATGCGCTGTAATGCCCTGTGGAATCTCCTCCCCCGCAGCCCTATAAGCTTCTACGATGCAGGCCCTGACCTGCCTGCTGATGGCTGCCTTAGTCAAGGGTTCTCCCACCTTGGACCCTGAAAGGAAAACGAACAGCGAATCCGACTTGCGGATACTGGCTGTCCTCCTAACGTAAATCCTAAGGACACATCTGACATCCAACTTGTGCCATTCCCTCTCCTGGTCAGAAGCCGGACTAGGAAAAAAGGTGGGTAAACTGATTTCTTGCGAAATGTGAAACCGGGAATCTACCTTGGGCCGGAATAAAGGGTTCACCCTCAGGACCACCCTGGACTTGCGGAACCTACACAACTCCTTGTCAATAGACAGGGCCCCCAGCTCCGAAAGCCTCCTGGCCGATGTAACAGCCACTAAGAATATGGTTTTCATGCCTAACCACTTCAAGGGAATACCCCTAATGGGCTCAAACGGCTCCTTCATCAAGGATGACAGAACCAGTCCCAACCGCCAGGTCGGGAACATGTGTCTAGGCGGTGGCTCAAGGCTGGCGGCTCCCTTCAGAAACCTCACAATATGGGGATGCTTGGACAACGGAGCACCCTCCTGCAGTCCTAGGACCGTAGACAAGGCCGCCACCTGCCTGCGCAGAGTCCCGGAACGAAGCCCTGCCGCTCTGCCATCCTGTAAAAACTGCAAAATGTTACTAATTTTTGGTCTGGATGGCATCACCGCCCTCTTCCTACACCATCTAACGAAGGCCTTCCAAGAACAATTGTAAATTCTTGTGGTGGAATCGCGCCTGGAGGCCAAAATGGTGTCCATCACAGCAGCGCTGTAGCCTTTGGATTTCAACGCTGCCCGCTCAGTCGCCACGCGGTCAAGTTCCACCATCCCGGACGGGGATGAAAGCAAGGACCCTGAGCCAACAGCTCCGGCGTGACTGGGATCAACAGATGCGGACGGACTGCCAGCTGTACTACTGTCGAGAACCACCATCTTCTGGGCCACCACGGTGCCACGAGGATCACCTCTGCGCGCAGCTCTCGGACTCTTCGAAGGAATCTTGGTAGCACCGGAAGAGGCGGGAACGCATACAACAGGCCCCTGGGCCACACTGCTGTCATCACGTCTGTCAGTTCCGCTTCTGGATGCCAGTACCTGCTGCAAAACCTCTCTACTTGTCGATTCTGCGCCATCGCGAACAAATCCATGATTGGCGACCCGAACTGTACCGTGATGAGATGGAAAGCCTCTCTGCTGAGAGACCACTCCGCTTCCTGTATCCACTGACGGCTTAGCCAATCCGCCTGAGTATTTGCCAGGCCCTGGATATGTTCCGCTCGTATCGACGCCAAGTGAGCCTCCGCCCACTCCATCAGCAATTCGGCTTCCTTTTGCAGTCTTCCTGATCTGGAACCTCCCTGGTGGTTTATGTACGCTTTCGCTGCTACATTGTCTGTCCGCACTAACACACTACATTGTCTGTCCGCACTAGCCCCTGAGACTGTCGCTGAAATGCATCAGTGCCAACCGAATCGCTCGAAGCTCCAGCACGTTGATCTGCTGCTTGCTCTCTGCCTGGGACCATGTTCCCTGCGCCGGGGTGCCATTGCACATCGCCCCCCAGCCGGAAAGACTCGCGTCTGTGAACACCTGTTGCAACTGCTCGTGGAGGAAAACCTTCCCTTTGTTCAGGTGGGACCTGACCGTCCACCATCTCAGTCTGAGCTTGACCTGTTGATCTAGCGTCACGGACACGTCCTTTTTCTTTGATATCCACTCCTGGAACGGTCTGAGTGCCTTTTGAAGAGGTCTGGCCCGAGCTCTGCCCCATTGAATGGCCTCTGTGTTGGATACCAAGACTCCCAGAACCTTCGCCAGCTGCAGCAGCGACGACCGCCTGGCCTGAATCACCTGGGACGCTAACTGAATTGTTTTCAGTATCTTGCTCTGAGGAAGGAACAGGGCACACCTCACTGTGTCTATCTCCACCCCCAGATGCTCTAGCCTCTGCGCTGGGACCAGGGAACTTTTCTCCCTGTTGACTACGAACCCAAACTGTTCGAACACCGCGATCGCCCTGCGTGTGAACTGGCTCGCTAGCTCGAGCGACGGGGCCCGGATCAACAGGTCGTCTAAATACGGGTGAATGTGTACTCCCTCCTGTCTCAAGATGGCTACCATATTCACCACTAGCTTTGTGAACACCCGGGGAGCGGTGGACAGCCCAAACGGGAGCGCCCTGTACTGATAATGCTGCCCCCCGGCGCAAAAACGCAAGAACCTTCTGTGTTCTGCCGCTATAGGGACGTGCAGATAAGCCTCCTTGAGGTCTAAGGATGTCAGAAACTCCCCTCTTTGCAAGGCCTCTGCTATGGACTTTAACGTTTCCATACGGAACTTCTTTAACGGGATAAACAAATTTACAAACTTTAGATTGAGGATGGCCCTCCAATCCCCTGTCTTTTTGGGCACCGTGAACAGTAGAGAGTAAACTCCCTGTCCCTGTTCGTCTGGCGGTACAGGCTCTATCGCCCTGATGGCCACTAAGTGATCTATGGCCTGAATCATGCGTTCCCTTTTTACTGGGTCCTTCAAAATGGGGGAAGGAAAGAACCTGTCTGGAGGTACGCGTCTCTATTCTGTACCCCCGTTGCACCAATTCCTGAGACCAGCTGTCTATTCTGGAGTCCCGCCACTCCTGCGAAAACTCCGCCAGCCTTCCCCCCACTGGCAGACTCTAGGCGTCATGCCTGTGATCCCTTGTTGTCACCCTCTGTGCGATCTGATCTCTGCTGTCTGAATCTGCTGTTTCTATTATTGAATGTCCCCCTGCGGAAGGACTGCCGTGATTGACCCCAGGACCCCCTTCTGCCTTCCGGTCTAAACCTGGGACCTGACCCCTGACCCCGGAAGGCTGATGGAAAGGTCTTCCCATCCCTGCAGATACGTCTAGGGAAAGCCTTCTTCTTGTCCCTGGTCTCAATCAATACGCGATCTAAGGAGTCCCCGATCAATTTATCTCCCTGGAACGGGTAAGCCACAACTTGGGTCTTAGAGTGGGGATCTGCCTGCCAGGTCTTGAGCCATAGGAGCCTCCTGGCCACTGCTGTCGATGCCATAGCTCGTGCTGCGAAAACCACGATGTCTAAAGAGGCATCTGCACTGAAAGCTGAAGCTTTGGGAATTCTGCTGGTCCCTTCCTGCAGTCGCCCCTCTGATTCTGGGATAAGGGAAGTCAGCTTCTTGCACCAGGCCATAGATGCTCTGGCCACCACCGAGGCTGTTGTAGCTGCCCTAATGGCCATGGCCATCGCTTCGTGCGCCTTACGCAAAGCAGTCTCGGACTTGCGATCTATCACGTCCTTTAGGAAGCCTTCCCCATCTTCAGAAACCAGTCCTGATGACTGGAGCGCTGCCACTGGTCCATCTATGATTGGCACCTGTAGAAAGGACTCAGCATAATCAGGTAAGGTATACATCTTTCTGATGAACGCTGGAAATTGCTTTGTCACTAGCGGTTTCTCCCATTCAGCCCTAATCTTTCTTTCAAAAGACTCTGGCATAGGAAAGTTTTTAAAATTTGTCTCAGGCTTAGGAAAAAATTCACCGCTGCCCCACGGGCCATAGTAATTCCTAGCCTGTTTTGCAGGTGGCTCCTCTGAGCCTGACTGTTTTAATTCCAAAATAGAAATGGATTTATTTAACAAAAACTGAAAATCCTCAGCATTGAAAAAACGCTCAGTCTGCTGAGGTACCTGAATTGGCTCCACCTCCTCCTCATCTGTGATAAATTCACCTTCTTCCCTCTCCCTGAGTTCCAATTCCTCTTCAGAGGAAGGAGATTGCTGAGAGCAATGAGGCCTCTTCTGCGCTGCCTTCGTTGGCCAGCTAGCCCTGGGGCGTTGTTCCCTGGGAGACCTCCTATGGAAAGAGCTCCTCCTGGATGCTCTGGACTCCGGGGAAGAGGATCTGGACCTGGAACATGAGGGCCTGGACACACTAGGCAACAGTTGTTGACATACTTTGGCAATTTCTGTCTGCACCGTATTTTTAATCATGGACAACAATTCTGCAGGTAAAGAAATCTGGCCAGAACTGGCCTCAACATTACCCGTGTCCTGCCGGTCCCCGGTCTGCATAGAAGTGGTGGAATCCTCAGTGCCTGCTTGCCTCCTGGCCGATGCGCTAGGCACGTCTGGATCAGGCCCCTTATCCTTAGCCGCTGAGTTAGACGGCTTTGGGGGGCGACGGGCTCGATTCTTGGCCTTGGCAGCCCTGGAGCGCTGTCCTTGCTCCGCTGCCACCTTAGTTGTTGGATCAGGCCCGCCCGTCTCAACCTCCTTACCCCCGGTATCACCAGGGGGCTCCTGGAGTCCGACGTCCTCCTCGGAGGAAAAGGCGCCCTCCCGGCGCTCTGCCGCCATTTCGCTGACCGCCGCTCCAAAATGGCCGCCGGAGCACGAGCCGAGCACGTGGTCGCCGCCGCGGAGCTCTCTCCTGCTGCCCGATCCGGCACAGCCGATGAGGGAGAGCTCTAGCCTGTCGAAAGCGGCCCCCGAAGCGCAGCTGATTTGCGGCCCAAAAACGGAACGCGCGGCTGCCGTTTTAAAGCAGCCCTCAATTCTCTATCTTCCTCTCCTTGCTGACTAGCCAAACGGGACCCTTAAGGTCACGTCTGCTCCCTCGCGAGGCAGGAAGAAGACTGGAGATGAAGGGGCGTTTCCCACCGGAAGGCAAAATATGCAAATGACCTGCCTCCCTCAAAGAGAGATGGGAAACACCCGTTCCAGCTGTCCTCCTGACCCGGAGGGAGAAAGTCCAATTTAAACTTCTGATAACAATTGCCCAACTCCCAAATATAATTTCTAATGTTGCAATTAGGATACAGATTGGTACGGTTAATGTCCAGATCAAGTTTCATGTTTTGGTTAAAATGGCTATATTGACAGAAGAGACTAACAAGTCTTCTACTGACAGGTTCTCTTGTTACACCCTGGTTAAATTTATTGCTAGAAAAGCTAGGCTCCTATAGTCTGTCCTACCAACTTGTTTTGAGCCTAGGCTATGACAAGGCAAAATAATAAATAAAGACCAGAGTAACAGAAGTAGAAAGGCAGTACAATCTCAACAGGATCTTGGATCCACTTTTTGGAAAAGGTCTCCTTTATTAGACTTAATTGTCATAATTAACCAATATCACAAATTCTGAACATAGAAGAACATTTACTCTTCTCTGCTATAATGTCCTCTCTTCTGTCTAGTTGGAAGGAAAGTTTAAAGCAGCGCTCCCCAACCCCCGGTCCGGGAACCAGGACCGGTCCATTGATCAGTTAGTACCAGGCCGCAGCTCCTCCTCATCCTACTCCCCGGCTGCTGCCTTGGGGGCTGCCCTGCCACTCTGCCACTGGCTCACCTTTGGTGCTCTCCAGCAGCTGCCATGGCTGGGGCTCCACCTCGGCATGGCACTGAGCAGCTGCAGCTGGCAGCGCCCCCCAGTGGGCGGCAGGAAGTCAGGGTCGCCAACAGGAAAGCAAGCAGAACGGGAGCTCAGGCAGTGGCAATGTCCCTCGGCAAAAGACTACCCCCACTCTGGGCCTCAGTAAAATTGTCAAGCATTGACCGGCCCCCGGTGATAAAAAGGTTAGGGACCATTGGTTTAACGGGATATTGCTAGAAGCACATATGTGTACTTGTAACAAAGGACAAAGAGGAACAACAGAGTATGTTCTTTTTGATTGAAAACTTTATAATAACAGTAGCTTCAAAGCCCATTCCTAAGAATGGGCCTTGAAATGGCCCCCTCCACTGGCCCCTGGCCAGGCAGCTTAAGGTGGCTTTGGGCCGCAGCTCACAGCCAGATCAAGTGCGGCGGGAGGGGGCTAGGCAGCTCGTTAGCAGGGCCAGGACAGAGCTCTTTAGCAGGCATTCAGCAGGCAGGGAGGCCCTCGTCAGCATGCCCAGCCTAGCAGACCAGGAGGCCCTAGTTAACAAGCCCTCCACCATGACTGTTTGCCCAGGGCCTTCTCCCCTTACCTGCTGCAGGCTCCAGGCACTGAGGCATCTGAGAGCACAGAGGCTAGAGTCCAGGAACAGAGGGTGGGAGCTGCAGGGGCAGGGCCAATCAGGGCAAAACTGGTTGTAGCCTGATTGGCCCAATTCTAACTTGGACAGCTGGACACGTCCCACCCCCTAGGCTGTTTCATAAATATATAGAGGAACAACAATGGATAAGGATACAAACAAGCTCACTTGTCAATGGTTACAGAATGTCCCAGGGGACAGAGGAAACAACACCTCAAATTAGATACAAATAAGGAGCTAACAAAAACAATCGCTAAGTATGCTTGAGTAGCTACAAAAATAAGGAAGAGCTAGCCCAATCCTATACATTACCTGTGACTTATACTGAATCCTTATAGTGTGTTTATATACATTTGTCTTATCCATGTAAATTTTTACCCATTTCATAACTGAATGACTTTAATTTGTATTTATATTTTTATTAGATGGTCTATGACCGTAAATAAAGCTGATTAAAAAAGAGAGAGGCCACCAAGGATCACCAGGGCTGCTATACAAAGGCAAGCATTGGCCAACCAACCCTGAAGGCCTCTTGCCTTGAAAACTCTAGTCAAACTGCGGCCCTCCAGATGTCCATGGACTACAATTCCCATGAGCCCCTGCCAGTTTGACTACCCCTGCTCTACAGGGTCATCATAAGTCAGCTATGACTTTGGACAGGTAGATATTGATCTCCTTAAGTTTGCATTTATTGTCCAAGCTGCTTTGTATTTAAACGTAGTCCACGTAAACTATTTCTTCCACTGCCTCCTCACTGCTGGCACACTTAAGAGAAAACAGTTCCAGCAGTGGTTCTAAAATTAACAGAATTGCAGCAGGTTTGACTAAACAATACTTTCACAGGAACAGCAAGAACACCTAGGGAGGTCAGGTTGGTTCAGGTAATGGAGAGGGTGACTGAGGAAAGGGGAGAACCAGCAGATATTGATGGGTTGCTCAGCCTCAAGCAAATATCTGGTGGAAGAGCTCCCTTTTGTAAGCTCTATGGAATTGTGGGATTTCAGGCAGGGCCTTGATCTCTTCAATGAGCTCATTCCACCAGGTGGTGGCCAGGACAGAGAAGGCTCTGGTTCTTGTTGAGGTCCAACAAGCTCCTTTGGAGCAAGGGATCACCAGCCAGTTGGCAGCAGCTCTTTTAGGGGTGTAGGCAGAGAGACGGTCTCTCAATTACACTGGGCCCAGACCATGTATGGCCATGAAGGGTAATTGCCAAAACCTTAAATTTAATCTGGAATTCAATTGGGAGTTGTTCAAGTACAGGCCTGATGTGGGATCTCCATGACCGCGGCATTCTGAACCAGTTGTAGTTTCCAGATTAAGGATAAGGGTAAGCCTGCATAGAGTGAGTTGCATAAATTCAGTCTAGAGCTGACCGTCACATGGATCTCTGTGGATAGGTGTTCTGGGGCCAAGTAGGGCACTAGTAGCTTGGCTTGGCATAGGTGGTAGAAGGACTGCCATGCTACTCTCATAATTCCATCCAGAATTCCATCCAGTTGGGAGGCGACCCGCCCACCCAGCCCAGCCAGGAGAAATCTGGAGACATCACTGCCACTCTGCTCCTGACCACCACAGGGAGAGGAGGTCAGTAGGGCTGCCAAGGAGGATGAGAACAGAGGCTTGGACAGGCTGCACCAGCCCTTTTCACCCCAAAGCTGTCCTGTCATGTCCAACTGTAAATTGCCTCAGAACACCGACAGAGCTGGCAGGAGGCTGGTGAGTGCACTCCCTCCCCCTCCCTTCAGGCCCGCTGGGAAGGAGCTTTTAACAGCCCCTGACTGAGGGGACAGAGGCATTTCCAAGAGCAATACAGGGGAGCTTCAGGACATGGGTGTGGGCATTCCTTTTGAGGGGGTGGGAATTTCTCCTTCTGCCAAACAGCTGACAGGGAGGCCACAGGGAGGCCGCTTAAAATACTGCTCTGACCGGGGGTTAGACACAGCCAAGCCATGTGTATTTCTTCTTTGCAACTCTCTGCAGATTTGAGGCCACTGCACAGCGTTATTCTGCAGACGAAATAGGATGCTGTTGTGGAGGTTCTTTTGTCTCCTGTTTCATTTGCACAACAACTCTGTGCAGTAGGCCTCAAGTCTTTCAATTCAACAACAACCTGTGTGGGAGGCCTTAAATGTTTCTTCTCTACCACAACCCTGTCCAAAGTGGCCCTTTCTGCCTGGGGAGGCTGATCTTTATACTATGAATATGAGCTGTAATTCCAGGAGCTCTACAGGCCCCTGGAGGTTGGCTACCCCTAGGTTAGAAATATTCCTGGAGTTTTGGAGGTGGGACTTCAAAATCGTACACTGCCTCAGAGTCCAGCCTTCGAGGAGGCTGCGGGTGTACTTCTGGGCCTGGGGGGAAGGCCATGCCGCTGCCGGGGTGGGAAGGAAGCCTTCCCCCCGGCCCCAAAAGCACACCTAGCGCCCATTGCATTTACAAGTACAACGGGCTTGGTCCCTAGTATTAAATAAGATAGGAGAGAGGACTGCTCCCTGTGGGACTAAACATGTGAGCTGATGGCAGCTAGATACTCTCTCTCCTATTAGAATCATAGAATTGGAAGGGACCTCATGGATCATCTAGTCCAACCCCCTGCGTTATGCAGGACACTCACATGCCATGTTTGTCACCTCTCCATACTGAGCTGATCTCTTTTTCCTCACGGGTTCACCTTTCTTATTTAGAATCATAGAATCATAGAATCATAGAATCATAGAATCATAGAGTTGGAAGGGGCCATACAGGCCATCTAGTCCAACCCCCTGCTCAACGCAGGATCAGCCCTAAGCATCCTAAAGCATCCAAGAAAAGTGTGTATCCAATCTTTGCTTGAAGACTGCCAGTGAGGGGGAGCTCACCACCTCCTTAGGCAGCCTATTCCACTGCTGAACTACTCTGACTGTGAAAAAATTTTTCCTGATATCTAGCCTATATCGTTGTACTTGAAGTTTAAACCCATTACTGCGTGTCCTCTCCTCTGCAGCCAACAGAAACAGCATCCTGCCCTCCTCCAAGTGACAACCTTTCAAATACTTAAAGAGGGCTATCATGTCCCCTCTCAACTTCCTTTTCTCCAGGCTGAACATTCCCAAGTCCCTCAACCTATCTTCATAGAGCTTGGTCCCTTGGCCCCAGATCATCTTCGTCGCTCTCCTCTGTACCCTTTCAATTTTATCTACATCCTTCTTGAACTGAGGCCTCCAGAACTGCACACAGTACTCCAGGTGTGGTCTGACCAGTGCCTTATACAATGGGACTATGACATCTTGTGATGTTGATGTGATGCCCCTGTTGATACAGCCCAAAATGGCATTCACCTTTTTTACTGCTGCATCACACTGCCTGCTCATGTTTAGTTTACAATCCACAAGTACCCCAAGGTCTTGTTCACACACAGTGTTACCTGGAAGCGTATCCCCCATCCAGTAGGCTTGCTTTTCATTTTTCTGACCCAGATGCAGAACTTTACACTTATCTTTATTAAATTGCATCTTGTTCTCATTTGCCCATTTTTCCATTGTGTTCAGATCTCAATGAATTCTGTCTCTATCTTCCAGAGTATTTGCCAGTCCCCAAAATTTGGTGTCATCTGCAAACTTGATGAGTAGTCCCTCCACCCCCTCATCTAGATCATTAATAAATATGTTAAAAAGTACTGGACTGAGCACCGAGCCCTGAGGTACCCTGCTACTCACCTCTCTCCAGTCTGATGAAACACCATTGACAACAACTCTTTGAGTGCGGTTCTCTAACCAATTCCCTATCCACTTAACTATCTGAAAATCCAGATTGCAGTCCTTCAACTTATCCATCAGAACATCATGGGGAACCTTGTCAAAAGCTTTACTAAAATCCAAATAAATGACATCAACCGAATTTCCCCGATCCAGCAAACCTGTCAAAAAAGGAAATCAGGTTGGTCTGGCAGGACCTGTTGGAGACAAATCCATGCTGACTTCCTTGGATCACCAAATTGTCCTCCAGATGTTTGCAGATTGCTCCCTTTAATATCTGCTCCATTATCTTCCCCACAACAGAGGTCAGACTCACTGGTCTGTAGTTTCCTGGGTCATCCTTCCTCCCTTTTTTGAAGATCGGAATAACATTTGCTCTCTTCCAGTCCTCCGGGACATCTCCAGTCCTTAAAGAGGTTCCGAAGATGATGGACAAGGGCTGTGCAAGTTCTCTGGAAAGTTCTTTGAGTACTCTCGGGTGCATTTCATCCGGACCAGGGGATTTGAACTCATCCAGTGCAGCTAAATGCCTCTCGACAACCTCTCTATCCATGTTAACCTGCCACCCAGACACTATCCTTTGGCTACGGCCATCTCTAGATGTGCCTAAACACTTTGACCTGTGGGAAAAAACAGATGTAAAATAGGCACTAAGCCATTCTGCTTTCTCTGCATCTTCCGTTAGAGTTTGTCCATCCGCACCCAACAGTGGACCTATTGCCTCCATTACTTTACGTTCGCTCCTCACATAACTGAAAAATCTTTTCTTATTACAATGGGCTTCCCTGGCCAATCTTAGCTCACTCTCAGCTTTGGCCTTTCTGATGATTGATCTACAGTGCCTAGTAACCTGTAGGTACTCTTCTTTAGAGCTCTGTCCTTCCCTCCATTTCCTGAACATTTTCCTTTTCTTTCTTAGTTCCTCTTGAAGTTCTCTGTTCATCCAAATAGGCTTCTTAGAGCTCCTGCAGTGTTTTCGTCTTTCTGGGATAGTCATTGATTGAGCATGCAATAGCTCTTGTTTGAGTAGCGCCCACCCTTCACATTACTACCTTCTGTCCGCAACCCTGAAGGAAGATCAGCCATTTGAGGGCTGTCCCGCATATCCTGGTGTCGGCGAAGCACTGAGCTAAGAGGTCCCTTCCAACTCTATGATTCTATGATCCGCCTCGGTCCAGCTGGCAGCAGAGGTCATCCAACAGGGCGACTAGTGCTGTTTTTACCCCATAGCCAGGTCGTAAATGTTGACAATGTCTCAGTGTGAATTCTTTACACAATATATCTTGATGTAGTGACAAAGCAGCATAAAACTACTTTTCTCAAGATTCTGACATCTTAAACCCCGCCCCGCGGCGCGCTGCGCTGCGGAATAAATAAAAGAGTAAGGGCTCTGTGGGAGGAGTTAGGGCGGGACCCATCTGGGCGGGACCCATCTGGGATAAAAACTCGGAGAGGGCCCTCTCCGAGAGCCACTCAGGGACCAAGTGGCCAATTGGGAGGCGCGCATAGCGCACCTCCCTATTGCCCACTTGGCCCGCCCCGGACTCCTCACACACGCCACTGGCAGCACAAACCTCAGGTAAGTGTGAACCGCCGTTCTCCCGGCTTCTGCCGGCCCCGGGCGCTCCTTCGCGGTTGCAAAGGAGTGCCCGGGGCCGGTAGAGGCCTTGCCCATCCACCGCCGCCATTCTCCCGGCTTGCAGGAGGGGGGGGATGGCAGCCGGCCTCCTGTCACCCCGGGAGTGTCTTCGCGGCACCCGGGGCGAGAGGAGGCCGTTTTGGCCTTTCGGGAGGGGCGGCGGCAGCCAGCCTCCTGTCGCCCCGGGAGCAGCTTCGCGGCTTCCAAGGCGAGAGGAGGCCGTTTTGGCCTTTCGGGAGGGGGGGGGGGCGGCAGCCAGCCTCCTGTCGCCCTGGGAGCGGCTTCTTGGCTCCCGGGGCGAGAGGAGGCCGTTTTGGCCTTTCGGGAGGGGTGGCGGCAGCCAGCCTCCTGTCGCCCCGGGAGCGGCTTCGCGGCTCCCGGGGCGAGAGGAGGTTGTTTGGGCCTTTCGGGAGGGGGGGGGACGGCAGCCGGTCTCCTGTCACCCCGGGAGTGGCTTTGCGGCTCCCGGGGCGAGAGGAGGCCGTTTGGGCCTTTCGGGAGGGGGGGACGGCAGCCGGCCTCCTGTCACCCCGGAAGCGGCTTTGCGGCTCCCCAGGCGAGAGAAGGCCGTTTTGGCCTTTTGGGGGGGGGGACGGCAGCCGGTTGCATGATTACAAATCGATGCGTAGGACAAGCGGACTATGGAACTAAAATAATTATGATGGCAAGACTTTCTATACAAGAATTAAAAATGGCTGTTTTGCTGCATTACCAAGAAGCCAGATGAAGGCAAGGCTTCCAGGTCAGTCAGCCATAGTGTTGTGATGTCATAATATTATACAGTCAGATCTACGTATGTGATAAGTGCATCTGAGGAAAAATAAAAACATTATAGATCAATACTTGAAGGACTAGTGATTACTTTTGAGCAAAACTTTGCCAAATGAGAACATGCTTTCCAGTGTTTCATTGTGAAAATTTTCCTAAAGGCTCATCTCTATTGATTTGTAATTTGATTCAAATCATTACAACATGAAAACTGGTTAGGCTCTGAAAGAGTCAGGGAGAGTCTTTAAGTACAGTATCTTCAGCTTGCTCTCCCCCCCGAAAGCTGATTTTTATTTCAAACTAGAAATTAAGCCCATTTTATGTCTGAATAAAATGGGCGCTAGGCGCATGTCTTCTCTCGGCGGCGAGGCCGTTCCCAGGTCCGAAAGAAGTCAGAGAGAACAGCGTTCTGACAGGAGGCCGGCTGCCGTCCCCCCCCCCCCCCTCCTGAAAGGCCAAAACCAAAGTAGTTTCTATTATATTTATATGTTAACAGATGTTCTTTACCAAGAACTGAAGAACTCTCTGGCTCTCACACAATCATCTTCTTATTTTTTAATAAGACTCCAAAACCATACCCATATAGCAATATTAAAATAAAGTAAAAGGCATCATTCCTGTTTCTCCAAAAGGAAAGAGGCTTTATTTGGTCACAGCTCTTGAGTAATTCCTGCAAATATTTTAAAAGGGTTGTAATGATGGCTTGCCCCTAACATCAATAAGTCTAATCAAACAGTCAGCCCTTTTTCTCTCTGAATGAAATATGGCAGCAATTTGACATCCCAGCAGTGCATTGCTCTCCTGAACCTTGGCGGTGACCCAAGAGATTTGCACTCCGCTGCTAATCAGAGAGCTAACCAGGGCCATTTCCCACGACATAGCTGAAATTCTCCTGCTGCTTACCTTGTCTGCTTCAGTTACCCAGCCACACTGAAGCTATTTGCTATATTCCCAGATTGTCAATCATAGCACCTTTCCACCTTTGCAGCACTACAACCTTATAAGAGATGTTAAGGGGAGGAATGCAGCTCTTTCTACCTTTCCATTGCTGCCCTACACTCTCAAGGGAATCCTCTATCTTTATTTCAAACACTGAGATGGCAATAATAAACAATAAACAAAAAACAGCTACTTCCCACCCAAATAGAACAGAAAGAATGAGACCAGGCATAACAATGCCAAACGGAAGCTCCAGTTACAAAGTGTCTCAGTCCCAGTTCCAGGGTTTGGAATGAGGAAATAAACAGGCAAGTTTAGCAAATGGGCAAGTTCAGCACTAGAGTGAGGAAACCAGGACATTGCGGGAGCTTTTGGCATTCCGCAGGGACTGCAAAATGGAGCTTTTCCACCAGGTCTATGGTTGAGGCCAGTGTGGCAAGGAAGATCTGTCGCTCCTCTCCCAGTGTTGAGAGCATGCATTCACTTGGTGATCCACACTCCCTTCTCCCGCTCCTGTATCAGTTTTTCTTTGAGGGGTTAGTAGGGTACAGTCTGCTGGGGGTTATCTGTGTGTAATATTTTGAGCAGCTGGGTGTGTGCTGAGTGCAAAGAACTCCTGGTTCTCAGGGAATGAGTATGCACTCTCGAGGCCAAGGTGGCAGACTTGAAGAAGCAGAGACAGTCAGGCAAACAGATACAAATCCCGATGACTTGTTAGATGTGTCCCACTCTATGAATGGCAGCTGCCACAGTCAGGGAGCATTAGGGTCAAGGGGAATCAGGAAGCCATGCTAATGAAAGGGGCCATGACTGTGCCATGGAAAAGATGGTCTCAGAACCTACCATGAAGAGGCGGTTCTGGACATAGTCATAAGTAATGTCCAAGACCTAATGAGTGACATAAATGTGATAGCAGCAGTTGGGAACAGTGACCATAATGTTAAGTTCAACATTTATGTAATTAGGGAGTTGTTCCAAAAGACCAACACAACCGCTTTTAACTTTAGAAGAAGTGACCTCTCTCGAGCGAGGGGTCATGCGAAGAAGAAACTGCAAGGAAATGTAAGGAGGGTCAAATCTCTTTGGAAAATTTGGAGACTAAATTAAAAGTATAATACTAAAAGATCATATAAACTGTATAAGGTACAAATAGGTACAAAAAAAGCCTCCATGATGAACAAAGTACTGAAAGTAGTAAAAGGTTAGAAGGATTCCTTTAAATGGTGGAAAGCTAGTCTGAGTCCAATTCCGCTTGGGCAATGCCAACTGGGGCATTTGTTGTCTCTTACAAGATGCTGTAGGAGGCAGAAGAGCTGGGCCTGGAAGGCCTGACTCCACCCCATCAACACAGGCCTGGCCTGTGATAGGCCTCACCGGCACCCAGGGCAGGAAAGGGAACATGGAAATATCCGCATTCCCTTGTCCCGGGGAAATAGAGGCCCTAAAGCACGCCAGGGCCAACATCATGTGGAAGCGGGGATTAGCTCCACTGCCAACCAGGATGACCAAGGAAAGGTCATCCTTTCGTAATGGTAATGGTAGAGAAATGGTAGAGAAGCTGGATGCATTTTTGCCTCTTTCTTCATTGTGGAAGATGGTATGTGCTATCCACCTTCTGGTCAGTTTGCCACCTCACCAAAACCAGCCTTACTTGCATTGGCAGGCCCATGTTTTCTGAGTGGCTGCTCCTACTTCATGGAAGGGGCTACTCCAAGCTTTGAAGGAGATTACCTTTCGGAAATTATTTGAAGGCTATTTTATTCACCAGAGCTTTGAAAGTACTGTAATTTACAGGAAGTTTATTGGACTGGGTGGGGCAACTGGGATTTTATTTTTGTTTTATGTATTTATTACCAGTTGGAACTATCTTTGAGCCATGAGGGAAGATGGGCTAAAAACATTTTAATAATTTAAAAAAATGGCTTCTAAGAATTTGGATCCAATGTAATTTGGAACCTTTACAGGTTTCTGTCTTGATATCATCTAGGAATAGTTAATCAATAGATTAATAAATTTGTCAAAAGTCTTAAATTTGAATCCTGAATTCGACATCTGGTTGTTATCAAGAACATGTCATTCTATGTACCACTTAAGAATTTGATATCAGCTCCATAAAAGTGGCACACATTCTCTGGGGCCTCAGAAGGTTCATGTTTCTAAAAATGGACATTTCTTTACAAATACCAAGTCAAAGTGGAAGCTTTATAGGGCAGGACACAAATTCCAAAATAATTGAGCCAACACTGCAGCAGCAGATGCATGTGAAGGCTGTAAAATGTTACATCACTTTCCATAATATCTGTCAGCTCCACTGACTGTACCATTCTGTATCAGTACTGCTGATCCTGCAATGCACTTTGTAAAATGCAAGAGATTAATGAGATAAGAGATGCCAGGCATAAAAGACAACGTACATTAAGTTTCAGTGGTTGCAGTATGGAGATGTAAAGTATAAATCAGCCATTTTTTATGAGAAGCAATGACTTCCAAAGGACATGAAAACAATGTCAAAAAATTCACTCAGCACTGCTGATTCGGCGTTCAGAATCTCTGATCTGCTAACTATGCCCTAGTTTGTAAATCACACATCTTCCATTAATATGGTTTCCCTAGCAAACTTATTCCACTTTTTCCCATCAACAAAATAGCTTATATGAAACTACATCAATTAAAACGTACAAAACATTATTGTTTATAACAATAATGACCTGCCTCAAAAGTCTTTATAAAAAAACACCTAGCCTCCAGAAAAATACCTTCTCCAGCAGGTAGTTCCAGAGGGCTGCAGTCACAGCTGAAAACGACTGAGACTGGTCTGTATTAGATCTAATAGACCTGAGGGAGGGAACAGTTAGGAATAAGCTCTGTGAGGATCTGAGCTGGCACACAAGCTTGCACTGGGAAATGTGGTCCAATCACACAACCTTTCCCATTATGCAGCTATGTTGATTATAAATGTCTTAATATTTGTACATTCAAATCAAATGTGGGATATTGACTCAATGGTTTATACAAACTATTTACATACTGACTGGAATGGGTCACAGGGAACCTATAACTCCAGTCTTGGCCCACGTACACTGGCTGCCAATTTGCTTCCAGGAACAATTAAAAGTTCTTGTCTTGACTTTCAAAGTTTGGGACCAATGAAGGTTTCTTCTCTCCAGTGGGGCAAAGTCATCCAGAGTAGTTAGGTCAAACTTCTGCTCGCCTAGGCAGGGCAACTGTAATACAAATTTCTTGCAGCCATCTAGCTGGAGACCAGAGCCTGACCTTCCAGTTGTTCCCAAGCCCTGCTGAGTTCTCATATAACATCAGGCTATTCATTTTTTGCTGTTTATTTATTATTATTTTGCGTCCGTGTGTGAATCCCTCGGGCAGGATGTGGGTGACTTCGCACCACTGGAGAGAAGAAACCTTCAGGTCAGTCCAATGTTTCGTTCTCCTACAGTGGGGCCGCATTCATCCAGAATGGTTAGTAGTACCCAAGCTATGCCCGGGGGGGGGGGGGGGGGACACACACTACATGTCACATTCTTTCTAGAGTTATTTGTTGCAGGACATGACAGCCGAAGTCCGCCTCCAGAGAGACCAACTAGTCTATGTGGTAGTGTCTCATAAAGATGGAGGAAAAGACATGTACAGAAGTCCTTGAGGCGACGGGCAACCAAGGCCATCCATCCCCTCCGCCACTGGGTGGCTATAGCATGTCAGGAGCCTTGATATCTGTGCATTCTGAGGTGTCACCAGGAGATCCATCACTGAGGTGCCAAACTTGGCCACGATCTGGTAGAAAATCTCCCAATTTCAATTCCAATTTCCTGAGTCAAGATCTTCTCTGCTGAGTCAATCCGCTTGTTCGTTGTTGAGGCCCTTCAGGGGTTCAGCCCTGAGACTGGCGAGGTTCTGCTCTGCCCCTCCCATGAGCAGAATCACTTCAAGGTACAGTGTGTGGGAATTCGTGCCACCCTGTCTGTTGATGTGCGTCTTCGTAGTCATGTTATCCATGCGCACCAGAACATGTGTGTCTCGAAGGGCTGGACGGAAGTATAGAAGTGCCAGCTTGACTGCCTGAAATTCTGGCAAGTTTATGCTGTGCCTCATCTGGTTGGCACCACCTGCCCTGTGCTGTGAGTTCCTCACAGTGAGCTCCCAAGCCCTGCTGGCTTGCATTCATAGTGACCACAATGGGCTTCAGATGGTTAAATCATATGCTCTTTCTCAAATTTTATGGAAGGGTCCAACACAGAAGCTCTTTGTGGCCAGAGGTAGGCAGTATCAGTTTTTTTGTTTCTTCATCTTGCAATGTCCCACTGGAATGGTAGCACCATCCACCGCAGCGGTCTCAAGTGAAAGCGAGCACCAGGCACCATGTCAATGGTGGATATCAATAGCCTGTGAAGCACCACTTGGTGCATAAGGTCGACTGTCCTGCTGGCCATTATCTCCGTAACCAGCTGTATCACCTTTCTGACTTTGTCATTTTGCATAAATACCATTGTGCTGTGTGCACAACCCCTCACCCCCATGTGCACTAGGTCTAGAAATGATGTCAAGTGACTCTTGTCACTGTTGAGCAGGAAAACTGTGGGTCTTAGGTATGGAGATAGTGTGTTGTGTGTTTGACATCACTGTTCTCCGATCCTTGGCCCTCAGCAAAAAGTTGTCTAAATAAGAATAGATCTAAATTTCTCCTTGGTACCGCTTCACTACCAGCACCACCACAACCTTGGTGAATGCCCAGGGTGCATAGCACAGGCAGAATGGAAGTGCATACCCCCTGATGACAGAACCAGAGGTATTTTCTGAAATCCAGGTGGATTGGTACATGAAGGTACACCTCCTGAAGGTCCAGGGATGCCAACATGTCATCCCACTGTAGAATCTGAGGAATATGTCGCAGGGACTCCATCCTGAACCGCCATCTCTTCACCCATTGGTTTAGGCCTCTGAGATTGAGGACTGCTCACCAGTCCCCTGATTTATGTGGCACAACGAAAAGAACAGGGTTGACTCCCGAGGATCCTTGGTGAGGGGGAACCTCCTCTATGGCCCTGGTGCTGACCAAATGTTGAGTAGCTCGGCTTAAAAAGACCTTCTGTGCAGTGTCCTGGTAGTAGGGAACTGGGCAAGGTAGTTTGGAGTGCTCACTGTAAGTTCTATCTAGTACCCTTCCAAAATTATGTCCAGCACCCACTGGACTGTCGTGGTGTGGCTCCATGCCTCCCGGAAGCAGATCCTGCCCCCAACAAGGTAGTTATGCAGAGTGCTTCTAGGCTTTCTGGCTCTTGTCCTGCCTGAAGGGTTAGGAATTGAGGCCCCCTCCAGCCTGTATTCTGCAGCACCTGTATTCAACTTGAGACTGTATTCTGCAGAGCAGAAACTTCTGAAGTCCTTTGAGTCTCTGGACCTGCCAGAAGGGTGGTAGTTGCAAAAGGACTGCTGCTGTTGACATCTGTCATCATGTTTTAATGTGTTGTTTTTTAATATTTTTAATTAAGTGCATTCTTTGAGGGGGAGGAGTTGGTTTTATATGGTTTTAAAATGTGCTTTTATTTATGCCTTATACATAAGACCTATATGGGCATTATACAAGAGAAGTCCGGTTCATAGTAATACATTATTTATGTCTGAATTTGTGAGCCACCTTGGTGGCCTTTGTGAGGGCAGAAAAGCAGGATATAACTTTTGTAAATAAATAAATAAAATTGAACAAGGTAATTCATAGGTGAGTTTAAGCCATGGCACAGAACCAAATTTACCAGAGACAAAAAATCAATTACTTATATGGCAAAATTAAATTAGGATAGGGTTGGGCACTTCTGCTGCCAAAGCGACCCTTCCAGACCATGGCAGCCCGTGCCATGGCACGGGGGGAGGGGCGGTGTTGACTGCTTCAGGCTGGAATAGCTGCTTCGGCGGCCAATCACCCAACTCTATTATCAGATCAACAACATTTTATTTACAAGCATTTCAACTAGTACAATAAATGCTGGGAAAGGATTATCAGATCAGTATCTCATCATGCTGATCTGATAGCCCTAATCTGATTAAGCAGCACTCAGATCACATGACAGGATACCACGTCACTTTAGAAAATAATTTATTCTTTTTATGCAGCAACGAATCATACATACAAATTAAACACTCCATTTAGAGAGCCAGTTTGGTATAGTGGTTAGGAGTGCGGACTTCTAATCTGGCATGCCAGGTTCGATTCTGCGCTCCCCCACATGCAACCAGCTGGGTGACCTTGGGCTCGCCACGGCACTGATAAAGCTGTTCTGACCGAGCAGTGATATCAGGGCTCTCTCAGCCTCACCCACCCCACAGGGTGTCTGTTGTGGGGAGAGGAATGGGAAGCCGCTTTGAGCCTCCTTTGGGTAGGGAAAAGCGGCATATAAAAACCAACTCTTCTTCTTCTTATTGATTACACTAACAAATCTAATGTAAGTATTTTAGCTTTCCAATTATCTATATTTTAAAATAGCTACACTTTTCACAACTAGTTTTATTAGCCGTCTGTTGTTCATCAAAAGCTGGGATGTCTTTAAAGATTTTTGCAATGTAATTGTTTAATGAGAAAACGACCATATTTACCCATTTAGCTTGTTAACAAAACTTTAATTCAATCATAACCTACTGACAAGCATTTTGTGCTGTTTCACAAAAAATGTTTTCCCATCAGTTAACCAAAAGCCAGTCACAAAACCACAGCATGTACTAATACTGTCATCAGAAGTTTCCATGGAAATAAAAAGGCATGAAGAAATAGCAATTAGAAATAGGTTTAAGATGGATGTATTGACAAAGTACCTTATATACTCGAGTATAAGCCAAGTTTTTCAGCGCATGTTTTACACTAATAAAGCCCCCCTCAGCTTATACTCTAGTATATACAGTAACTGAAATAAATTCTTTTAAAAATCTCCAGAGGCTGTGGGATGCCAGCCAATCATTGCAACGCATTTTCCATTTGCAAAATGTATTGCAATGCTGGGGAAGGTAGCCCACAGAAAAGCATGTTTTGGGGACAAAATATTTCTTGGTGAAGCATAGAAGGTTTTTCCTTTTTGAAAATCTTCTATGTTTGGCCAGGAAAGTATATAAGGCTAGGGGTCTTCTTACCTGCCTTCTGTTGCTGGCCTCCAGCCTGTGCTGCTCTGTCTGGTAGAGTATACTCTTATATATAGTCTGACTCCCGGAGAGTGTACGGCTGGCTGGCTGGCTGCTGAACTGAACATTGAAAGATCATTGCTGGAGAAGACTTCAATGGTTCCTCTTGCCCTTACTTTTCTTCTCCCTCTTCTTAATCACATATTCCCAACTGTTCTTTTGGTTTCTTCATTGCACATTCAGTATCTTAATCCTCCTAGTGCCTCAGAGAATGTTCATGGGGAGGCTGCTTTCATGGCTAAGTCATGAATTGTCCTGACCTCAACCAAATGCCTGGTGGACGAGCTCCACCTTGCAGGCCCTGCAGAACTATGAGAGCTCCGTCAGGGCCCTCAGCGCTTCCAGAAGCTCATTCCACCAGGTCAGGGCCAGGACCAAAAAGGCTCTGGCCCTGGTTGAGGCCAGGCATACCTCTCATGAGCTGGGGACCACCAGCAAACTGACACCCACATAGCCCTGCAGGGGGCATAAGATCATAATCAGTCCCTCAGATATGTGGGACCCAGATTGCAGATGTTCATTTGAGACTTCTATTATTTAATAGACAATGGCAGTACCACATACCCTACTTATTTTATAAAATTATTATCAGTTCACTCTCTTAACTCATGTTACGAGTCATGGGAAAACTACACAGAGGTGAACATTACCCTAGCACCATATAAATATTATCCAAGCATCAGATGTAAAATAATTTTTCCATTTTCAGATTTTGTATTTGGGATGTCTCTGAACAAAGCTAATCTATGGCATGAAGAAATCCATCATCTGACAAGGGACTGAAGACTCTGCATGCGGCTGATCTCAGTCCTGGTGATGGATGTCTCTCTTGTGACTTGTGCTGGAGCTGGCTACAATGATCTTCATCCCTATCTTACAGCAATATTCTGTTGCCAGTAAAGTCTTAATGGCCATGTTTAGAAGAATTCTTAGCTAACTTCAGCACCTCACAGTTTACTGCAGGAGAATCTGATCTTGTATACCATAATCACATTTTTGGTTTGCTTTAGACAACAGGGGCTTTCAGTGAATACCTTTGTCCAACTGCTTCTCATATGAACGAAGTCATACTTCATGCCAAAAGTCTACAGGTAGAAATCAAGTTAGTATGTCTGTAATTTCAAATGTGACCATTATTTTAGGTGATTCTCTACCTAGTTTCTCTTTAGGAGGGAAAAAAGTTGCAAGTTTTAAAATACTTTAAAGTTATTACTTGAAACTCTGTAGTGTTTGAATGCACTATCTACCGATTGATCAAAATGTGTAAAATCTTTCAAAATCTAAAGATAAAGCTGCACCCTCAAAAGAACAAATCCACAATGCAGCAAAACCGAATCAAATATTCATTGTTAAATATCAAACTGGAGCAGTAATATCAAGTTCTATATTACATTGTGTTATCTTTCTGTTCTTCATTGTTCTCGCTGCTAAAAACTGTTATGTATTCAAATCAAAACATTGTACTGTACTACATTATGAAAGTTTCAATGTAAACCACCCTGAGCCACTAGGGAAGGCAGTATGTAAATATAATTAAATTAAATATATATTCAGAAAAAAATCTCTTCTGACATCTATTTCTACATTTGTAAAGCTCCCCAAATAAGTCCAAATAACAACAACAACAACAAAGACATGTAAAAGTACCAAAAGCTGAGGTTTCGCATCACTCAAACACAAAACATGGACCCTGGATCCCACACACATTAATTACTTGTCAAGCCTGTATCTTTTCTGCTCCCCTGAAGAGATCTGTGACAATGTACATGGCATTATTTCCTTTCAACCTCATAATGCAGCTATGAAAAAACAAGACTGATAGACAGTGACTGCCCAGGCTGTTCTATAGACAAGGGTCTACAGATGCCTTTATCAAAAGCCTTACTGAAATCAAGGTAAACTATGTTCACAGCATTCCTCTGATCTAACAAAGTAGTAACTTTCTCAAAAAAAGAGAGATAAGGTCAGTCTGACATGTTCTTGAGAAAGCCATGCTGACTCTATGTAATTACAGACATCTGCTATAGCTGCTCGAGGATCGACTATTTGAGTATTCATTCTAAAATTTTGCCAGCTACAGACAGCAAGCTGATGGGTCGTTAGTTACCTGGACCCTCCTTTTCCCCCTTCTTAAAGATGGGGACAACATTTGCCCACCACCTTTTCTCCAAGAATTGTCAGAGGCTCAGAAATTACATCTGCAAGTTCTTTTAGTACTCTTGGATAAAATTCATCTGGCCAACAGGAGTTGGTTTTATTTAAAGAAACTAGATGTTCATAGTCCTAGTGATCCTGGGCCACAATTACAGATTTCCTGGGCCACAACTCCCCTCCCTCATCATGTGACATGAGTTTGCCATGTTGAGCATGATTCCTCTTACAAGAGAAGGCTGAGGAGATGTAGGGATTGAGGAGTTCATCCCTCTCTTCATCACCGGTTTCACTGTCACTTTCTGGTCCCCACAATGGTCCTACCATGTCCCTGTTCTTTTTCTTACTTTGAATATAGCTAAAGAATCCTTTTTTGTTGTTTTTAGTATTTCTTGGTAGCCTAAGCTCATATTGAGCTTTAGCTTTTCTAACACTCTCCCTACAATCAATGATCATTTGTTTATATTCTTCCTTGGTTATAAGTTCCCCCTTCCATTTCCTAAATGAATCTTTTTTATTACTCAATTCTTTTGAAAGCTGTTTATGGAGCCACCCTGGTTTCGTTAGGTTCTTCCCAGTTTTCCTTCTCTGCAATTGTGCCTTCAGTATTTCACTTTTGAGAAACTCCCAACCTTCTTGGACTTCCATCTCCTTAAGTTTTTCTGACCATGGGATTCTACACAATGTAACCTTAAGATTGTTAAAATTTGCTCTCCCGAAATCCAGCCTGTATGTGTGACTACATATAGATTTTCTCTTCATAAAGTCCAAAATCACTACTACTACCAAACACACCCACAACTTTTACCTCATCAACCAGTTCTTCCCTATTGGTGAGAATCAAGTCTAAAATAGCAGACCCCCTAGTTGCCCCTTCCACTTTCTGGGAAATGAAATTGTCAGGAAGTCAAGAATTTATTGGACTTTTCATTTTTAGCAGAGCTGGTCTTCCAATGGATATCTGGGTAATTGAAAACCCCCTTGACCAATAAGTCAAGACTCTCTTTGTAATTTGGTCTAGGAGCATCTTCTCCAAGTTCTCCACCTGGCCTAGTGGTCTCTAGCAGTCCCCCACCATAATACCACTATTATTTCCTACTTCTTTTATTTTTACTCAAAGATTCTCAGCTGAACTGTCATGCTCAGACACATGTATTACCTTACAAGTATATATTTTCTTAATATATAGTGCTACTCCTCCCCTGGAAACATTTTCTGAGACTCAGAGAGGCAGAACATCTCCATATTTTTGATACCTCTGGGTAACATTCCATATGCTGTCCTCCTGTGTTGGGTTCTCCTCTAATTGGTGAAACACCTTTCTCACCTCTCCTAATTGCCCTTCAAAAAGTGTTCTATGAGTTCTTTCCAATAATTCTTCACCCTTCTTTATAGAATAAAGTGTGGACAACTTCTGGACTTCTGTACCTTCTAACTTCTGTACCTTCGCCTCCAGGAGCACTACTAACTTGGTGCATGTGCATTTAAAGTTACCCTGAGGTAAAAACACAAACATGCCACAAACAGTACATGTGACACTGCCAGGTCCATGCCACTCCAATCTATTGCAGGAAGAACCAAACCCCTTCTGCACTCTGGAACACTTTTTATTTTTATTTATTTTATTTATTTAGATTTTTATACCGCCCTTCCCTACGGCTCTGGGCGGTTTACAGAAAATATTTCAGAACATTTACATGGAACAGTATCAGTATCAATATAACAATACAACAACAATAATATACCAACTAGAACTAGAACAGTATTTCGACAGCAATAACTTTGACACACCCTTGGTAGGTTTGACCTCTCAGTCTGGGGTGGGGGGGACCTGTAGATGTTATGGCTCAGTTGGTGTCAAGAAAATGCCTTACAGAGTCCTCTGGCTTGATCCACAAGCCAAGAGCCCTTTAGCTCTCACCCTTTGGCATGTAACAAAGCCTCTTGGAAGGCAAAAAAAGAAAATCTTGTTTTATCTCTTAAGTGTATTACGATTAATCTCTCAGAATATTATGAAAACATTTCTTAAACCATAAAAACCTTTCCTAGAATCAGCATAGCATATCATAATCATTAGGGAAAGAAACCTACCAACATTTATGAAACATATGCTTATGCCTTCACACTTGCTATTCCTTCTTTCCCTTTTGCCATATTTCTAAAAAAGGGAAACATCTGCACATATTAGGTTTTAGTAGCTAACTTCACACAGGGGAGAACTGGAAATCCAGGATGGAACCTCAATTACTCACTTTCTGACATCCCTTCATTTGTATCCTACTCAGTTCAGATAATTTGTTAACGTTTCAAGAAAATAAGCAGAGCCCCTTTTGCCTCACTGTAGAAACAGTCTGAGCAGAAAGGTGCCATAGGATTTGCAACCAAAGACACTTTTCCAGACATGATTTTGTTCAAATTATGCCATTTAGAGTCAGAGCTTAGAGCAAGCAATAAAAATAGCTCCCTCTTGATAAATGGTCCAAGAGCCTCTCAGCAGTCTGCAGTTTTCACCTCTGACCTAGTGAACATCCTTTCCAACCTAAAAGTGCCCCTAGGAGACTTGGTGTTCCTTGTAATTATTTACCATGTTCTGAACAGACCTGCTGGGATCTGTACACAGTAAAGCCACAATTCCTGGATGAACTGACACCATAGCAACCCCTGCTTACTGCAGCCACATTCCTTTTGCCCTGGCAATCCTTAATAACTAGTCAGATAGTAGCCCATGCTCTCATATGAGAGAAGACCTTTAATTTACATTCTCACATGTCACTGGCCATGTAAGATTAGTTTCGTCCCTCAGAATAACTGTATTGTGACACAGCTCCATGCTTGCATTTGAACCCATTAACTTCAATTTATTTCAAGGGGATGAGTATGACCTAAAAAGTCTTAAATATTTGGGCTCTGAGATTAGAAAGATTCTAATCTCATTTGTTCACTACCATTTACCACCACCACCACCAGTTTTTCAGATCATCCAAGAAATTATATTACACACATTTAAATAACAAGTTGTGACTTATTCAGCAAAAAAAAAAAAGGAAAGAAAGTGTTTGGGATGTACTGGATACCACAGTAAAGACTCAGTCCTTTACTAAAGTCTCTAATTCCTGATGTTGTATAACTCATGGGACATATCCCTTAAACATATGGTTTAGGCATGTCTAGTCATCTGGCTTCTCTGAGAGGAAATTATTACTCAAATCAATTCTATATTAGAATGTTCATTGATTTTTGAGGATGCATATAGCCCTTTAAACCATCTTCCCATATCTTGGAGGCTAGCCAACAGTCAATGAAAACAGACTCTCTATGTCTTTACTTGTATTACAACACTGAAGAAATAAATGTCCACCTCCTGTACATCAATGGATTGAGGATCTTAACAACTCTATTAATATTTGAATGCAGGACAACAATTGTGTATGGGATTTTTTTTAGTTATTTCTTCATGGAAACATATGTGTAGTTCTGCCACTACTGTTGTTATATTTTTGTTTCTACTCTCTATATATGCCCCCCCCCTTAGTAGTTATTGACCTATGGTCACGGCCTTGACAGACCTACAAGAAACACTGGACTCCGTGCCATAAACTGACTGAGCCAGTTTGAAGTAGTGGTTAAGAGCATCTGGAGAGCTGGATTTGATGCCCTGCTCCCTCACATGCAACCAGCTGAGTGACCTTGGGCTCATCGCAGCCTGATAGAGCTGTTCTGACTGAGCAGAAATGTCAGGGCTCTCTCACCGTCACCTGCTTCACAGGGTGTATGTCATAGGGAGATGAAAGAGAAGGCAATTGTAAGCCACTTTGAGACTCCTTCTGATAGAAAAAAATGGCATATAAAAACAAACTCTTCTCCTTCTAAAGATCGGATTCCCGCCCCCAATCAAAGCCTGAATTATTGCATTATATTTATATTTAATTTTATAATTTTATTGATTATTGATGATGTTTTTATTAATTGTTGTTACCAGCCCTAAACATAGGAAGGGCAGGTTATAAAAATAAATACTATTATTATAATATTAGTATTATTTGGAATTTCTGTTTTTTAATTTAAAAATGTAAATCACTACTCTTTGTTTGATTAATATTGCAATCCTTAAAAGGTCTGCTCAGAATTGTACTCGATTCAGTGGGGTTTGGTCCCAGGAATGAGTTTTTAAAATTGTACCACAAAGTATTCACTTCATATGTATTTTAGTAATCCCTATTACAAATCTTCAGGGTAAACCAATATTATTTTCAGCTATGTTTCAAATGAAGGTGGGGTTAGGCCGAGACAAAATGAGCTGTCTCAGACTACCTATTGAAATCCTGAATGAGTTTTACTATACAAACTAGAACTGATCTATATTTTTGTAAGTTTTCATTTTTATGTCAAACTGTACATGTTCAGTAAAAGAGAAGCTAAACAAACTACACACAAAGATGCAAATGTTTTTGTCTGCGTTTTCTCCAAGTTCCAGACATCAATCACAGACAAGACATAATGCTATGAGTTCTATAATAAAAGTTCCAAAATGTTTCTTTATTTTATTTAAATCATGGGTGTATGGGACCCTGATTAAGACCAGAATTGTCAGTTGGGGATGTGGTTAATACTTCTTTCCAAGCTGTTTTCATTGAATGATTCAGTTGAAAAGGGCCATACTGGCCATCTAGTCCAACCCCCTGTTCAATGAAAGATCAGCCTAAAGCATCCAGGATAAGTATCTCTCCAGCCACTGCTTAAAGACCTCCAGTGTGTGGGAGCTTACCACCTCCTGAGGCAGTCTATTCCATTTCCCAGCCAGGAACTCCTGATATTTGCCCCACTGATGAAAACAGCCAAGAAACGCTACTTGTGTTTCATTCAGCAAGTCTTGGTGAAAAATCCTGAAATGAATCACACACAGCAATACATGGGTCTAGCTCCTGTCACCACTATTGTCCATGCTTACATTACCAGCTCTGGCTTGACGATTCTGGAAAAGGAGAAGAAAACTCAGGCACATGCCAATTCACGCTTTCCCAAGTTCCCTCTACAAGTGAGAGTTTTAACTGCCTGTGGACTGTGCTTTCTCCTAGCTGATAAAAGGTTGTGGTGATCCCTGAGGACAGCAGTATCATCAGTGAGCATTTCATCCCAATGGGCAAGGAGCTATACCTGAAAAAAACCACCCCATCACTGGAAACAACACTCAACCTGATTTCTCAATACAACCAAGTTTAATGATTTCAAAGCAACCCTACTCCAAATCTACCTTTTTTTTGGGGGAGGGGGTGCACACTCTTAATGGTATGTGGCTTTCAAGACCGGTAAGCCAACTCCTGAGTCTGAAACTTTGACCTGTCCTTTGCATCTTGGAATCAAGGCATTATAATCTGCTTGAAACCAATGTGAAGCATGCTTTGACATAGTTGGGGCTACTTGACCAACTTTAGAGATGCCCAGTAAGGTGTCCTTAACCAAAACTCTCTTTGTAGAGTAATGAGATACACTGGCTGACACCTTGGGTGCAACCACTTCCAATAAAATGGTAATCTAGAACTCTGCTGATTGCCAAACCCTTTATTCCTTCACCCATAGTGTAAAAAAAAAAATCAAAGTAAACTTGTATGGTTATATCGGATTCTGCCTAGGAAGCGAAGACAACTCATTACTGCTGTATGGCAATCTATGAGTATCTGCAGGGCTCACAGGCTAAGATATGAGCCACAGTTCTCTGAATATACATGAAGCATGTTATTCATTAGCTAAATGGAAACTTTAATATATTAACTTTGTTTTGATCACCCTACTTACCCGCGCATGTAGACTAGCCAAGTAATTCCTTCCTTACATACATAGTGATCAGATAATTTCAATGCTTATTTTAAAAAACACTTTCGAACAGCAGTATGAATCAGAGTGATTTGGCTACAGCTACCTACATTCAGACTTTCAGAATCAAGAAAACAAATCTGTGATCTCTCTAGACCGATTCCCAGAAAAAAAATTAGTCATGCTTCCTGAAGGACAGTGATTTAAATAGTATCCTTGGGAAGGACTTGCAAGAATGTTCTGGATATGACAGAAAAGCCTCTACCCCCTTTTCTCTGCTTGCTTTGTCATTCCCCTTAGTCCCATTATGCTTTTCCCTTTTACATGATGAGGGGAGGGGATATTGTTCTATATGTAATGCATCATAAAACCTCAATGAAATGACCCCAAAAGAAAAAAAAACATGAAATACATGAACTCCAGACTCCTCCTTCTGGAAGGCAAGACTAAAATAATGTATGCATCAAACTCATTTAAACGGAATGCTTCACATTCCATTCGAAGGTTAATTCTCCTGTATATTCCTTACCAGTAATGTCAAACAGATGTCACAAAGGAGCACATAAATAATTATAGAAGTTGCAGGCATATTCTGTAATTGAAGGGTACTGCAGTTTGATTGCGTCTTTCCTTTTAACTTTGACTTTCTGGGAGCTGTCCAGTTATCAAAACATCGAGCAGTGTTTCTTTGGACTGTTTTATTTACACAGTCAAAGGATGCAACCCTGCTCCACGATTTCTTATGGTTTTTTGATAGTTTATCAAGAGCACTCCATGTTTGTATTCAGCTTCATGTGGAAAACTGAAGACCTTCATTACAGCACACCCATGGTGACCGCACTTCTGCTGAAATCAAAATAATCTTTTTTTTTCCACAAGAGACAAGACCATGCTTGAACTCTTGACTCTTCATTCTTGTGCATGTAAAATATTGGTTTACAAAATGAACTGTGCATTGGTTGCAAATATGAAGTTACCTACATGTATGAAATGTTCAGTAGCCTCAGAGGACTTTTCACCCTTAAACCCCTTTGCTACTCAGCAAGAAAACAAAAGGGTGATCATGACAGATCTACGATGCTAGGAACCTTGGCTTTCAGGTTATCAAAAACATTTTAATTAATTTTCTTACATGGTATCAAGGATTGCTTGGCTGCAAAAGAGCACTGAGAGTAAAACTTGACAACATGTTCTACTTAGGTATTTTATATTACTTGTCATTTTTTAAAAACTGGTAAAAAACATTTGCAAGAAATTCTTTTAGTATGCAGAAGTTATAAAGAGCTTTAACTGTGCAATCCTATGCCTACTTTCTGTGGTTTCTAAACTCAAACATTTCAGTCAGCTTAAATCAGAGCAACTCTACATAGAGTTCAAAGTACGTTGCCCGCATACAAACATGATCCAGTCATCCTGATTACATATTTCATGAATCTAAAGATACGGTCTGTTCAATAGGACAACCTAGTCTGCTTTTATGTTCTTCACAGCTTAGTCTATTTTAAGTTCAAATTTACAACTGTCTAAAAGTTACTAAAAGATCCATGTGAAAATCGCAAACATTCCAATTTTTCTTCAGACAAAAGAAATATATTATTTGAAATAGGAGTTTGTCAAGGCAATCAACAGAACTCAACCATACTAAAGTCAGTGCTTTAATGAACACCAATTCAAGTGCCTCCTGAATGAAACACTTTAAGTGGTAAGCTCTCCCTTCTTTACTCCTTCAGTTTCTCAGTAACTCTACACATGCTGGTAAGATGACAAAAAAAACATTTCTCAAGTTTATTGTTCAGCACAGAGCTAGTACAATAAATCAAAACGCATCTCAAACTCCGCTCGAGGAAAGCATCATACCCAAACCTCACAGCCGAAATTACTGACTTCAGAACCAAACAAAGCACATATGCTACGCCAAAAATAAAAACTATACTTACAGTCTGGTTAGCTTCAGTGTGTTCTGGAAAAGGAGCTCTGGAAGAACTTGAAGTTTATTTCTGTTCAGACGCCTAAATAAAGAAAAAGCAAAGTTAAGAGTTTCTTTGTAAAACCTTCTTTGAAGACAAATGTGGGTGGTTCAGCTGATTTGGAACATGCAGTATCCATATTGCTTTTTAACACAACTGCACTTTCTCAGGGAAAAGTGCTGCAAAGGAATAGTGCATTACACATGATTAATGATATTTAGCTTTTCATTGAATCTGATATACTTCTCTCTCTCTCTTTCACACACATACATACACAGACATAAAAACACATACAAGACCAAGAGAGAGAGAAAGTTTACATCTTCATTTTTTGCATTCTTCCAGGAATCTAATGAGGTTTTGTATCAAATCAAAATTTTAAAGAGACCAAATTCATGGCAGGATGATCTGTCAATCAATCTTATACAATCCAGAAAACACTGGACTCACACTTTGTTCTGCTACATCAGGCCAGCACGGCTATCCACCTGAATCTATTAGTCCCTTACGTTACAGTGGTCAGGTATGCTAGCAAGAGGTATTACTTTTAACATTCATTTATTCCATGGTAATGAAAAAAATGTAGAAAGATGCACTGCTAAAAAGAGTGCCAACACTGCCTGATAACACTGGTTATCAAAACAGTATTAGCAGAAATTATCATGAAACTCTGGAAAGAGCCATTTCAAGCATCAATATTATGTTGAAATCCTTTTTTTAAAAAAAGGAAACCAGATATCTGATGACCCAGTAGGTCATACTGCCCATTTAGGCATGCTAACAACTCAGCAGCAGATGACCACTAATACAGTGGGAGAGGCTAGGACTAGAATGCCGTGTCAAAGATCAGTGACAGAGGTTTCAGGTGAGGGTGGCAACATTCTTTATTTATATATCCCACCCCAAAAGTCAGGAAACAAAAAGCAAAAGAACCCTGCAAAACAATAACATCCTAGAGAATGGAAAGATCAAATAAGGTACAGTGTAGTGAGATCTCCTGGCCTGTTTGTTTGATTTAGTTATAAAAGGAGTTAACAGGAATCTTGAATCAGGAACTAGTTGGGAGCCAGTGCAGCTGCCACAGGGTAGATGTTACATGTGGTGACTCCTGTCAGCAATCTGGTAGTTCCATTCTGGAGCATTTGCAGTTTACGAAGCATCTTCAGAGATAGCCCTGCATAGAGTATGTTTCAGTAGTCCAGTCTGAAGGTGACTGTTGCATAAATTACTGTGGTGCCATCCTCCCAAGACAGATAGTTGGTTGGGCCAGTGTAGATGATAAAACACTCTTTTTGTCACCAAGGACACATGTTTGTCTACAGAAAGCAAAGAAATGAGCCATACTGCCAAATTCCTTTCAGAGTCTATAGTTGGATCCCATCAAGGGATGGTAGAAATGGCCACCCCAGCAGTCTGAGCTTCCCCAGAAACACAATCTATGTCTTAGATGGATTTAGCTTTAACTAACTCTCACCTAGTGATTTCACCACTGCCTCTAAGCAACAAGCCATGTGTAGAATTCCAGTTCCTGGACACTCCTTAAATAAGAGGTACATCCAATAGGACCCAATCAATATCCGCATGGGAGAATGGGCTTAAGGTGTCAAAAAATGGACCAGACTGTGCGGACAGGGCCCTGAGATTCCTACTGACTCCAAATCTGGCAGCCAAGTCTTGGTGGAGGAGTGAGTCATTATTCGAAAAGAATGTCAAAGACATGTCACAGCTAATAGCTAACTTTTAATCTACTTTTGGAGCTACCGAAGAAAATGGTCAATGGCCAAACAACTCTAAACAACTCAGCTGGATGCAGTGCAGCAGATGCAAACTGACCTCCATCCATGGCACCAGTGTGTGGAGCACTGCTAAATCTAGATCAGTTCTTGCACAAAAGATCAGATCTAGTATGTGGCCTGCTTTGTGCATGGGAGCCAATACAGTCTGGGAGAGTCCTAACAGTGTCATGGCAGTCATAAAGTCTAAGGAGACACCAGACAGAGCAGTGTTGGCATGGACATTGAAATTGCCCAAAACTATCAGTTTGAAGAAATGCTAGGCTCACTCCATCACTGCCTCAGCCAAACTGAGAAAAAAATAAGTTTGTATGCAGGCCAAGACTGTCCCTGGCACATCACATCAGGCTAGGCATTCAACACCAACTCTGTCTGGTGCAAGAAACCACTCAGAGGAGAAAGCATCTTGGATGAAAGCTGCCACCATCAGCATATTTGGATATTAGGTTAATCTTTATAACAGTGAAAACATGAAGCTATTTAATAATGCCAAGTGGGTAGCCATGTTGGTCTGAAGCAGCAGAACAAATTGAGTCTGGTGGCACCTTTAAGACCAACAGTTTTATTCAAGAGGATAGATTCAAATGAGTAGGCGTGTTGGGCTGAAGTAGCACAATAAAATCAGAGTCCAGTAGGACATTCTATAAGGCAGTGGTCCGCAACCTTCCGGCTGCCGTGGACCGCTGTGCCAGAGTGGGGGGAGAGGGCGGCCCGGGGCCCTGTGCACACGCAGCAGCCCCAGCACAAACGCGCATGCGCGGACTTGCCACGCGTGCACGTTTGCATCCGGCGGGGGTGCAAACACGCATGCGCAGCAGCGCTGCACATGCGCAAAACTGCCGTGCACACGTTTGCACCCCGCCGAATGCAAACGCGCAAGCGGCAGTCCGCGCGTGCGCGTTTGCACCGCCACTATGCCGGCGGCCGCGGCTCCCTCTCCCCACCCCTCCAGGCCGCCAGCAAATCGGCCACTGAATCGGCCGATTAGCTTGCCGCCTGGCAAGATTCTCTTCCCCCCCCCCTCCTGAAGCAAGAAGCTTGCCGGGCCACAAGCTAATCGGCTGCTTTGGTAGCCTGGTAGCCACGGCCTGGCGAGCTTCTCGCTGCGGGGGGCAGGAAGAGGGAGCCGCAGCCCGGCACTGAGGCCTTCACGGCCTGGCACCGGGCCATGGTTGGGGACCACTGTTATAAGGGACCTGAAAGTAGCTGTTTTATTACAAAGAAACTTCAAAGACAGGCTAGAATGTGTACCCACATTCCTCACAATTCATTTTAATTGGGATTATGTGACTGTTAGTAATATGTAATGTAATTTTGAATTTTACTTTCTGGTCCCAGGACAAGATAGCTGCCAGCTTAGCTTCTACTTGTAAGAAAGTTTCACACTGGTATGGAGACAGATGGGGCTGGCAGTAAATAGTAGTGTGTGAGCCGTGGATCACTGGCTTTGACAGTTTTATTTCTAATATATATGTCCTTGTGAACTACAAATGGGTTCAAGGGGTTTGATTGGCAGAGAGTTATCATGTAGCTGAGCTTGGATGCTGTGACACAGTTTACTAATGTAACAAGATTAATTTTTGCTTATATATTCCCACTGTTATGATGGTCAGTTCTTCGTCTGATGAAGAGTGCTTGCACTCGAAAGCTCACGCCTTGAATAAATATTTGTTGGTCTTAAAGGTGCTATTGGATTCTGATTTTAGTTTTATTTAAGGTATGAGCTTTCGTGTGCATCCGCACTTCCTCAGATACAATGTCATGGATTGGAAGTAATCAGTTCAGACTTATAGATGGAATGAGAGGGCAAATTAACACGCAGCATTATGAAATTGCCCAGCTTCTAGAAATACATAGGAAAAGATAGCAATTAGGATTTGTTTATATTCACCTGAGATTGAACTGCATGAGAAACATTTGGCCACAATAAAAAATGCAAATATCTACGTAAAGAGGATAATAGGCTGAGATATTGCCTAACTGCTGTCAGCAACTGACTATCAATTTGTCCATTATTCTCTTTATATAGATATTTCCATTTTTATTGTATTTTCCTATGTATTTCTGGAAGCTGGGCAATTTCATAATGCTGTGTGTTAATTCGCCCTCTCACTCCTTCTATAAGTCTGAACTGATTACTTCAATTTCTTGATTCTGTATCTGAGGAAGTGTGTGCGCACACAAAAGCTCATACCTTCAATAAAATTTTGTTGGTCTTAAAAGATTCCACTGGACTCTAAGTTTGTTCTATTTAATAATGTATTATGTGTAATCATATCTTTAAAACGCCGGCTGAGGCCCGTGGTGCCACGGACTAAATAGAAGGCTAAGGGGTTCTAGGGCGGGATGTGTCCGTGATGAGAAAGAGTCCGGATTGGACCCTTCCTCCGGACAGACAATCAGAGGGACCAATCGGCAGGCGCACAGTTCCCTCCAATTCCCAGCCCCAGCAACTGCTCCCTTTGCCGCTGGCCTGGCGCGTCAGAGGCACAAAGCGCCTCCGATGCGTCAGGCCGGTCGCAAGGGAGCCCCGCCGGGGGCTCCCTGCCCGGCGGCCTGACATGGTGAGAGGCGTGAAGCGCCTCTCGCCACGTCAAGCCGCCGACCAAGCGAGCCTGTGACCCCCGCCAAGCCACAGCACCATCCCGCACCGCCTGCAAAAGGGAAGTGCGGCGGCCTCCCTCCTTTCCTCCCTCTCTGCGCTCTTGCCCCATGTGTGGCGCCAGCTGGCTGGCTGACTCGCAGGCTGTGTGCCGCTCCGCCTGGGTGCTTCGAGGCGGAGAGGTCCTGCGCCACCAGTCGGCACGGGCAGCGAAGGAAGCTGCTGGGAGCCGCCGGTCCGTCGCTCGTGCGCCGCCCGCTGCTGGAGCCGCCGCTGCCGCGAAAGGAGGCAGACAGGCGGGGAGACGAGCTGCGTCAGAGGCCACGGGGACGGCCGTCTGGCAGAGCGTGGCGCAGCTCACTTCCACGGGGACCCTCTGGCCTGGCCGCCTGGCGCGGCAGAGAGAGAGAGAAAGAGACTGAGCGAGAGCGCGCCACGGATACTTTGATGCTGGGCCAGTGCGCGCTTCGGTGAGCGATCCTCTCCACCCGCAAAGCGCCTCCCGAGCCGCCCCCCTCCGTACTCCGAAACAGCCGCCCGCCCGCTGCCATTACCTGCAAGCCTTGCAAGGCCGCAGGTTGCCGCTGCCGCTACCAACACATCACCCCCCGGCCCCAGCCTGCCAGCAGCGGCCGGTGGGGGATGCTTCGGGGCCGGCGGCGGCACTGACGCAACCCACCACAGAGCGCCAGCCGCCCAGCTCCCATGACGCCGGCTGAGGCTGCTCCCGCCTGCCGCGCACGCGCAGGACGCCCCACTGCCGCCCATAACTACTCGCCCACCGGACCAGACCACCAGCAGCGGCCGGTGGAGGAAGCTTTGGGGAACCCAGCGGCGCCGGTGGCGCACTCCACCACGCGGCCCAAGCTGGCCACCTCCAGCACTGCCACATGCAGCCGCTCACGCCTGCCATCCAAGCGCCGCCTGCGCCGCCGCCCACCGGACACAGCCTGAGTGCCCAGCCGGCTTCCCAGCCGCAGCTCGGGAATCCTACGCAAGTCACTACAGCCCGTTCACTTCCTCCTGCCCTCCAGCTTGCCCGCCGCTTGCCCCCCAGGACACCAGGTAGGCCGCGAGGTCCCACCCCTCCCGGACGACCCCGGACTTCCAAAGACCCGCCGCACAGCCCTGCCGCCCTCATCGCGCACTCTGCTAGCGCCTGCTGCATTTTGCCTGCAGCGGGCTTATTTTCTAGTCACTAAATATTGTGCATAAATAATGTACATTTAAACAAAAAATATTGAAAATTGTTGTATGTCTTCTACTGTCTGGGCTTCTCAATACCCTTATTATCCAAATTAGCTCATGATCAAGCTGCATCATTAGTTAAGACAATCGACGTCAACTGGACCTGAGTAAAGCTCCAATTTTTTTGGCCCCTGTTAAAACAAGATGTTCTGGCTCCTGCCACTCCTGTCTCAGCTGGTAATAAGTAAGCAAAGAAGAACATTTACCCTTGCAAGATGCTCTGTCTTGCCTTCAGCTCTTGTAGAGGGTCGCTATAAGAACATTCCCCTTACACTGAGACAATGTTTTTGTGGGAATGGTGAAATTGGTACAAGAGAGCATATATTGTTCCACTGCCCTGCTTATATAGACATCCGTAGCAACTTGATTGAACCACTCCTTAAGAAGTTGCCAGAACATCATGATGTAGAGCAAGCAAAGAGGCTGCTAAGTGATGAGTCCCCCCGGTGACAACTCAGCTGGCTAAGTTTTGTGCCACCGCCATAAAAATCCAATGCTCTAAAGTAGCATAATTTTAAGCTCTATTTTATTATCTGTTTTAAACTGCATTATATCAAATGACTATATTCTTTTGGTCTTTTATGTATTAACTTCATACAACTTGGTCTGAATGACTGTAATAAAGTTTGAACTGAACTGAACTACTGTCAATTTTCTTACATTAAAAAAATTGTGCTAAACATTTTGAGTATGGACCATCTTCTCCCCTATGAAGTTAGTGTTCACTATGGCCATCTTCAGAAGCTCTACTTTAGGTCCTGCAGTCATCTGACGCTACATGGATGGCAACAAAAGAAAGAGTTTTTTTTCAGTGTGGCACCAAATCTGTGGCACTCCCTTCCGAGGGAGTTTGATCAGTTGCTCTCTAGCACTGTCTTCTGAAAGCAATGAAGACTTTTCTGTTTCATTTGACATACACCCAATGACTATTATTGACCCTCCTCCTTCATTTTCTGTGTTGTTTGTTTACAGGTTTTTATAGTATTGTTATATATATAGTTTTTCAATGCTGTTTTAATGTCAAAATGTTTCAGTTTCTTGATGTTCACTGCATTAGGAACCATAGTTGCATGGAAAGGCAGCATATAAATGTTTTTTAAAAATAAATATTTGTCTTTCATTTCACTAATTCCCAAAGTGGGGGGAAGAGCCTTGGTTTATGAAACTGCAGCAACCAGGACAGAAACATGAAGTGGATGGGGGGATGGGAAGACAGATAGTAACCCTGTTCACAGGTTAGAGTGAAAGTATGTGCAATTCATCTACAGTGTACACTTTACTTTTCTTTACATGTGTGTTGACTAATTCTCATGTTCCATTCAGTGTCTGGAGCCTTCAGAAAGTCCAGAATCCTGTAACAACTATCAATCACCCTATCACTTCTGTCTCTCAGCCAGAAAGGATTTCAGTGTGCATTCCATGTACAGGATGGGATCACTCATCTAAGAGACTATGCCACAGCTGCAGCCTCTGTGTGATGCTACAAAAGGAAAGTTAAATTGAATCCTAGTAAGTAAACTTTGGCATAGGAGTGTGACAGAGGAAGGCTGGACTAAAGTTTGCACAAGCATCTTTAAATCTAAACAAAAACACAAGAGTTTTTTTTTTGTACTTAAGCCTCAAATCCTCTCTCTGCACTTAAACAGAGATGTAGAATTTAGCAGCTATGCCAACACTGCTTTCTTCAGAAGAATGCTAAGACTTATTATTGCGTAAATATCGGTCTTTGTTTATGAACTTGACTATGATTAATTAAGGTCTGTTTATTATATGCAGCTGTATTGGGGGGCTATATAAAACAGTTAATGTGTGAAATACAGTTATTGTGCACAATTATTAGTTATTTTATATGTGAAATGAAACATGGGTGTGTATCATACAATCCATTCACAGAATGAAGGATTTTCAACATTTCTCTCTGTTTCTGCTACACATTCTGAACCCCAGAGAGATCATTCTGTAAAAGGGAGCAGCTGTACAAATTGGGGGGGATGCAGTGGAGAAGGCCAAGAGGGAGAAATCTTTCCTCCTTTCTCTCCCTTAAGCACAATTCAACTAAGAAAAGGACTCAATTTTACCCCATTGTCCTTCTACACTCCAGCCCAGTGCTCTGCATGGGCATCCTTCAACATGGACATTTATTTCAAACATTTTTATCCTGCCTTTCCAGACACTTAGGGCCTTCAAGGCAGCAAGCAATTTAAAAAAGAATCAAAAACTGACTCTTAGACTGGAGCAGTATGTTCTCTACACTTTTGACACAGCATTCGGCTACAGCGGTAATTTCCAGACTCTCTTAAAAGGCAGTCCCACTAGAGAACATTGCAGTAATATAATCTAGATGTTATTAGTAGCAGTAGTATTATTAGAGTTATATCCTGCCATTCATGGCAAGCCATCTCATGGCAGGTTACAAGGTAAAACCCCACATAAAAACATACAATATTCCCATTAAAATCCCCATTAAATCCTAGCAGCAAAACTATCTCACCCCACCTCCACCTCCATAGCAGCTACCAATCAGTGCACCAAGGGTACTACACCTGCTGATAACCTGGTACGGTGGCAGTGTCTTCCAGGAGGCCCATCTGATTGTCTGTTCCCTGGCCTCAACCATAGACCTGGCGGAAGAGCTCCATCTTGCAAGCCCTTCTGGTTCATCATCAAAATCTGGTGAAAGACACTCCTAGGCACTGCTTCCACCAGAAACATCTACTCCTTTTTTTTTTGTTTTCTGTGCATTCTAAAAAACAGAGAGTAAAACTAAAGATGCAAAGGAGTTTTGAATAGGGTTGGGCACAAATCAGCCCATAAGCTAAAGTTCACAATGATTTTGGCTTGCAATGATTTTGTGGTGTGAAAACTGAAGTTTGCAGCAGGTCACAACAAACTCAAAATATTTACCAAATTTCCAAGCAACAGGACAGACACATTTCTCCAGCCTGTATATTTGGTGTGTGTCGCTTGCAAGGGGTCCATTCTATACACTTTGAACCTGTACCTGTCATTTCCCCAGAAAGCACTTGCTAGGGGAAGCCATCTTTGGGGGACTGTATCTCAATCCTCAGAAATCCAATCCTCACCAAGCTTTGAGGGTGTGGGGGGTGGGGGTTCCTACAATGTAATGAACCTCATGAAATGAACGTTAATTTGGCCCCTAAAAGTTTGTGACAGTTCATGGCTCATGAATCAGGCACACCATGAACCATGAACTATGGTTCCTTGTTTAAGCTCATCCATAGTTTTGAAGTCATGACAGAAAACTCTGGCTCCCAGTTTCAGGGCCAGTATGCTGAAGTACAACCATTTCTAATTAATTTAGGGTTTGACATATTTTTGTCCCATACTAGTGGAAAAGTAATGTGGTGAGTGAACCTAAAAGTGTCATTCAGAGGAACATCTTCAGATGTACAAGATACTCTTCATGTATATGGAACTGAATTCAGAGCTTGTTAAACACCATATCTGAAACTTAGCTTTTATGTTCCATATTTGTCTACATTCATAAGAACAGTGAATGTAGAACAAGTATCTCTTTGATTGCTATCTACGGTTGAATTTTTATTGTTACAGTTAAAAAACTACTGGTCGTAGCATCGGAAAGTGATTTCAGTTTATTTGCTAGAACAGTAAAGTTTTAAATGGATCTGTTTGGCTAAGAATGTTACTGCTCTTGTTGCACAAGAAGGAAAACAGTTGATACTCATTACCCATCCTCACTAAATGAACAAAATTGTCACACAGTCCAGATGCTTTACATTAACAGTACAACAGCTGTCCCATCACATGACATTCTTCTTGCACACATATATTCAGCTGGGCTAACAGGATACTAGCTAGCAGCACAGATCCCACGTCAACATCAGGATTCTAGGATGGGAACATACCTGTCTTTTGTGTGTACACAGCAACAGACAATCCAGGTTTTGAAATTATTGCCCCGGGTATGTTAAGTTCATTTACACCCATTTTGTACTATGAATCATTTTCAATATATGAAATTACAGGCCTGGTTTCTCCTTAATGACTGAAGTTTGGCAAGGATGCGGTAAGTGCAAGTCTATCTCCCACATCTCAGGATACCTAGTATTGTCAGAGTATAACTTTCTCCACAAGGAAGCTGTGTCAGCACATAAATATGTCTGGTTTCGCCAAACTAATAAGAAAGTGCGCAGTGCTTGGGAATAAATCAGCAGAGACTACCAGCCTGAGGCAAAGGAGTCACAACTACGTATTTATACACTTTACCAACAAGGAGCCATTAAAGTGTGAAAACAATTGCTTCATACATTACTTGAACACTGTCACACACAGAGGACATATTCAATTTTCTACTTGTTTTTTATACTGGAAACTTAATGACCTTGACATCGAGGTGAGCTGCACTTAGCTACTGAATGCAGAACTTTTCACAATAGAAAAGTATCACAAACTGCTGAATATTATCTATTGTTGGCAGGCAGGAGTCCAGTTTAGGAGGAAAGAAGATGCAACTCAATTTTCTTGGCATTCAAATGGCCACAAGCCTTAATGAACAACCTCAAACAGAGGGTTGGGGCAACAAGGGAATGAGCCTGACCTAGGCAGTCCGCTGACTGCCACACCTGCATGCAAACCCACAAGGAGCCCATCATTTTCCCCGCTGGGAATAAGGATCTCCTATTTGGATTTGCCTAAGCATGGGGGATGACCTAGATGGAAGGCCAAAAGCTGCAAACCTCCTTGGCTATCTCCAGAGCCATCTGGTCATAAAGGAGCTACCCAAGCCTACCCATTTGGGTCTGCTTGCTACTTGTTAGCACCATTCCCTTAAGGAGTGAAAACAGCCATAGAGCAGTAAAGAAACCTCCCTGAAACACTAAGCCTGAGGGACTATTTATATGATTAAAAACACCGCTGAGGAAGAAAACAACTTTGAAAAGGGGCTATTGAAAAAGAAAAAAAGTGTGTTTATCTGGAACCCATTTTGGTTTATGTTTGCATATAATAGATATGACAGCAATATCTACAAAATAAATTGGAAGAATTATAATCAAAATGATTACATTTGTGTACCAGCCAGTTGATTGAATTTTTCTAGTTTGGATTATTCCATTCAGCCAGCCCTCTTTTGTATGCAGTCATAGGCTATTGCTTAAGCCACGGGCATTCCTTTTTCTATATACCAAAACCCCCAAAATGTAATCCCAAAAGGTTGAAGTCCTCAGGATGCACTGGAAGCAGCCAAAATGCAGACTGGGTGTTGCATTTGGCCATCAGTGCACCCTTTCCACAGGCCCAAACTAAGGCCATTGCCCAATCAAATGGTGCGTACCGCACCGTACATAACTCAGGTGTGATCCTGTCATTCACAGAAGACACCCGTGGGTAATAAAGGTGATGAATCAATCTAAATTCACTTGGAGCCTTATTAGGAACAATCCCTAAAGGGGATACCATTAAATGGGGAATGGGCGGGAAGTCAAAAGGCCCAGCAATTCAACCTCCTTACACGCTTTCTCAATTTTCCTCACTACCACTTTTTAAGTTCTTAAGTTTTAAGTTTTAAGCCAATTTTAAGTTCCAACACATGGTAGATACACGTGGCCCTATGTAAGAAATCTGAAAACCTAGGCCAAACCCTTGAGCAATGTACTCGGCAGCCTCCCTGTTGGGATAATGCTCAAGCCACTTCATGAGATTTGGCAGTCTTACTGAAGCCTTGCAGAGAAGCAGAGCTGGAAAGCCCTTATGCTGTTTTGGATGAGCTTGAAGGTCCAAGAGTACCTGACCCCCCCCCTGTCCTTTTTTCTGAAAGGTTGGACCCCTTGAAAGGGCATCTGGAAACCACCCTCTGTACAGGTGGGAAGGGCGTGACCACCCCCACAAGTCTCACATTTGTGATCAAAGCAGCAGTGTTGCCGCCTGCATCTTTTATTATTAAAATCCCCACACAGGAGCCCGGAAGAATGCTTCCCCAACCCTCCTTAATGGCTGTGTTCCCTGGGGTGCCTGGAACCTGGCCCAGTATAAACCAGCCAAGTATTTGGATGCTTCAGATCCCAATGCACATCCACATTCTGTGAGGCCAATTCCCTGAAAACACAGTCATAGTCCATTGCAGCTTCATTACCTGCAAGCTCACAAGCTTCAGGATAGGACCCCCCAATGAGGTTCAAGTACTCCATATGCAATCATCCAATTATCAAAAGTTTTTTTTCCTCAAGTTTCCTTCTATTTCTTCATGTCCCTGTGGCTACCTGTATCCCCTCTTTTACCTGACCCCTGATTAAAGAGAAAAAATCAATAAAATTGCCCTCAAGCCTCTTTCTACCACCAAATTTAAGTGGCTGACTGAAAGCTGGTTTATGCGTTTAGAGAAATGGGGGAAATGATAAGCACAAGTGACTGGTGCTTCTTTAAACGTTTCTGCCACAATCCACAATGTTACGTATTCACCTGTCAATTTCATTTCTGGTGGTGTTATTAATATGCTCAAGCAAAATTGGTATAAGAAAAGATATTGCATGCAAATGTCATGCTACTGTGTTGTCAACAGCCAACTTATTAATTTATAGCCCACCTTTCTTATTGTAAAATAGATTTTTTTAAAAATCCATTAGACAGCATAAGACACTCAACAAACAATGCAGTTGGAGTAGAATTACAGAACTGAAAATCAATGTGAACAAACAAATCTTGTCTGAAGCACGACATGCCCTCTTGCAAAAAAAGAAAGAAAAGAAAATGTTGCAAAGGTGGAAGACAATGCTGTAGAAGTAAGGAGATACAAAAACAAGCCCTGCAACTACAGCCCCATCCTTCCTCTCCTTTTACCTCATAAAAAGCCACCTCCAGAAGTGTTTCATTATGCCACATTTCTAATCCCCTTTACAAAAAATGCCCTCATGAACATTTCTGCTTTGCATGTTCTGTGAAAGGATAGAAGTAGGGGGCCTTCCTGACCTCTTTAAACAGGCCATTCCTCAAGCTGGGAGCCACCGCAGAGGACCTGACTGAATCAGGGTAAATTAAATCAATGAGCAGCTAATTGCTCCGGTTTCTCTCTACACATTGTATTCAGTGTTACTGCATCAAAATGCAGAACTTGATGAATTCAAAGTTGATATTCATCAGTAAAGTATTTTGCTCTATTCTATTCATCATAGATTTCTGGACTACCCAAAACCACACCCTAACACAGTTCAATTTTTTTTTTGTTTTGTCTTCTTTGTATTGGCTTTACAAGCAACCAGCTCAATGCAAGAAGTAGCCAATTAATTTGCTCAGCACTGACATTTTCAGAACAGGTTTCAGCCAAAAAGTTTCATGGAAGACCTAACCAGGGAGGTCATGAGCAACCATGGTCCTCCCAAGCAAAGACTCCCTCTAGATTCCACCACCTAAAAACCATATAAAAACAAATCACATGTTGTGTTTACCACCTAAGAAATATTAGAGAAGAAAAAGGTTTGTAAAGAGCAGATGTTACTTGTTTGCAGGTTACACAATTTGCAACAGATTATGGTAGCTATGTACATATATTTACAATAAACTAAAACATGTCAGACTTGGTTTATTTAAGACTAATATGCTTTCTTTGCAGGTCCTATAATACCCAGTTGGGGAGAATACAAGCAGTAAGAAGAGACAGATTCAATAGCTTAGCAGGTAGGAATGGAAATGTTCAGGCTAAGTGCATCATTGCCAGGGCTATTCAATGGCAAATCAAAGCACCATGATAAGCAGAGAGAAATAATCTCCAGCATGGTTGAAGCCCAGAGAGAGGAACTGATTTGAAGGTACTTAAGAGTATTATCTAAGAAAGGTATTTTGATTTAACTGATATACTCTTCGTCACATTCCTTTCTAACAAGAGAAGTGCCAGTGATAACCAACCTCTAATTGATGGAGTTTCTTTTTCGTGCATGGTGTTCCCCACATTCCCATGCTTCCTTTCCTTATTGGGAAAGTTCATAAGGTGTAGAAACATCCAAGCGACCTCTCCCCTGCCCCAAGTCTCTGCTTCCTTTCCTTATTTGGAAGTATTTCCACATCAGGAACCTCTCTGACATACCCTCACTCAGTCAGAAAGCCTGCCCCTGAGTTCACCGGAATTCCCCCTCTCCATGCCTAGGAAAATCAAATAGCCTCTTAGTATTCGCCTGTTCAAGAGCCTCTTGTGGCGCAGAGTGGTAAGGCAGCCGTCTGAAAGCTTTGCCCATAAGGCTGGGAGTTCAATCCCAGCAGCCGGCTCAAGGTTGACTCAGCCTTCCATCCTTCCGAGGTCGGTAAAATGAGTACCCAGCTTGCTGGGGGGTAAACGGTCATGACTGGGGAAGGCACTGGCAAACCACCCCGTATTGAGTCTGCCATGAAAACGCTAGAGGGCGTCACCCCAAGGGTCAGACATGACTCGGTGCTTGCACAGGGGATACCTTTACCTTTACCTTTTATTCGCCTGTTCCCAGATCAGAGCTGCAATACCCCTGCCCTATGTGCATGCTCATTCAGCTGTGAGTCTTAGCTGTCACTATGTTCATTTCCAGTCATTTCCATGTGCTGCTCCTTGGATATGATCTTAGGTTTTTCCCCTTAGGAATTTTATCAGAACTCTGGCTTAGGTTCCACTTTGGCCCTGGCAAGCTGTTGTCAAGGGACACTAATCTCCATCTGGTACAATTCCAAAGGCAATTTGCTGCCTGGACACAAGGCATTCTCACCAGAGGAACCCCATCCAGTACAACTGATTCCCCTATTTTCCCTCTTTCTAAGCCTCCCTTCAGTTTACAAATAGTTTGCCTCAAATTTCTCCCATGTTGGGATATCATATATCCTACTGTGGGTATTTTAGTCTTAGGTACTATGTGCATGCCCAGTGTTCCAAATATCACAGCTCTGAGTCCAAGCATGCCTAGAAACCCCATCAGTTTGTCACAGAGCCCTGTGGTAGTCTGGGACCTGGTCTGTAATATATTATGTAGATAAGTGTCCAGATAACCTATGCCTACAGCACTGTCTAGTACAGGTGTATGGGGTACAGGAGACGTTTTCTTGCATAAGCATGGCTTTTTATGTGTACTCTGCTTTGGGGAAACTTCATTCAAGCAGAACATATGTCTAATACACACATGAACAGCTCATGCAGTAATACTGACAACTTGTACTTCAACTGTACAATGGTGAAGAAGCATTTAGGTAAGTGATTCCCAATTTTGGGGGGGCTGCCACTCCCTTGGCTCCTAGGCCACCACCCTAGTGCCCCTCAAAGACATATGAACACATACCTCTTTCTTGGTGTTAGACTTACTACAAATTCAGTTTGTATTTTACAAATAAAACATAACCTAGTAAATAAACCAATTTATTTAGCTGTTTTAGCAATTGGCAAAGGTTAATTTGCATCTCATCTGTGACCACATTGTCTTCACACTCTACTATATATGATGTTGGGAAGGCAATAAACTACATCTTGACTTTGTTCCACAGTGCTGGGTTGTGGTCAGAAACATTTTTTGTAACAAAAAATCTTGATATGGTTTTTTGAACTTTGGAGCAAAAGCAGTTATTCTTCCATCATTCCTTTCTCCTCACTGCTGATATCTAAGAATGGATTGATCACCCAGTCTGGTATTTTAAGCAAAAAAAGATCCTGAAATCTGTCAGACATGTCTCTGTGCAGTTCATCCAGGTGTGCACAACACACTTGAAGGTCATCTTCTGGTATGCTCTTCTCCTCCAGTTCAGAACGGGAGGGGGAAAGGGGGGGGAGAGGGGCAAGGAATGGAAAATCCCATGGCCAGGAGCAAGCAGAAAGCTTTTCCAGTTTCCCAGAGATGGAAACTTTTGGGGAAGGAAATTCCTAGAGATCTGGGGTCAGACCTGTAGCCAGAAATGTTCTGTTAGAGGGGCAATTTTTTTGTTAAGGGGCCAGTAAGGGGACCAAGACCCACCTAGGAGACATCCTGGAATGGTTTTATTATGGTGAGATGAAGGCAAACAATAACTTGCCATTTCAGCTAGACATAATAGGATGGGGTGGTGGCCAGGCAATGGAATAATCATGGACTTCAATGAATACCTGTTTAAAGTGCATAAGAGAAATGACACAGATTGTTCCTGCACTACCTTCAGCAATGAAATCCTTAAAATGTTTTTCCTTTCTTTTTCTTTTACCTCCCCTTTCAGCTACCAACAGCTATGTTGTTCTGTTTTCCCAGATAAGTTTCCTGAAGAGAATGTCTGCTTTACTTCTCCTCTCTTTGAAGGACAGAAATGCAAGCATTCACAACTTCAGCAGCTCTCCCTAAATTCATGTCTTTGTCTTGCAGAGCTGCATTACCTGACTAATATATATACAACATATTTTTCATTAGGAGCTCTAAAAATGCAAAGCTCACATTTGCACATCTGTCCTCCAAAGCATCCCTTTTCTCAGGGAAACTGAATTCTTTAGTCTAGAGATGAGCTGTAATTCCAGGGAATCCCCAGGTCCCACCTGGAGGCTGACTTCCCTAATTCTGAACCAGAAACTAGAAAAGCTGGAGAGTTTATAGAGAAATATGTAGTGCACTACAGCAGTGGTTCTCAACCTAGGGGTTGGGACCCCTTTGGGGGTCGAATGACCCTTTCACAGGGGTCGCGGCCGAGCAAGCAGCTAGGCTGGGAGAGTGCCATCTACACAACACCCTTGCGGGGTAGATCAAGATACAGCATTTGTCTTTCTGGAGCAGCAGAAAAGAGTGAGATCGGCATGGTGGGATAAGAGGCAGAACTAAACTGAGAAACCCCAGAAAAAAAAACAATTTATATACAACTAGATATTAAGCCCGCTGTGGGCAAAATACAGCGGGCCCTAGCATGATGGGTGGGTAGAGGAATGGGGCGAAGGAAGGAGGAAAAGGAGAGAGACAGAAAGACAGAAAGAAAGGGAGGAAGATAGATACAGAAGAAGAGGGAGAGAAACAGGTAGCCAGAAAGAGGCAGATGGAAGAGAGGGAGGAAGGGAGAAAGGGAAAAACAAAGGGAATGCTGGGAGGAAGGGAAGGAGAAAGGGAATGCTGGGAGGAAGGGAGGAACAGAGTAAGGTAGGTGGGCTTGGGACCTTCTGCTGGGCCCAGGGGCAGTCTCGGCTGCTCCAGGGCCTTGCAGAAGGCTGGGGACGGAGGCGGTGGGCTCCGCGGCCTACTGCCAGGCCTAAGAGCAGGCTCGGCTGCTCCAGGGCCTGGCAGAAGGCTCGGGACGGGGGCGGTGGGCTCCGCGGCCTACTGCCAGGCCTAGGAGCAGGCTCGGCTGCTCCAGGGCCTGGCAGAAGGCTCGGGACGGGGGCGGTGCGCTCCGCGGCCTACTGCCAGGCCTAGGAGCAGGCTCGGCTGCTCCAGGGCCTGGCAGAAGGCTCGGGACTTCGGGAGTGGGCTTTGTGGCCTTCTGGCGGGCCCAAGGGCAGGCGAGCCTGCCCCAGGGCCCGGCAGAAGGCTCCCTGGGCGAGGGGAAGCCGGCCAGAGGACTTACCGCTGGGGAAGGCTTCTTCCTCTGAGCGGCAACTCCCCGGCCGGCCCAGGCGAGGCTGGGTCAACCAGCCAATGGGGAGCTGCGCTTTGTGTGGCTCCCCATTGGCTGCTTGGCCCTCGAGTGACACTCGGAGGGCCCAATCAGGAGCCGCTTCGCGGCTCCTGATTGGGCCCTCCGAGTTTTTATCCCGGACAGGGCCCGCCCTAACTCCTCCCCACTTGCCCTTACTGCTTTATTCCTCCCGCTCCTCCAGAGCGGGGGGAGGTTTAAAGATGATGAACAATGGATCTTCACACCATTGGTCAGTTTCAGTTTAACTTCTGTGCAAGAACACGTGCATAATCTTACGGTTGGGGGTTACCACAACATGAGGAACTGTATTAAGGGCTGCATCATTAGGAAGGTTGAGAACCACTGCAGTACAGGATGTCTATGTAAGCTTTTTAAAAATAAAATACAGAGGCATTGTGGAGCACAGTTGTTTTCCTCTCCTGTCTATGCACTTTTACCTAAAGACAGAAGAGCATGGGGGGGGGGGTGCACCTTATGGATCCCAGAGGGATAACTGATCTCGAATGGCCATTCTTTGGGTATAATGCATGAGAAATGATGGGCTAGTAATTACATTAAAACTATTTACTAAAAACTATTTACTAAAAACTATTTACTAAAAATCCCTCCCAAAAAAGAGGGAGGGAAAGAGGAAAAAGCACACTATAGCCACATTTCCCTTTTCCAGGACTGAAAAACGCCCCCCACCCCCACCCCCCCCACTCATGAAAAAAACCTTCCTGGGATCTGGCTGCAAGACATTAGTCTCTCCCCCCCCCCAAAAAAAAAAAACTTCCTCAGCCTTTCCAGGAAGCAGCTCAGCCTGCTTAACCCTTTCAGTGCTGCAAGAAAATAACAGAATACCTTCTGTTCCTCTCCACAAGACCCATGAGCCAGACTGCAATGAGGCTGCCTTCAGTGGCCCCCTCCAATGCAGCTAAACAGGGTTGCTCATGAATAACTCTTCACGGGAGGGGGGGGGATCCCAGGCTGTTCAGCCCCCAAAGAAAACAGCAGGGAGAGGGGAGAAGGAGATGAAGGCAAACTCCCGCAGGCTCTCCCACCCCCTTCCCAAGCTACCATCACCACAAGACATAACTCAATTTAGGTATGGAACATAAACCTGGGGGCATGGGAAGAAGCTAGCAGTAGAACTGCATGAGAGGAAACAGCTCAGGAGCTGCAAGGCAAGTCTGTGAGGAGCTCCAGAACCAAATTAGTTGCCAGAGCGCGGGAAGCATCCTTTGATCTGGGGCCAAGGGACCAAACCCTATGAAGATAGGTTGAGGGACTTGGGAATGTTTAGCCTGGAGAAAAGGAGGTTGAGAGGGGACATGGTAGCCCTCTTTAAGTATTTGAAAGGTTGTCACTTGGAGGAGGGCAGGATGCTGTTTCTGCTGGCTGCAGAGGAGAGCACACGCAGTAATGGGTTTAAACTACAAGTACAACGATATAGGCTAGATATCAGGAAAAAGATTTTCACAGTCAGAGTAGTTCAGCAGTGGAATAGGCTGCCTAAGGAGGTGGTGAGCTCCCCCTCACTGGCAGTCTTCAAGCAAAGGTTGGATATACTTTTCTTGGATGCTTAGGGATGATCCTGCGTAGAGGGTTGGACTAATGGCCTGAATGGCCCCTTCCAACTCTATGATTCTAAGCAGTGGGCAGGAAGCCGACATGCAAGCACAGCAGGCATTTTTTCTTAATGCAGCTGCTGTTGCTCCCCTTTCATATCAAAATTCCTCAATGCCCCCCACCCATATCCTTCCAACACCCCCAGGGGGTGGTGGTACCGCCCACTTTGAGAAACTCTAATTTAGATAATTTAGTGCCTTGCTTAACAGCTTCTCACCTTTTGCAAACTACCCAAGAGCAAGATTCCAAGCCATGCACTGCTGGGTGGAGCCTGGAGTAGACAACACTGAAACAAGGAAGGACTGGTTAGACCCAGCAAAGCTTGGCACTTCCTGCCCCTTCCTTTAGGCATCCAAAAGGCAGTGTCAGGATTGTAGAATCTCTGTCATAAATTAGCTTGAGTTCCTCCATGTCAGTTATATTGTTTTATATTGCTTGGCGCCTGGTTGCTCCAGGTCCTGTATTCTTGCTAGCCATAAAAGTGAATAGTTTGTTTTGGTAACCTTATCACATGTTGTGGGCTCTCGCCTGAGCCGGGGATAGTTGTCACCTCCTCAAGGTTATGAGAATGTATTTCTGTTTTTCTTACACATGTGTCTTTTCTCTGACTCCCCTCCCTTGGGAACTGTCAAGTTTTGAGCGGGAGAATTGTATTGATAAGCAGAGGCAAATCTGTACTCTAGTCAGATTTGACTTCTCAGTCCTTAGCATAAAGTACTTTCCAATAAAGCTTTCTTTCATTAAGAAGCCTGTTGTGAGTTTTCTGTACGTTTGACATTAAGTCAAATCTCACAACCCCTTTCGCCTGCCAACATGCAGGACGAAGGAAATACCTATACTGAGCAGGGAGAGGGCCTGGATTGGGACCTCTCCCAGAGCGACGGAGCCGGTGTGGGTCCGTACAGCTCGGGCATGATCAGAGCCTTGGAAGGAGCGACTCCTGGTCATGCCGAGTTCTTGGAAAAACACATCACCGAGCGCAGGCGTTTGTCAAAATATGACCGCCTGACGGGGGATGAGCAGTGGCCGGATCAACTGGGGATGCCCAGCTACGGGTCGGAGCCCGCCGGTGAGATGCATGATTTGCAGCACAAATTGAACAAGCTGACCAATTGGCTACAGGACCTCTCGGGTCGGCTGGACCCAGAGGAGCAGCGTGAGACGCGGCGCCTGCTGTGGGAGGTGCACGGAGGCGCCCGTGAACCCAGTGGACGGAGACTGGGGGATCTTCCCACCCTGCGAGAACGCGAGGAGGCGGCAATCCAGGCGGCAGCCGAGGCCGAGGCCGCAGCCTTGGCGAGAGCGCGAAGGGAGGAAGAAGAAGACGACCTCGATGGTGCTGGTGCGGCTGAAGGCGCTGGAGCGGCGGCTGGAGCGGCTGCGGCGGGGGCAGCGGCGGACGTGGACGGAGCAGAGGCAGCGGCAGCAGCGGCGGCGCAAGCAGCGGCGGCGGCGCGGGCGGTGGCGGCGGCGCGAGCCGCGGCGGCGGCGCGAGCAGCGGTAGGAGTCGGTCGAGGCTTGGGCCGTGGAGCGAGGGCCCCGGTGGATTGGGGCCAGGGACGACTGCCTCCCCATCTCCAGGGAGTGGAAATGCGAAGCACCTACAAATTCAAAGCTAAATTCTCGGGGGACCCATCGACCTTCCCTTCGTTCTTGGTGCATCTCCAAGCCTACATGATGGACATGGGGTTTACCTTCCATGATGATGCCGAGCGCGTGCGTTTTGTGGGAGAATCCCTGGAAGGGAAGGCAGCAAAATGGTTCATGGACTTGTACCGTTACAACCCAAGAGCCATCCGCAATTACAATCACTTCCTGAGAACCATGCGCCAGATGTACGTGGAGCCGTTCGAAAAGGAGACGGCAGAGAAGAAACTCAAGGCCCTGAAGCAAGGGAAGCTGACCGTGGCCGAATATGCCAGAGAATTCAAGGAGCTGTCCTCAGCGGTGCCGGTCTGGACCGAGCCCCAACGTGTGCACGCGTTCGTGGGGGGCCTCTCTGGGGACTTGTCCAGCAAGTGCCTCCTTCTGGAAGACCCCCTCACAGTGGCCGGTTGGGTCCAACTGGCCGGGGAGATGGAGAGTCGCCTGGAAAGGGCTGCCGAGTATCAAGGAATTGCAGGGAAAGCAGGGGCTAAGACCTCTACCCCCGTGAAAGCCAAGCCAAAGGCGAAGCTGGAGCCGAACGAGCGCACTCGGGGCATGGAGAAGGGATTGTGCTTGGGCTGTGGTCAGGCTGGCCACTTCCTCGCGCAATGCCCATCGAAGACAGTGCCCAGCGCCAAATCGACGGGAGGGACCCCCCCCCCAAAGCTTCTCCTGCCAAGAAAACGGCCCCAAAGAAAAGTGCCAAGTCTCTGCTGGTTCCAGCAGGTGCCGCGGCGGTTGTGGAGGAATCGGAGGAGGGTAGTGGCCAGGACAGGGAGGATCAAGTGGAGGAGCAGTCGGGAAACGAAGACGGTCTGCTGTAAAGGCACCCCGCCAGCAGGCCTCCGGCAGGGGCAAACGCGTGGTGAGTGATTCCCCCCTGATACTTTTGCCTGCAACCCTCACCGAACCCAAGTCAGGGCGGAAAGTGGGGGTTCGCTGCATTGTGGACTCGGGGTATACCCAGACTTTAGTAAGCCCAGCACTAGCCGAGACTTTGGGGGTGGGCAAGGTACCATTAGGTGAACCCCTACCTATTACCCAGCTGGATGGAAAATGCGCTCCAGGGGGGGAGGCTACCGTAAAGACGCTCCCGATGGATTTGGACGTGGAGAAACATTGGGAGCAGATTCAACCCCTGGTAGCGCCCCACTCAGCATTCCCGTGTGTCCTGGGGCTGGATTGGTTGAGGGAGCATGATCCCACGGTGAAGTGGAAAAAGGGAACAGTGAAGTTCTCCTCGCCTAATTGTAAGCGGCATGTACGGTCCCAGCTCTCCCAAAACGACTGAGTCATGGCCGCGGTGGGGTCCGCCGGGGGGGCGGCCCTCCCACAGGAGTATCGAGACTTTGCGGATGTGTTCGCTGAAGCTGAATGCAATCAGCTTCCCCCCCACCGTAAAACTGACTGTGCCATCGAGTTAAAGAAAGCCAAACTTTATTCGATGAGCCTGAGGGAGATGAATGAACTCAGAGAGTTCTTGGACAAAAACCTAGCCCGGGGGTTCATCAGACCTGCAACTTCGCCCTTGGCGGCCCCGGTCCTTTTCGTGAAAAAGAAAGACGGGTCTTTGCGCCTCTGCACGGACTACAGAGGGCTGAACGCTGTTTCCACTTGTAATGCCTACCCGTTACCTTTGATTAAGGACTTGCTGGGTCATTTGGGGAAGGCGCGGATTTTTACAAAACTGGACTTGAGGGAAGCCTATTACCGGGTCCGAATAAAAAAAGGGCATGAATATTTGACTGCTTTTAACACCCCCCTAGGCCAATTTGAGTACACCGTCATGCCGTTCGGCCTCGCCGGCGCTCCGGGCGTGTTCATGAACATGATAAATGAAATTATGCATGATTTATTGTATCAGGGGGTGTTGGTGTACATTGATGATATTTTGGTGTATTCTGAGGATGTGGGCAAGCACGCCAAATTGGTCCGCGAAGTGCTCCGCCGCCTGCGGAAGCATCAGTTGTTTGCTAAACTTTCGAAGTGTGAATTTCACCGGGATGCGGTGGAATTTCTGGGCTTCCGGGTCTCCCAAGCGGGGATTGAGATGGACCCAGGCAAGGTGCGGGATTTGCTGTCCTGGGAACCACCCCGCACGCGGAGGCAGCTGCAAAGTTTCTTAGGATTTGCAAACTTTTACAGAACCTTCATTCCCAGTTTTGCCAAGGTGGCATTGCCTCTCACTGACTTGTTAAAAACAAAAGAAGGGGGGAAAGCGGCGAGCCGCCCAGGTGCCCCACTCCAATGGACTCCCCAGTGTCAGGAAGCTTTTGAGAATCTGAAGCTCCTGTTTACCTCTGAGCCCGTGCTGGCCTATGCCGACCCCACTAAGCAATTCACCGTACAAGTAGATTCCTCGGATGTGGCAATGGGGGCCGTGATCCTACAAGAGGGGGAGGATGGGAAATTACACCCATTAGCCTATTTGTCTAAGAAATTTTCCGGGGCAGAAAGAAACTGGGCGATTTGGGAAAAGGAGGCGGCCGCAGTAAAATTGGCCTTGGCCACCTGGAGACATTGGTTAGAAGGGTCCGCCGTCCCCTTTGTAGTTTGGACAGACCACAAAAATCTTCAGGCGCTCAAGCAGCCCCGCTCGCTCTCGGCGAAGGAAATGCGGTGGGCGGAGTTTTTCTCTCGATTCAACTTCACTCTTAAGCATCTGCCGGGCAAAATGAACTTTTTGGCAGACGCTCTATCCCGCTTGCCCCAGTACAACAGCAAGCGCGACCCATTGGTGGACACAGTTTTTACTCCCGCCCAACTGGGAATGGCTGCAGTGACGCGCAGTCAAACCAAAAAGGGAAATTCGATCCCGGGAGGGTGGGTTCAGAAGGAGGTGTCACAGGACTCTGAGTTTGGTTCCCTCCGCCCCGACTTAACCGAGAAGGGGGGCCTGTTCTTTAAGGGGGAGCGTCTCTATGTCCCGGCGGCGGCGCGCGGGGACGTTTTGAAACTTTGTCACGATGCAAAAACCGCAGGACATTTTGGTTTCGTGAAAACTCTGCACCTGGTCAGGAGACATTATTGGTTGCCAACCTTGTGGACCGATGTGGAGAAGTACGTGCAGGGTTGCCCCACATGCCTTGTCTCCAAACCTGCTGGGGGGAAAAAACGGGGGTTGCTGCAGCCTCTGCCCACTCCCTCCCGCCCGTGGTCCGATGTCACCATGGATTTCATCACGGACTTACCGCCCAGCCAGGGAAAAACAGTGATCTGGGTAGTAGTGGATGCATTTTCCAAGCAAGCCCATTTTATCCCTTGTGCTGGCCCGCCCTCAGCGGCCAAATTGGCCTCGATGTTTGTGACCCACATAATACGCCTACATGGGATCCCAAGGCGCTTGCTCACGGATCGGGGCCCCCAGTTCGTTGCCAAGTTCTGGCGGGAGCTCCTGAGACTGTTAGGGGTGGAGCAAGCCTTAACATCTGGCTACCATCCTGAATCCAATGGCCAGACTGAAAGGGTGAACCAAATTCTTGAACAATACCTGCGCTGTTTTATCAACCATCAACAGAATGACTGGGTTGCTCTTTTGCTGCTGGCTGAATTCGCCTATAACAATGGGGCGCATGCCTCCACGGGCGTGTCGCCTTTCAAAGTGGTTTACGGGACAGATTTGGTGGCTGCGCCCACCTGGGAGCTAAGTTCGGCCGAAGCTCCTGAAGTCACCAAATGGGCGGCAACTATCAGTGCTGGTTGGCCTGAAATTGTTTCAAGCCTCAAGGAGGCTAAACAGGCTTACAAAATCCAGGCTGACAAAAAACGGGCACCAGCGCCCGCGTGGAAAGTGGGGGACCTGGTTTATTTGTCCACAAAGAATCTACGCTGTCAGCAAAAATCCAAGAAATTAGGTCCTAAATATGTGGGGCCCTTTCCTATTGTGAAACTTATCAATGCTGTGACTGTAGAACTATCTTTGCCTAAAACTTACAGGAATGTACATCCGGTTTTTCATTCCAGCCTGCTGCGAAGAGCCCCTGTTCCGGATGTGTGGCACCCCCCGTTATCTACACCTGTGCCGGTCTACATCGATAAAGACACTCACTATGAAGTCAACCAAATATTGGACTCTCGTGTGCACAAGGGTCGCCTCCAATACTTGGTAGATTGGAAGGATTTTCCTTCAGGGGACAAGGAGTGGGTAGAGGCAGAGAACGTGAAAGCACCTCGCCTCCTCCGAGCTTTCCACCGCGCATTCCCTGATTGCCCCCGCCCTGTAGATGCAGGCTAGGGTGGGGGAGGTCCTTTTAGTGTGGAGGGATGTCAGGATTGTAGAATCTCTGTCATAAATTAGCTTGAGTTCCTCCATGTCAGTTATATTGTTTTATATTGCTTGGCGCCTGGTTGCTCCAGGTCCTGTATTCTTGCTAGCCATAAAAGTGAATAGTTTGTTTTGGTAACCTTATCACATGTTGTGGGCTCTCGCCTGAGCCGGGGATAGTTGTCACCTCCTCAAGGTTATGAGAATGTATTTCTGTTTTTCTTACACATGTGTCTTTTCTCTGACTCCCCTCCCTTGGGAACTGTCAAGTTTTGAGCGGGAGAATTGTATTGATAAGCAGAGGCAAATCTGTACTCTAGTCAGATTTGACTTCTCAGTCCTTAGCGTATAGTACTTTCCAATAAAGCTTTCTTTCATTAAGAAGCCTGTTGTGAGTTTTCTGTACGTTTGACAGGCAGCACAGCAGCCACTGTCTAGCCAGTTGGCCCTCTGTACCCTTATATACAATATAAACCTTTTGGAAAAGTAAAAGAGATCAGCTACAATGGCTGCCCAACTCTGCCACTGCCCTCCCTCCATCACCAATGGTGTGCGAGTTTTGTAGAACTGGAGTAGGCAAAGCTAGATGTGAAAACTCCAGTTTAAAAATGCAACACCAAGGATGCAGGTACCAAAGTAGTGGAGTAACATCAGCAAGGTGTACCAGCAACATGGTGGCTACAGAGGGCTTTGTATTCATTAAGGGGATTTTGGTGGTGGAAACTGATGATAAGTCACAGGTGACTTATGGTGACCCGGTAGAACTTTTAAGGCAAAGGACATCAGAGGCAGTTTGCCATCCAAATACTAGCCAGGGCCAGCCCTGTTGAGCTTCTCAGATTAGATGAGAATGGGCAAGCCTGGACTAGGGCTAGGGGGATTTTAATGACACACAAGTCCTGTTCAAGTGCTATAGTGTACATATGTACATCCAGCATGTACATGTATACATCTGTTTATAAGAAAGAGCTATTCCCCCTTCACTTTACCAAATGAAACCAGGGACTAGACCTGGATAATGTGAGGTTTAAATCAGGCATTCAGCTGTATGTACAAATATATGTAAAGTGAGAACTACTAAATATATGTACACAGATAAATTAAGGGTATACTGTACATGTGTTAATAGAGTAACCTATGAACAGGGCCACAGCAGAAGGGAGAAAAGGAAGAACACTGAGGGCAACATATTGATTGGTTGCAGCAACTCCCATTAGTAACCTTGGCTTGGAAAGTTCCTGGAGATTTGGTGGGGGGCCCTGGGAAGACAGAGTTTGGGGAAGGGAGAGAGAGCAGAAGGCTGTGCTACCCTAGAGTAGTGGTCCCCAACCCCCGGTCTGGAGACTGGGACCGGTCTGTGGATCAGTCGGTACTGGGCCGCAGCTCCTCCTCGTCCTTCTCCCTGCCTGCTGCCTCGGGAGCTGTCCTGCCGCTCTGCCGCCGGCTCACCTTTGGTGCTCTCCAGCGGCCACCATGGCTGGGGCGCCCCCTTGGTGTGGCACTGCACAGCTGCTGCTGGCAGCACCCCACAGTGGGCGGCGGGAAGTCAGGGTGCCAGTGGGAAAGCAAGTGGAGCAGGGGCTCAAGCAGCGGCAGCGACATCCCTCGACAAAAGACAACCCCCCCCCCAGGCCTCAGTAAAATTGCCAAGTGTTGACCAGTCCCCAGTGATAAAAAGGTTGGGGACCACTGCCCTAGAGTACATCCTCCCAAGTGGCTGTTTCCCCCAGGAGAAGTGCTCTCTGTAGTTTGGAGGTCAGTCAAAATTCTGGAAGAACTCTAGGCCCCACATGGAGGTTAGGTACTCTACCTCGGATTTCAAAACTGGTCCAAACCCTGAGAATTTTGTCCTGCTCCTTTCCAAAGTCCCAAAGCTAAAATTTCTCCAAGCCAGATCTTTAATAATTATATTCAGTAATAATTCAAAGTTACTGTTATGCTAGCATCAGCTTTTAAAGGTTGAAGAATGAAATAGTTCAAATTTACTACTCACATTTCATATCAGACATTATACGAGCACATATGGTGCACTATTAAGAACACATTTCACACACATGTAGTTATGAATAATCTAAGTATCACTTTTAACACTTCGTATTGGAAGCTATACAAATGTACAAAGGAATGCAGAATATGATCATACTGATCAGGTAACCAATTAATCCATCTTTTTAAAATTATTTTATCCCTTTTTTAAAGTGCTTGTTTATTTTCGTCTAAAAATCTACAGGACAATTTTCCTGTGTGTGTCCACCCACATTTAGATCTCTTCCTTTAATTTAATTTGTTTGAGTAAATTCAAGCAAAACAGACTTTCAGGACTATATCAAAAATTATGTTTGTATCTCCAACTGCAAGACAGATGTTCATGTCAAACAATAATAAAGTGACCAGCCTGTTCATTATGCTCAATGATTCTTTTATATCTTCCAGGTGTTTTATTAGCTGGGTTGTTAACAGTTCTGTAAAAAAATTCCAGTCTTCTTAACCAAAACAAAAACTTAGATTAGTGTATGACTAATGAAGAAAAAAGCCCTCAAAATTATTTCTGCCAAGGGAAAACAAAGTGTTCAGTATTGAGCATTCTGTTTTATTACACGCAAATCAAAGTTTCATTGCCAGCTGATTAAATCACTGCCCTCCAGGACAAAAAATACCTAGAAAAACTTTAAAAATATAATCTATGGGCTGAATCTAGTCAGGGGTGGCCAAACTGTGACTCTCCAAATGTCCATGGACTACAATTACCATGAGCCTCTGCCAGCATCTGATCATCTGTTGAGTCACAGTTTGGCCACCCCTGACCTAAAAGATCTTTTCTCTGATCAAGGATCGCTGAGGCTTGTGAATCAGGAACCTGAAGTGCAGCAAGTGGAACACACTGCTTAGATGACAAGGGCAGAAGGCCAGGCTCTTGGTATTTATACCAGGCTTGGCCAAATTAAAGGCTTAATTCCGCCTTCCAACTGAGTAGGCAGCTATTCCATACAAGCCACAAGCCGCCTAGTAATGTTGCATACTGCTACCAGAATTGTACTTGGATGAACTTTTTCAGCATCCAGTCCTAACCTCAGACTATTGAATTGCTCCCAGTTCTATTTTACATCTGTATCTTGGAGCGGCTGTAGCAATTCTCAGAGTCTAGAACTTGGACAAGAACACACAACCCAAAGGAGAACCTAACCAAGATGGGGTAGGCAGGAATCCAAACTGTCAATGAGAGAACAATAAACTAATTGAAGGCATAGTTAAGACAATAGCCTAATGGCATACCTAGATTCTTTGTATTTTTGCTCTGCATATACGAATAGTAATATGCAATTGTAAGGCAATTGCTTCAAAGAGAAAACATTCAAGGTATTGTTTTAAAGGTAGCAAACATTTATCATGAACCCAACATTGCAACCATAGGTATAAAGTGAATCATAATTGCTACAGAAACAGCAAGATTAGTACAAAGAGGATCTTTGGAGCCTTTCAGAAAAAGCAAATCCTAGCACAGTAACATAAAGAAAAGAGAAATTCCAAAATGTTAACTTTAAGAAATGCTGGGCTCCTTTGTCCCTATATGGTTTTAAATAGGTCCTGCTGCTCTGGGTGCTTTATTTCTCTTGCTTGGGCCTGCAAAGAAATTAGCTGTTCCCTCCGTCAAGCAACAGGCTGTCTCTCTCCTGCTGTAGGCCAGACTGACTCCCAGCTTGACAAACCCTTCCTTTACAATATCTATTCATAGGGAAATTCTACTAAGCAATTTCTCCATGGCAGGGCCCATCACATACCTTCAAAGAAATTAATAGTTCCCTCAGTCAAACTCTAGGCCTCAGGATCAATTTGATTAACTAGTCTTGCTCTGTGTCCTTTTGCTCCCTAGGATCTAAACGCTAAACCTCTTTAATAGAAATAACATGTTAAAGAGACAGTGACATGGTTTATATTAATGTTATAATTGCCTTGTTTTAATGCCAAGAGTTCATTTTCAGTGGCTTGTTTTAAGTGGGCCAATCTGTGTTTCAGTGGCTTTTTATGAGTTGTGCCTAAATGGCTTTGATTGTTTCAGATGCAAGCTGCCTCGAGCATGTCTCTGGATAGGCAACATATAAATTAGCTAAATAAATAGCAGTAGTAGTCTGATACCTTTAATGGCATTAAAAACACAATAGAACAGCTAAATAAATAAATGTTTAATCTACATGGTTCAGATGTTCTACATCCCATTATCTTAGTTATAGCTTATAAAGTTAGAAACATCCTGTGGTCACCCCCCTCCCCTCATGATTGTCAGGTCCTCCTTGGCCACCAGCAGGGGATGGGTGATAGGACTGCCAAATAAAGATTGGGAAGCTCCTGGAGATTTGAGGATGGGGCTTGGGAAGAATCAAGACCTCAGTGGGATGCAATATCATAGCATCCATTTTCTTCTATCTAGTGTGCCATTGGTGCATTCAAGATATGCCACCGTGCGTTGGATTTTATTTATTTGTTTATTTTTTTTAATTGCCTCATATGGGCATGTCAACCTAATCCCTCCCAAAGTGGCCAGTGTTGGGTCTTGAAGGGGTAAAGAGGGGCCCCTGCCATTCAACCTTTTGCCAGTCAAGGTTTCTACCACTTTGTTAACGTGTATTGTTGGTGGCAGCTGGAGCTAAGCAACATAAGACTTCCCTTGAGGTAGGGGTGGGTGAATTAGGGGTAACTTTTGGGGTGTTTTTGTTTTAACTCAGGGGGTGGCAGAGAGGCCTTCCACAAGTTGCGAGCCCTCATTGGTGGGGGCACCTGCCATGGCCGCCAACCTTGGTCAGTTCTAGGCCTGGATGGCAGGGAGAGGGGCCTGTGACTCCAAAAAACCCTGTCTATATAGTGAAGGCTATTTATCAATGGGTTTCATCTGAACTGGTGATCCCAGGTTCTACACAGTAGCAACAGCCAAAATTAGTCTTCACCTGATCAGGAAACCAACTCTTGAATGAAGATTTCTTGAGAAATTGAAGTATCATAGAGAACTTCACCCACTATTGTTTCTGTTCCAATATGAAATATGGAAACAAACCATGACAGGTGGTAATTATTATTATCACCACTTGAAGAAATGTCCCTACTATGTGAACAGAGCAGGAAAAATGTCTGAGGAATATACTACATTGGAAATTTATATCAGACTCTCTTTAACAGATGTTACAGACCAATTCACATAACCATAGTTTGACTATATTGGCACTGATGGCACTATCAAGGTTAAACTATTTACTTTTACTGCTAAAAGCTTAATAGGATTTGGGGGACACATTGGAATATCCAAAAGCGTATTGGTAAGTAGCAACTTATTCACTTTTTAAAATGCTTAAATTGCTTTTGGATATTTTCAAGAGCTTGAGCATGTCTCCAAGTAGAAGGCCTTTCACTTGTATGCTGGAGGGTGTAAGTACCATAAATGCAAATTAGATGCTACAGTAAAAGGATGGCAGTGACCAAAAATGGTACCACAGAACAATTTCCGACTATTTCTTCAGACTGTCTAATGGATTTTTATTGTTGCCACAGCATCCACATTTTCTCGGTCCTATTCTACATCACTGGCTGTTGATGGCAAGGGACAAGGAAATGAGGAGGCTCATGATGTTGTGGTAGCAAGTGTATTTACAGTAGTCTCAGTTGGGCCTCAGCTATTAAATTCAGAAGAGTTTCTGCAGTTCTTTCAGTATCAATGTAAAGAACCATTTATTTGATGTTCATGCCCATTAAGCTTAGGGCAACTTCTTGCTTAGTTCCAAGCTCACACAATTCATTTCTGCATGGTCTGTGCTAGTGGTTCCCAAATCGAGTGGTATACCCCCCTGGGGGCAATGGAAAGATTGGGGGGGGTGTTAGGAATTTGGGGGCAGTAGGGGGCAGTAGGGGGCAGCAGTCTGACTCTTCCTGCTGCTGCTTTTCCAAGCAAGAGACATTCCAAGGTGGTTTGCCATTGCATGCCTCAGAGTAGTAGTGACCCTGGACTTCATTGGTGGTGTCCCATCCCAGTGCTGACCAGAGCCAACTCTGCTTAGCTGCCTGAAGAAAATGACAGCTTCAGAAGGTGGGCTGCATGGAATCATATTCCTGCTGAGCTCCTTCCCCTACTTAGACATTGTTCTTCCCAAGCTCTATCCCAGATCTTCAAGAATTTCTTAACCCAGGGTTAGCAGCCCTTCTCCAAAAGCCTCCATCTTTGGGAGGCTGGCAAAACCTTCTCCTGCTTGTTCCTGGCCATGGGGTTTTCCACTGCTTGCTTTACCCCCTTTTTCTTTCCTTATCTGTTTTTCTCCCCAATGAGAACCCAAATTGGCCTTTACAGATTTCTTTTACAAAGAACCTACAGTATTTATTTTCCAGGCTAAAATATGGCCACTAGACTATAACCAAGAAAGAAGCGTAGGCAACATAGTGTGTTTTGAATTTGAAGTAGACTTAACACAGAGAAAGAGGTGTTTGTTTGTATGTGTAGGAGGGGGGGCACTGGGGATGTGACCTTGGAGCCAAGGGGTTGGAACCCCTAGGGTTAGGAACCACTGGTCTATGTCCTTCTCGACTCTCATGATATTAGAATACTCCAGTTATGCACTGCTATAACATCACTTAATTGCTACAAGTTTACTGAGTGCTTACTACATCATGTTCCTGTCCCCAGTGTTATATGACCTCCAAGCCAGGAGTGGCAGCAAACAAACTGGGTTATGTATGCACCAGTGGATAAATCTCATCGAGTATAAATATTTATATTATACATGTCACAGAACTAATACCAGTTTAAATATACAGTGCCATATTAAATCTACTGTTTCAACAGAATGACTTCTATGTTGCCTCCAAAGTACTATTTCTTCATCTGCTGTACTAATCCTTGCTTTGGAAGCTCTGGAATTGTGGCTTTAAACCCTCTGGTCTATTTAAACATGACCTTTGCTTGTTGTTCCGGGAGATCTTATGGGTCAGTGACCTACTATGCAAATGTTTTTGATGAAATCAGGATGGCTTATTATTATATTAGTTAAAAGAAGTGAGTGTGTATTCGGACCTGTTCAGATGCACACATGCAGACCAAAATAATTTCTCAGAATGTGCTCTTTGTGGTCTTCCTAGCTGCTTTTTTCCTAAGTTTGGCTTCCTTCTGTGAAGACCTGTTGACAGAGCCACTAATGATTTCCTCTGCATAAGAGGCGCCAACTTTTTAAGTGTTTAGGAAGGAGCAAAGTCCACTCTCATCAATAAAGATAGAGATCAAAAAGGTTCCACATCACAAAGTAGCGTGTAGCTAGTTATTGCTTACTGAGGACAGACATGCTATGTTATGAATAGGGCTTAGTATTGCTGTTCTGTCAATCATATCAGCACAGGAATAGTTCTGTCTAAAGAGTGTGTTCCAATTCAAAAATCACAGAGAGCTATAAATCATAATGCACAGTTACAAGTTCTGTTCATAACACAAGGTGGAACAGACTCTCCATCATCCCTACGCTCTAACTGTTCATCATCATCATCATCATCATCATCATCATACTAATAAAACACTACTAAAAGTTACAGACAGCAGCTGTTGATACTGACTGGAAAGACTTAGTAATGCCCTCAAATCTTTGAGGGCTAAGCAACAGAGCCCCATATTGGTTTCTCCTTTTCTTCCTCTTTCTCTTAGATGGCTTTTAGGTTCCTGAGAACAGTTCTCTTTCTTTATTTAAATGTTGTTAACCATTACAAAAATCATTAAACAAGTGGAGTTTAAAAAAAAAACATGCTAGTTTAATTCAGGCACACAACTATACCTTCCAACTTGGCACCAGATATGTAATTTTAAGAAAAATTGTGTGCTATTTCTAAAATACTCCCACAGAGGAAGAGGCAATACCATAACTAGTACTTAGTCTTTCCAATATGACCCAAACTTTTTTTTTTAGGTCAATGTTCTACAGTTCCTCCAATTCTGTTACTCTTGGTCAGCATTGTCCACTTGAACACATAAACCTTACGACAATGGTTATTTTTAAGCAGACACCCAATATGACCTAAATGGAAATTAACACAAAACAGCTGAACTAACATTTATTTACTCCAATTCATCAATCTTGCTAGTGACTAAATGGGAAAACTATTTGAAAAGAATTTTATACATTCCTTCTGAACAAGAAAAATATACTTTGATGTAGCCCAAATCTATCTCCTTCCTTCTTTCACAATTTCACTCCCTTTTTACAGCAGGAGAGAAACACATTAGATAAAGACACTGCCCTTTTCGAGTAGGGTCACCCCATATCCAGCAGTAGATACCTCCTCCCTGCTAATAAAACTTTTTTAAAAATCTATAATCTGTTCAAGACAACCAACAGCATTGACCTGAAGTTTATAAATTAGATGTCTGACGATATCTCCCTCAATAAGCAGAACAGCTAAGGTACTGGTTGGGAAGTGGGAACATCTCACTATTCTTTCTCAGTTTTTAGGGGCAGCTGGGAATTTTCCAGCTGAGCATCATCATCATCTTAAGGCTAAATTACACATAAGGTTTTTGCACAGAAAAAGGAGGCTAGTTTTTTTTAATACATTTATTTATACAGAAAACAGAGTATAGATGAGAAGAGTGAAGCTCTGCCACTTACTTCACTTTGCTGCTCGTTGTAGCTAGAATCTGTTGAGCCATGCGGACAAGGATCTTAGATCATTCCCCTGTTCTCACCACTTCCAATCCCAAGTAAACTTTCAGGGGATTGCAGTGCTGGTAGAGTTTAAATTTTCAAGGAGGTATGCAACACCAAGCAGCTTAAAGGAATAGTTTTATTTCAAAGAGAAACAATTTGCTATACAAAGACAGAGGAAAGAGAGACCTAATTAACGGTTCTGTTCTTCTACATTCAGTTTGCTCTGTATGCAAGCAATAAGGAAGTATTCTCAAAGGAGCAGGAAGTCTCTACTGAGCCAATCAGAACACTAGAGGGAACTATTTGAAAAATACCAGGAAGTTCCCAATCAAAATATGCTAACTGCATATTTTTTCCAATGCTCTCCATAGAATTTATATATACTGTTGAATTATGCACTCTGCAGATCTTGTATATTCCAACATGCAGGAACTGTAGGAGCCAACTAATTGCTTGAGGAAGGGTAAGGAAGCAAAATCACTCCTCCTATCTCTTATATCAGTGAAGTTCCTCAGTCCAGCATCCCAACCCACACAACTATTCACCATCCCACAACTCCAAGAATCAACTTTGCTGGAGTTAGAAAAGATGGGGAGAGGGAGAGAGAGACAAGAAAAAGACCCACTTCTGTCAATACTTTCCATTGATGAATCATCACATCCAACACTGTCTTCTTCCATATCTTTAATAGTGAGTTGCTGTTAAATAAAAGGCTAAGGCCTAAGTGGGCGGAGAGTGGACGGGGCCCTCACCTGAACCCTTCTGCAGCCTTCAGGAAAGCGGCGCGATGGCGTGAGAAGAAAAGTAGGCCGTGGCTGGGGGGAATGGGGGGCGGGAAGGAGGCCTTCTCCTGGGCCTAGAAGCATATCCGCAGCCTCACCCCCAGGAGTGGGGGAAAGAGGCCGCAGCGGAGGGGGGGGGCGTTCAAAGCCCATTTTTTAATCTGACATCATCTCTTATTCTTTCAAGTTGTTAACTGAAGGGCCAAATATATTATGAACTTGTCCAGTTAAATTTATTTTAATTCTTAACTACACACTTGAGTAAATACACAGTCTTCCAAAAGAACGTGTAACATAATCAATAATCAATACTGCCATCATGGACTAAATTTATGTCAGTATGGTAACGTGCCAGACTGGGATCTGGGAGACCCCAATTCATGTCTCCACTCTGCTATGGATGACAATGGATACATACTTTCTGGATGACAATGGGCCACTCACTTTCTTCACCTAACCAGCCTCATGTAGCTCTTATCAGGATAAAATGGAGAAACACAGAATCATATTGTGAGCTGCTTTGAGTCCCCACGGGGGAACAAAAGTTGGATATAAATAAATAGAATATACATTTTAAAATGTTACCCCCTGTTGGACTTGCTCAGTTTTAAAAAATGGAGATGAGGAAAGGCCAGACTCACTATCAACCGGGAGGAACCTGGAAGCCACCCATGTGATTGTTATGGGGCACACTTCTGCTTGGCCAGAAAGTGTCAATGGGAAGAAAGGCCAACCTCTCCATTAGCTATAGTGGGGAGCTCCAAACAGTCTGTGAAACAGAGCTGTGAGGATGATGTGCACTCTCTTCATATTTTCTGTTATGCCAATAAAGGTATCTTGAATCTTCATATTTTCTGGTTCTGGATTGATTTGGTGGGTTGAGATGTGCAAAGACAATCCCACAGGTTGCTGTGACAACAGAGATTTTCAACGCTTGCAGATAGAGGTTGGTTGAGAAGACAGAGATTGGTTGGAAGAAAATACCTCTTTTTTGGCTGACTCCCTCCTTTTTTGGAGGAGGGAGTTCATTTTAAAATCAAAATCATCTGGTTCTATGTATAGTCTTCTCTTTTTTTAGGGGGTCATATTCCTTTCTATTAAATATGTCTACTTGTTTTAGAGCAGTCAATACTACCAACTGGCTGAACAGCAGTTTTCCTATGCTGGAGCCCTTTCCAAGGTAACATTTTATTTGCACTTATAATTCAACTACCCATATACCTTGCTGTCTATGAGTGCATTATAGTGTAAGAACTTAGGTGCATCCAAATGCTTAATCTAAGTTACAGTTTTTAGGAAGCATAAATCTTCAAAGCAAAGGCTCTTGAAAGCTATCATCAAGCCTGTTTTTGGCCTAAACACAGTCTATAGACCTTTTAATGTACATTAAAAATTTACATGCAGGAATCATAACAAGCAATAAATTTCAAAGAAAAATGTCCACATTTTTGGTTTGTTGTTTTAATTCTACTTTGATGTACCTGCAAGTGAAATACCATTAAAACAACATTCATTTGGCATTAAGGTTCTATGTCTTTAGAATACCCACAAATGGAGTAATTATTATTTCCAGTGACATTTTATTACATTATTAATGACTATTTGGCCAAGGAAAATCTAGCTGTCATAACAGCTACTTTATTAGCACAGGCTAATAATATTTTTCCAGCCAATATAAGAGATCAAAATCCAAGCATAATTAAACATTTTCAACAAGAGTAAAAAGGAAATTGTATGAATAAAATCCTGTTTTAGAAATTGGTCTAATGTTTAGAATTCATCTCATTGCAGTGTACATCAGCCAAATGAATTGCCATGCAACTTAGGGCAGATTATGTCACACTTTCCACAATTCAGGATACTTTAACTCAGGGGTTCCCAACCTAAGGCCCATGGGCCGTATGCAGCCCCAACCTCTTTCTTTGCAACCCTCCAACCTGCTTGTCTGTAGCTCTCGCCCTCAGGGCATTTTCCCTCAGACCTATACTATTCTTCCTGTGTCAAGAGGCACCATCTACTGCTATTCATCCTGTCCCTGTCTTGCAGAAAACAACAATAACATTATTTTGATCTCCATGGTTTCTTCTGTAAGCCCCCTTTTGTTCTTAACATCCTTAATAGCTTTTTGGCCATTCTAGGTGATTTGCTAGCCAGCAAAGCTCAAGCACCCATACCACTCAGGTTTTTAACTCTTCCTATCCACGAATTACCATACTGAATCTATCTGTACACAGCCCGTGGCGCCATGGGTGCCACGGACTGAATAAAAGAGTAAGGGGTAGTGGGGAGGAGTTAGGGCGGGACCGGTCCGGGATAAAAACTCGGGGGGGGGCAATCAGGAACCGTGAAGCAGCTCCTGATTGGCCCCTCCGAGTGTCAATCCCGCCCCAAGCAGACAATGGGGAGCCGCGCGAAGCCTGCTTCACTCGCTCGGAAAATGGCGGGGCGGCTGGTGAGAGCCTCGGCTGGGGGGGGCCGGGAAGCCTTCTCTCAGCCGGCTGGGAGAAGGCTCCAGAGAGCCTCGGATGGGTGGAGGGGGGACGGGAAGCCTTCTGGCGGCGGGCGGAGCGGCCTCGCAGCGTTGTAGACGCTGCGAGCCCGCTCCGCCCGCCGCCAGAAGGCTCCAGAGAGCCTCGGGTGGGTGAGTGGGGGGGGGGAAGGGAAGCCTTCTGCCGCAGGCCGGAGTGGCCTCGCAGCGTTGTAGACACTGCGAGCCCTCTCCGCCCGCCGGCAGAAGGCTCCAGAGAGCCTCGGGTGGGTGGATGGGTGGGGGGGGACGGGAAGCCTTCTGCCGCAGGCCGGAGCGGCCTCGCAGCGTCGTAGACGCTGCGAGCCCGCTCCGCCCGCCGGCAGAAGGCTCCAGAGAGCCTCGGGTGGGTGGGGGGGGGTGGGGGGGGGACGGGAGTTCTAGCGCCCGTTGTATTTCTGCCTACAACGGGCTTAAGCTACTAGTGTGTATATAAGGAAGGTAAAGTTGCTGTGTGAATGGATTCAGGAGATGTCAGGTCTGCTTTTGCAGAAAAAGATGGGAAGAGGAAAGACCTGGTATTGTTGCCAAAAAAATGACACAAAGTATTTTTCATACTGAACATTTCTAGAGGCTCCACCCATCAAAGCAAATGGCATTCAAAGTTACTGGTGAGGTTGCTGCTGCAAACAAAAGATTCTCTCAGCAGAGAATCTTATAGCATTCCTCTTCTCACATCTTCCTCCAGCCAAGTTCCCCTCCCTCTGATTGAGGCTTGGCTGGTAAGCAGTGATGTGAATGTGCACCCTGCATATAATTTGAAGCCAACTTAATGGCATATCCTCTGTTCCAGGTGGAAGGCTGCGCTCATTCACTCTTTCTGTCTACTTTCCCTTTTTTGGAGGGCCCCCCATTGTTAACGTATTAAAATTAAAACATATTAGGTGTGTATTTAAATTTCAAGTAACTGTGTTTATTAAGAAATAAATCTCATAGTATTTAATGTACTTAGGATTGCAACTCTACCATCTGGTAGGCCAGATTCACAATCCATTTTTTTTTAACTGTACCTAGTCTGTGTATATAGGCCAGTGCTTCTGAGAACTGTAGTGGATGGGGGAGGGGTGGAATGGATCTCTTCTCTGAAAATCCCCAGCTAATACCAGCTAGAGTGGAGAGGATTTAATGGGAAAGGGAGGAGTTAGGCTCCTAAAATTATACTACTCATATTTTTATTTATTCAAGAATAACATTGAAACTCTGCTAAAAACCATGTAAAAGGTCTGCAAAAGGAAGTTCTGTTTCAAAGAAAAAAAATTGCAGATGAGCACCATGTCTTTAATGACAAATAGACTACTACTTCTTTGTTTTAAACAAGGATAAATCAGTTTGACTGATACGTCTTGAAACTGTCTCAGTTTTGAAGAAGTACAATATTAAAAGGCAATTTGAATCCTGTCACAAGAGCTACTCAAAATATAAAGGAGAAGTGTGAGTGAACAACAAACTCTTTTTAAAAATCAATGTTTTTGCAGCAGAATAGTTTTAGAAACCATGTTGAAGAGAACCTGTCTAGTATGAAGGCCAGCTATCATGCTGTGAAACGTATTGCTAAGAGTAGTAAACCATTCTCTGATGCCGAATTTTTTAAAAAGTGCATGGTTAAAGTAATGGAGGAAATGTGCTCTAAGAAGGTATCTTGTGCTAGTTGTGTCAGTTTTTCTACATCTACAATCACTAGGAGTGTTAAAGAACAAGGAGAAGAACTACATATGTCACTGGTTGTCAAGGCAAAGCGTTTTGATTTATTTCCTTTGGCATTAGAGGAGAGCAATGACATTATAGACACTGATCAATTACTAATTTTTATCAGGGGGTTAGATTCCAACTTCAGAATTACAGAAGAGTTGTGTGCACTGCAGAGTTTGAAAGGCATCACAAGTGCAGAAAACATTCTTGAAAGTGTGTAAATCAGTAAATCAGTAGAAAATCTTGGTCTCAGTTGGGATAAATTGAAAAGCATCACAATTGATGGTGCAAGAAATATGGTAGGAAGTAAAACTGGTGTTAATTTCAGTATCTCTTCATTGATTTTTGCAAGTAAAACTGGTGTACTTGCAAACATCAGTGAAGAGATACTGAAATTAAACGGTACACTTCCCATGCAATTTCACTGCATCATCCATCAGCAAGCCTTGTGTAGTAAGAGTTTTCAATGGGAAAGCGTGATGCGTATCGTTGTATCCAGCATTAATTATATCAGGCATCACGGCCTTGCTTATTGTTAATTTCAAAATTTTCTCTCAGAGATAGATGCAAAATATGGGAATGTATTGTACCATGCATAAGTCAGTGGCTTAGCAGAGGCTATGTCCTCAAACATTCTTTCAGTCTTCATCATGAAATTGATGTCAAGAAACACTTTCTGACTCTGAATGGATTTTTGATTTGGCTTTCTTAACAGATGTAACAGAGCATCTGAACACGTTGAATTTAAGGTTGCAGGGGTACTGAAAGCTTGTGTGTGACATGTATACTGAACTGAAAGCTTTTGAAGCAAAAGTAAACATTTTTGTGAAACAAGTTAGTAAAGGTAACTTTTCAAACTTATGCTGCAATGGACTAAAATTTGAGAAGGATGGGAATTTACGATTCAATGTTGAAAGACACAAAGCACTAAACTGATTGCAGGTGGAATTTCAGGCAGATTCACTGATTGCCATAAGCGTAGAAAGGAAATAAGAATGTTTCAGAATCTATTGGAACTAATTGATTTGTAAGCTATTAATCATCTACCTGATATATTTATCAACCTCAAGAAATTTGCTGCAGGCATGTCCACAGTATTTGCCACCACTTACATCTGTGAACAAACCTTTTCAAAGATGAAAATTATGAAATCAAAGTATAGGTCAAGTCTTACAGATGAACAGTTACATGACATTTTAAGAGTGTATGTCACACACCTTGACTTGGACATCACGGTTTAAGACGTGGCCCTCTTTAGGCACTGGACACGCTAATGTGGCCCCCATGTGCCAAAAGGTTGGGGGGCCCTGCTTTAAGTGATTGAGAACTTGTTCTTAGACCTCAAGCACACAACCAATCCAGTTAGGCTTGCGAGCTCTAGGTTGGGAAATAACTAGAGATTTTGGGGATACAGCCTAGGAAGAGTGGGTTTTAGGGAAGACCAACACCTCAGTAGAGTATACTCCTCCAGAGCAGCCATTTTCTCTGAGGGAACTGATTTTGGTTATTTCAAGATCAACTGTAATAGTGTGAGATCTCCAGTTGCCACCTGTAGGTTAGCAGTCCTTAGGCCACTGCTGTTTGTGATCAGCAAGCCAAACAAGAAGGCCAACTGGTGCTGTCAGCCAGATGCTACATAAAACTGTTATTACCATTTGCCATTCATCGTCTCTAAAACTTGCTAAACAGTCATAAAAAGTCAGTCCACATTACCAAGGCAACATACAATTCACTGGCTCTGTTTTCAGTGAGCAATAGTAGAACATTTGGTGACTGAACTGCATGGTGGCCAAGGATGCTAATGGATGTTTCAGTGGAGTGCTAAAGAAGAACTTTTGTATCAGAACTGGCAGACTAACACAGCACAAAATCTGTCAAGAGGCACAAAAAGCCATGTAAATTACCCAGTGGCCCTGGAAAGACTTCATCACCATATTAAGATGCAAAACAGATTGGGAAAAAAAATCAGAGCCCTGTTTAGATAGCTCATGCTATACTGTCAGTTCATCTGTCTGCTATTAAAGACAGATCATAAGAGCAGTATCATTGGCCATTTATTGTATAGCACAAAGGTAAAGAAAGCAAAGTAGGTAGAGATATTCTATCATGAGATGCTGGGTTAAAACAAGATCCAATAAAAAGACTGATCAGTTCATTTTGAGTGGTTGAGGGCTACTACCACCCGTTGGCAGACAGGAACAAGGTTTATTAACATAAAATATATTTTATTATTATTATTATTTTATTTATTATTAAAATATAGTACAAAATAAGCACATTTTTAAAAGGAAGGTACAGAGGTACATCTGAACTAATTAACAATTGTAATGGGTGACATGCAAGGCATGAGCACATATACTCAATAAATTCTAATTCATCGACTTCATGTTGGATTCTTCCTTTGCCACAGCTGGGAGTGAAACGCTAAGTGAACTGATTACTCCTTTTTAGAAAAACCAGATTGTGTTTTAAAACAGCCTTTCTTTGTAACCAACTTTCCCACCAACTGTCTGTTGTAAATATAAAAAATGTGAACCGAATGGATGTACACTGCAATGTATTTGATAATAATGTGACAGGATGCCTCATGAAATAGCCAGTGTCACATAGTAGAGAACCAGGTTTGATTCCCCACTCTTCCACATGCACTCAGCTGGGTGACCCTGGGCCAGTCACAGTTCTCTTAGAGCTGTTCTTGCAGAGCAATTCTATCTGAGTTCTCTCAGCCCCACCTACCTTACAGGGTCTCCTGTTCAAGTTTGTAAGCCGCTTTGGGGGCTACTTCAGAAAGTGAAAAGTAAGGTGTAAAAAACCCAGCTCTTCTTATAACGGAATACATTGTTAGCCTTTAACATGCCACGGGAATCCTGTTTATTATTCTAACTCAGGAGCCATGGCTTGAGATTTATGATTTATGAGACAGAGGAAGCAAAGAGAGTCCGTGAGTAGCTGGAGGATGTAGGAATAAAGCAGAAATATACATACAGAAGAGAAGATATCTAGAAGGCAAGACAATGATCAAGGCTGAAGAGCCCAAACAGCTGGAACAGCAATTGTTTCTCATATAAGAAGGTGTAAAACCACAGTTTTCAGTTTGGAACTTGTAATCTACCCTGTCTGATTCCTTTGTTTCATCATCATATCTATATTTTGCAAAGGGGCTTTGCATCCTGTTTTCCTGGATCAAATAAGAAGTTAGGGAGAGATTACTAAAGATACTTCTGCCTGGTATAGTGGTTAAGAGTGCTGGCTTCTATACTGGAGAGCTGGGTTTGATTCCCTGCTCCCCCACATGCAGCCAGCTGGGTGACCTTGGGCTTGTCACTGCCCTGATAGAGCTGTTCTGACTGAGCAGCAATATCAGGGGTCTCTCAGCCTCACCTACCTCACCGGGTGTCTGATGTGGAGAGAGGAAAGGAAGGAGATTGTAAGAGAAAAACAGCATATAAAACCCAACTCTTCTTTTTTCTCTTCTATTGGTGAGAACGTGTTTCAGCATTAAACAGGAAAACCAGATCATTTGTTCACTATAAATTCAGCTGTGTAGCCATTTTGATCTAAAGCAGCAGAACAATGTTTGAGTCCAGTGGCACTTTTAAGACCAACAAAGTTTTATACAAGGTATAAGTTTTCATGTGCACACACATTTCTTCTGAACAAGTACGTGTGCACATAAAAGCGTATACCTTGAATAATTTCTTTCTTGACCATGTGCTTCTTCTTGTTCACATGATGGCTCTCCAAACTTCCCAGGGAGATCTGAACTTCCCTGCTTCCGACAAGGTTTCAAAATCATACACGTAACAGAAATCATTAAACTTTGCTGGATCCGTACTTGAGCACACTTAGCCTCTAGCTGCAACCCAATGTACTTGAATACACATTGCCTCCAGCTGAAACACAAAGGCTTTTCCAAGACCACCCTGCCATGACACCATACCCTGCCTCACAATGATTTTGAGACAGCTTCATTTCCTTAACTAGGGAAACTGGTTTATCCCCTGAGAATACTTACAGCCGTTCAAGTTGCTTCAGATCTTGAAATGTTCCACGTTCTATCACACTAATTTGATTTTCTTCCAAATGCCTATAAAAAAAAGATAATTGTTGGTATAAAAGCATGTTTCATATTATTCAAATCAAGCATGTAAAATATTGTTTTCCAAATGCTTATCTCTTCATGTCCCCCAGGAATTACTGTCTGAAAATAATTTTTTACATTTATTTTTGCTTCCTCTTCTAGTCTATCACCGTTGTATATGTGCAACATAATAATGATATATACATATTAGAATAAAGGGGAAATGTTCCTTTTGTCCAACTGAACCCTTGCTGAAATAGGATAACAGGTTAAGGTGGGCTTTCTCAACCTGGGTTTCATGAAACCCTGGGGTTCCTTGATGGCCCTGGAATGGTTTCCCAAATGGCTGGAAGTTAATTTATATATATATTTAAAATTTGTTAATCATATATCAGGTGATATGACCATACATGGTTATGTTGACCTGCCCCCCTCACCCAAAATGGCCAGTGATTGATCTGGAGAGGAGAGGAAGGGGAGAGGCCCCACGTAGGTGTGTACACAGCAATGCTTCCCAACCACATTCTGCAATATTGCACCACTTCTGTGGTTTCTCAAAGCTTGAATAATGTTTCAGGGGTTTCTCAACAGTAAAAACATTGAGAAAGGCTGGGTTAAGGCACAGAGTGTATATGATGAGGCCTACTTACTTAATTGTACATCAACCTGCAGGGCTGAAAAGTATTTTTAAGCTACATATGCATTTGGTCTGAGAGACTGTGCAAACACCTTCTCAGAAAAGGTGGGTACTGAAGAGATGGTTACAGGGGCATCACACCGGTGTTTGGGGAGACAGATTCCGAAATATAAATAGTATCTGCCTAATTAAAAAATTATAACGTTAACATAAAGATACAAGAGGTAAATATGTAATATAGCTGCACATCTGCTAGAAGCATACAGGACACACTAAACTGTTTTGCTAATGGCAATTAAGCCAACAGGAAAAAAATCTCATAGAGCAGATAAACACTCACAGAACACGAAGATTCTTTAGCCCAGCGAAGTCCACCTTTGTAATCCTTGTAATATTGTTTCTATCTAAGTCTCTGCAAAGAAGAAAGCAAATTAATGTTTAACAGCACTTGCCTGGAATCTCAGCTCTTCAAGAAGTAATTTAAGAACATCACTTCTTTGAACAATACAGAACATCGACCTTGTGTGGTAGAGGATTAAGCCAGGGCTAAATTTAGTCCTCCTAACAAACTGTCAAACAATCTGTTTAACTGTTAAACAATTGGTCTCTCAATCAGACAATACTAATGGGCTGGAAGCAGTACCACAACTAGAGCTACATTGTACTTTCCCTTTTGCAATAACACAGTCAGCTCTGTCAATCCTTCTGATAATCAATCATAAATGGATTATACTGCTCTTTATATTTTTAAATTAAATTAATTGCCTGTCGAAACCTTGGGAAATGACACAAGAAGGGGAAAATAGATAATGAATTGGGCCAGAACAGGGTCCAGATGTCACAATCACAACAGAATCATAGAATCAAAGATTTGGAAGGGACTTCCTGGGTTATCTAGTTCAACCCCCCGCACTATGCAGGACACTCACAACCCTATCACTCATCCACTGTAACCTACCACCCCTTTGCCTTCACAGAATCAGCCTCTCCGTCAGATGGCTATCTAGCTTCTGTTTAAAAATTTCCAAAGATGGAGAACCCACCACCTCCCGAGGAAGCCTGTTCCACTGAGAAACTGCTCTAACTGTCAGGAACTTCTTCCGGAGGTTTAGACAGAATTTCTTCTGAATAATTTCATCCCATTGGTTCTGGTCCGTCCCTCCGGGGCAAGAGAGAACAACTCTGCTCCATCCTCTACATCAGTGGTCCCCAACCTTTTTATCACCGGGGACCACTCAACGCTTGACAATTTTACTGCGGCCCGTTGGGGGGGGTAGTTTACTCCTCTACTCTCAACCACTGCCCTAACGCTCTCTGATCGCTATGGTAATGTTTAAACATCCCTTCAAAATAAGACAGACATGCCACAACAATGAACATAAGGAACATTTTATTTTCATGGAAATTTTAACTCATGACAATGACAAATCAATGGGAACCCTGAGCTTGTTTCTCTGCAACTAGATAGTCCCATCTGGGAGTGATGGGAGACAATGACACCCGAAGTGTGTTGTAAAGGGCCGGGGGGGGGGAGATGAAGTAAAGGGCTGGGGGGGTGGCGTCCTTCGCGGCCCACCTCCAATTAGTCGACGGACCACATGTGGTCCGCAGCCCACAGGTTGGGGATCACTACTCTACATGGCAGCTTTTTAAGTACTTGAAGATGGTTATCAGATCCCCTCTCCATCATCTCCTCTCCAGTCTAAACAGACCAAGCTCCCCCACCTTTCCTCATATGCCTTGGTCTCTAAATCTACTCAACATATTTGTTGCCCTTCAATTTGTCTACATCCCTCTTCAACTGTGGTGCCCAAAACTGAACACAGTACTCCAAGTGAGGCCGAACCAGAGCAGAGTAAAGTGGTACCATCACCTCCCATGATCTGGACACAACACTCCGTTTGATACAGCCCAAAATCCCATTTGCCTTTTTAGCCACCGACATACTGCTGTTTCATGTTCAATGTATTGTCTACTAAGACTCCTAAATACTTTTTGCACATACTACTACCCTGACAAGTCTCCCCAATCCTATATTGGTGTATATGTTTTTTCCAAACTAAATACATAATTTTACATTTGTCCCTATTGAATTTCATTTTATTCTGTTTAACCCACTTCTCAAGCCTATCAAAATCATTCTGTATTCTGATTCTGTCTTGTGTTGTATTTGCTTCCCCTCCCAGTTTAGAATCATCTGCAAATGTAAAAAGTACGCCCTCTAATCCCTCATACAAATCATTTATAAATATATTATATTAAATATATATATTTAACAACACAGGCCCTAGGACAGGTCCCTGGGGAATTCCACTTGTCACTCCTCTCCAAGAGGATGCTGAACCATTTACAAGTATCCTTTGGGTACGATCTGTCATCTAGTTATTGATCCACCTGACAGTATTAGGACCCATACCACATTTTACCTTGTCACAACAAGAATACCATGTGGAACCTTATCAGAAGCTTTACTGAAATCCAGATAAACTATGTCCACAGCATTCCCCTGATCCAGCAAGGTAGTCACTTTCTCGAAAAAAAGAGATGGTTGGTCTGATATGGCTTGTTCTTGCAAAACCCTTACTGAGTCTTAGAAATCACAGCTGCTCAAGGACTGACTGATGATTTGTTCCAAAATTTTGCCACCTACAGATGTCAAGCTGATGGGTCGGTAATTACTTGGATCCTTTTTCCCTTTCTTGAAAATGGGCACAACATTCATCTGCCTACAATCAACCGGCACCTCACCTGTTCTCCAAGGAGTGTCAAAAAGAATGGATAGAGGTTCAGAGATGACATCTGCAAGTTCTTTTAGTACCCTTGGACACAATTCATCAGGCCCAGAAGACTTTGTTGCATTTAAAGAAACTAGGTGTTTATGGACTGCCCCCACAGTGATCCTAGGCCACCATTCTCATCCCCCCTGTTGTGATACATTTTTGCCATATTGAGCACTATTTCCACCACAAGAGAAGACTGAGGATAAATAGGAGTTAAGCAGTTCAGCCCTCTCTTCATCATCATCTGTTATAATTTCACTTTCTTGTCCTCGCATATTGAGCTTTAGCTTTTCTAACACTCTCCCTACAATCATTGGTTATTTGTTTATACTCATCCTTGGTAATAAGGCCTTTCTTCCATTTCCTAAATGACTCTTTTGTTATTCCTCAAATCATTTGACAGCTGCTTATGGAGCCACCTTAGCTTCCTTAGACTCCTTGAATCTTTTATTCTCAAGGGAATTGTTTGTGATTGAGCCTTTAGTATTTCACTTTTAAGAAACTCCCAGCGTGCTTGTACTCCAATATCTTTAAGTCTTGCTGACCATGGGGCTCTACCCAACATACCTTTAAGTCTGTTAAAATTTGCTTTCCTGAAGTCCAGGCTATACATCCATCTACGTAACAGTTTTCTCTTTCCCACAACTGAAAATTCCAAAATCACATGATCACTACTCTCGACGATCAACATAGGGAGTGTATGGAAGGAAAACGATCGGAGGCAGCCCAACCGGCAAGGCCAGCTCATAGGGAACCAAAAGTAAAAGGATTCAGATGTCTTTATACTAACGCCCGAAGCATGGGCAATAAAAAGGAAGAGCTGGAACTTCTCATGCTGATGGAAAAGTATGATCTAGTAGGCATCACAGAAACTTGGTGGAATGATTCTCATGACTGGAATGTAATGGTGGATGGATATGAACTGTTCAGAAAAAACAGAATAGATCGAAGAGGTGGAGGAGTGGCACTGTATGTGAGGAAAGGGCTTACCTGTCAGGAAATTCTAGTGAAGGAGAGCATATCTACAGTGGAAAGCATCTGGGTGAAAATAAGCGAGGGGAAAACAAACAGTGTGGTGGTTGGTGTCTGCTACCGACCGCCTGACCAACGAGAGGATGTGGATGCTGCACTTTGTGAGCAGCTTGAGAAAATATCCAAACGGCAGGACCTTGTCATCATGGGTGACTTCAATTTCCCAGATGTGTGCTGGGAAACAAACTCTGCGAAGCGTCCTCAGTCATGCAAGTTTCTGACCTGCCTGGCTGACAATTTCATTTATCAAATGGTAGATGAACCCACAAGAGGTTCAGCCATACTGGACTTAATACTGACCAACAGGCAAGAGTTGGTGGATGAGGTGAAGGAGGTGGGGACCCTAGGGGGAAGTGACCATGTCCTCATAGAATTCCTTTTGAGATGGGGAGCCAAGGAAGCTTGTAGCCAGACGCGGATGTTGGATTTTCGTAGGGCAAACTTTAATAAACTCAGAGACATGATGAGTGTCATACCATGGACGAGAATGCTGGAAGGGAAGGGAGCATGTGAAGGGTGGGCGCTACTCAAACAAGAGCTATTGCATGCTCAATCAATGACTATTCCAGAAATACGAAAACACTGCAGGAGCTCTAAGAAGCCTATTTGGATGAACAGAGATCTTCAAGAGGAAATAAGAAAGAAAAGGAAAATGTTCAGGAAATGGAGGGAAGGACAGAGCTCTAAAGAAGAGTACCTACAGGTTACTAGGCACTGTAGATCAATCATCAGAAAGGCCAAAGCTGAGAGTGAGCTAAGATTGGCCAGGGAAGCCCACTGTAATAAGAAAAGATTTTTCAGTTACGTGAGGAGCAAACGTAAAGTAAAGGAGGCAATAGGCCCGCTGTTGGGTGCGGATGGACAAACTCTAACGAAAGATGCAGAGAAAGCAGAAAGGCTTAGTGCCTATTTTACATCTGTTTTTTCCCACAGGTCAAAGTGTTTAGGCACGTCTAGAGATGGCTGTAGCCAAAGGACAGTGTCTGGGTGGCAGGTTAACATGGATAGAGAGGTTGTCGAGAGGCATTTAGCTGCACTGGATGAGTTCAAATCCCCTGGTCCAGATGAAATGCACCCGAGAGTACTCAAAGAACTTTCCAGAGAACTTGCACAGCCCTTGTCCATCATCTTCGGAACCTCTTTAAGGACTGGAGATGTCCCGGAGGACTGGAAAAGAGCAAACGTTATTCCCATCTTCAAAAAAGGGAGGAAGGATGACCCGGGAAACTACAGACCAGTGAGTCTGACCTCTGTTGTGGGGAAGATAATGGAGCAGATATTAAAGGGAGCGATCTGCAAACATCTGGAGGACAATTTGGTGATCCAAGGAAGTCAGCATGGATTTGTCTCCAACAGGTCCTGCCAGACCAACCTAGTTTCCCTTTTTTGACCAAGTAACAGGTTTGCTAGATCGGGGAAATTTGGTTGATGTCATTTACTTGGATTTTAGTAAAGCTTTTGACAAGGTTCCCCATGATGTTCTGATGGATAAGTTGAAGGACTGCAATCTGGATTTTCAGATCGTTAGGTGGATAGGGAATTGGTTAGAGAACCGCACTCAAAGAGTTGTTGTCAATGGTGTTTCATCAGACTGGAGAGAGGTGAGTAGCGGGGTACCTCAGGGTTCGGTGCTCGGCCCGGTACTTTTTAACATATTTATTAATGATCTAGATGAGGGGGTGGAGGGACTACTCATCAAGTTTGCAGATGACACCAAATTGGGAGGACTGGCAAATACTCCGGAAGATAGAGACAGAGTTCAACGAGATCTGAACACAATGGAAAAATGGGCAAATGAGAACAAGATGCAATTTAATAAAGATAAGTGTAAAGTTCTGCATCTGGGTCAGAAAAATGAAAAGCAAGCCTACTGGATGGGGGATACGCTTCTAGGTAGCACTGTGTGTGAACGAGACCTTGGGGTACTTGTGGATTGTAAACTAAACATGAGCAGGCAGTGTGATGCAGCGGTAAAAAAGGCAAATGCCATTTTGGGCTGTATCAACAGAGGCATCACATCAAAATCACAAGATGTCATAGTCCCATTGTATACGGCACTGGTCAGACCACACCTGGAGTACTGTGTGCAGTTCTGGAGGCCTCACTTCAAGAAGGACATCGATAAAATTGAAAGGGTACAGAGGAGAGCGACGAAGATGATCTGGGGCCAAGGGACCAAGCCCTATGAAGATAGGTTGAGGGACTTGGGAATGTTCAGCCTGGAGAAAAGGAGGTTGAGAGGGGACATGATAGCCCTCTTTAAGTATTTGAAAGGTTGTCACTTGGAGGAGGGCAGGATGCTGTTTCTGCTGGCTGCAGAGGAAAGGACACGCAGTAATGGGTTTAATCTTCAAGTACAACGATATAGGCTAGATATCAGGAAAAAGTTTTTCACAGTCAGAGTAGTTCAGCAGTGGAATAGGCTGCCTAAGGAGGTGGTGAGCGCCCCCTCACTGGAAATCTTCAAGCAAAGGTTGGATACACACTTTTCTTGGATGCTTTAGGATGCTTAGGGCTAATCCTGCGTTGAGCAGGTGGTTGGACTAGATGGCCTGTATGGCCCCTTCCAACTCTATGATTCTATGATTCTATGATTCTATGATTCTACTACCAAGTGTGTTCACCTCATCTACCAGTTCTTCCCTACTGATGAGAATCAAGTCCAAAATAGCAGACCCCCTGGTTCCCCTCTCTACTTTCTGAGAAATGAAGCTGCCAGCAAGACAGCCTGCTTGTTACCACTAGTGGCCTCAATCCTCAAGATACTCACAGTATTAATTTCCTGGATTGCTAAGCCTCTATACATTTAGTCACCTTTCCCAATTTTTTTAAATAGCCCTCCCTAATTGAATAACATTGTTGTTGCAGGGTGTTTGCCATCCACGTTTGGTGTACTATCTGTGGTTCTAGTGCAGGAAAAAGGCCCTCTGAAGGACTCCAAAGGAAAGAATGGCCACCAGAAATATAAGGAGACACACAGATGTTTTGATTATATACTTCTTTTGTTTTACACATGGAGCCAGTTTGTTCCCAAGAAGCTCAGCACAGTTTACATATGGTTCCCAGACTGTCTCCATCCAAGCTTGACTCACATAACCTCAGTAGTAGAAAAAAGGTCCTTATTCTTTGATTGTGATATAACATTCAAAGGCCTAACTGGTCTGGCACTTTCCTCATGAGCCTGTCAATGTTAGAAATGGGCTCAAGTATAAACAGCTTGGTTTCATCACTTGACAACCCTCTCTGCGTGGGCCTTAGAAAAGCCTTTGCTACCAAAGGCCTAGAGAAATGTTCAGCCCTGCCCTCTGCTGGCTACAGTTCCCTCAATAACATGGACCGTATGGCCTCACTAATTTAAAATAAGCAGCCTCTCTCATTTGGTATATCTTGCAGGCGTTATTAGTAGAATTTAGGTCCTAATTGCCCATGCAGACTTCCCTTTTGTTGGAAGCATCCCATATTGTCACATCTGCAGAGAGTGAAACACGGCTGCAGGGCTGCACAGCATGAAGCCTGCTTCTTTTCTATGAAATGTTAATGTGTACCCATAGTGTTACAGAGCAATCATTTCTTTTCCATGAAATCTTTTGTTCTAATCATGCCCCATTTTGGTGTCAAGTCTTATTTTCTTTTCGCAAGTAGCAGACACAAAGCCAGTTTCAGAAGTGCCAAGTGAACTGTGCAATACGAGCAAAGCAAAGGAAATGACACATGTAGCATGGCAAAAAGAGACAGTTCTGAAAAACTTTCAACATTCAGTAAAGAACAAAACAGACTGAAATGCCAAAAGGAAAGATGTTGAGAGGAAGCACCCAACGTTCTAAGTATTGTTTTATGGTTTCTATTTAGTTGTGGACCACCCTTGAGGAGGTCTGGGGAGGAAGCATATAGTTTTCTAAATAAATAAGTAAACAAAGAAAGTCTGGACCCATATCTATGACTATCTCAGCATGATGAGCATTTTACCAAGACTCACACTTTGGTACAGAAGTTGGGTGCCAGCCTAAGTAGAGTTATGCTTTTCTAAGCCATAAATTATTTCAGAATAACATAACTGTTTACGATTACACTGTTAAGACTACAGCCCTACACAGATGTTCTTCCAATCTAGGCCTATTTACAGCAGTGAGCTGCAACTGAGATAACACTGCAGAGCACTGCACTGTCAGATGCTAAGCAATAATATAACAGCACACATCTTGTCGTTGTTTCCCTCTCATGTTAACATTGATGGGAAACATATCACTCTTAATGGGAACACACTAAAGCAAAATGCAGTTGCCTCCCAAACACCTGCAAAAAACAGGTAAATCTTCAAAGCCAATTAGGATACCAAGATGTTAACACCAACACAAGAAGCATTTTGATAGCAAAGGAGTTTAAAATGTTTTAGAAACAATACACAGGAATAACAAGAAAAACTAGAAATGCTGCAACTAGTGTGGAATTAAAAAGTGGTGATGAAATGCGAGTTGGTAGCATAACTTCTAATGTGTTCAGTAGCAGAAGACAAATTTCCTACCAAGGCCAAAGGCCTGAGGATCAATATATTGAATTCAACTTATAGTGGGCTTGGAAAACAAGAGATACACATTTATGCAGAAGCACTGTCTGACTCAAACATATAAGACTTCCCCTTGCAACTGCTCATGAAAATAACCCATAGGTGGCAATAAGTTAGTCTCTCTGTTATCTTTTAAAGTATGTCTGAGGCCAGCATACCTGCAGGACTGTCTTTTCCCATATATTCTCCCAAGAGCATTAAGATCTTCAGATCAACCAGCCCAAAAGAAGTGAAACTGGCCTTGACCAGGTCCAGGGCCTTTTTGGCCCTTACCTCAGTCCGTTGGAATGTGCTCCCAAAGGAGATCAGGGCCTTGCAGGACCTCACACAATTTTGTAGGCTCTGCAAGACATATTCCACCAGGGCCCAAAATAACATCCACCAAAGATGCTGGCCTCACCACTGGAGAAGCAGAGAGATGGGAAAATCAGCTCCTGGTTCCAAACCCTATCTAGAATTTCAGATGGGGGCATTAGTTAAATTAATAATTTCTTATATGATTGTAAAATGTTGTTACCGGCTCTGAGCAATATAGAAGGGCAGGGTAAAAATAAAAAAAATAGTTTTTTCATTATTTTATAAAAAGTTGTAGTTAACCCAAAAAAGTAAGAGAGAAAGAAAAGAGTTATTGTGCAGTCGTTGTAGAATGTTACCACTACCACAGCTCTACCAGGTAACTTTGATTTACCTGGCAGGCAACTTTTGAGTGAGCCTACAGCATTTTATGAGCACATATTTGATCATAGCAGTACACAGCATAAGCAGCTAGTGCTGAGGATTTGCGGATAGATCTAAGCAGCTTTTCTTCTAGTGAAAAAAAATGGTGGGGTCACCTTTGCCCATCAAGAAAGCTATGCATGGGATTGTAGGGCCTGCATGACAAAAGACGTGTGGAACAGGAGCTTCATTAAGAGTGGTAAATTAGGTGAGGATTGAGTGAAAAACCTGGCTAGATCCAACCCACAGTTCACATAGTAATGGAAGCAGACATTCTTTTGAAGAAGCACAAAGTGGGGGAACTTGGTGTGTAAATGATGAGAACTGCGAAGATGCCTATTTCCATCTTCAGTCGCTTTGTCCAAAGCATCCTGTTCATTTACTTGCATAAAGCAGGCAGGGCAGAAAGCAACTAAAGCAAAAATATTTTTTTTCTCAAACTATACTGTACATTATAGCTCATTAATACATTTTTACATACAAGGGGTAACTGTGACCCTAGTAACATGGGCCAACAAAACCATCCTCAGATGACCAATTAAAACAGCAAATTGGAATTTACACCCAACACCGATCAAATAAGATGGGTCACACATTCACAAACGGTCTAACTCATGGCTGCATTTTTCTCACAAAATATGGCTATTGGTGATGAAAGATAGTCTCAGATGACTGATTAGCACCACGATGTGGAGTCAGCACCCCAAATTCCATCCAAAGAAATAGGTCATGCAAAATGGGAGAGCACTATGGGAGAAAGCCTCTAAGATAAGAATGCCCTCCCCCACCATGGAGCTGAGATTAGTAAAGGACCGCAAATCTCGGTGAGGCCAGATCTCACCCAGGTTTTGATCAGACACACCAGGTCTACCCCCTGCCCTGAGAAATAATCTTGAAGGGTAGGGGACTTGCTGTTGATTTACCTGCCATTACACAACATCAGTGTCGGCTCACCCCTATCCTGCACCACCTCCTGTCTGGGGATGGGACGAGGGTTAGAAAGGCAGCAAGCAGATCCAGGCCACAGGCCTATTGAACCATAATCACTTCCTGCCCTTCTTTTCTCCAACCTCCTTACCCCGCTATAGCTCCCTTGGCATATAATTCTTGGGATTCCTGATCCTGTCTAGGCCTCTCCATTAGGTCTTTACCCACTCCAAAAGCCCCCACAGACAGAACTAGCCATCCCACACTCCTTGTTATTGTTGTTGTTAGGTGCGAAGTCGTGTCCAACCCATCACGACCCCATGGACAATGATCCTCCAGGCCTTCCTGTCCTCTACCATTCCCCGGAGTCCATTTATGTTTGCTCCGATTGCTTCAGTGACTCCATCCAGCCACCTCATTCTCTGTTGTCCCCTTCTTCTTTTGCCCTCGATCGCTCCCAGCATTAGGCTCTTCTCCAGGGAGTCCTTCCTTCTCATGAGGTGGCCAAAGTATTTGAGTTTCATCTTCAGGATCTGGCCTTTTAAGGGGCAGTCAGGGCTGATCTCCTCTAGGACTGACCGGTTTGTTCGCCTTGCAGTCCAATGGACTCGCAAGAGTCTTCTCCAGCACTAGAGTTCAAAAGCCTCAATTCTTCGATGCTCGACCTTCCTTATGGTCCAACTTTCGCAGCCATAAATTGCAACTGGGAATACCATAGCCTTGACTAAACACACTTTTGTTGGCAGGGTGATGTCTCTGCTTTTTAGGATGCTGTCTAGATTTGCCATAGCTTTCCTCCCCAGGATCAAGCGTCTTTTAATTTCTTTGCTGCAGTCCCCATCTGCAGTGATCTTGGATCCCAGGAAAATAAAATCTGTCACTATATCCATTTCTTCCCCATCTATTTGCCAGGAATTGAGAGGGCCACACTCCTAGTTCTAACCTAATACCTTTACTAAACAGTCTTCCTGGAGCCTGCTGTTCAAACTGTTGCCACCAGCTGATAAGATAGTTACCTTCATTGACCTTTGATATCAATAGTTATCAACTGACATTTCTTTTGCTAGAGCCCGTGATCTCTCCAACTCATTGGGACAGATCAGCCTCAAGAGTTTGGTCAGGAGAGCGATAGTCCACCCCAACTTTTAAGTAACCCTTAAGGCACAGTATTTCTACCCATATCACTTCTGCTGGGATGTTAATTGCTCTGATATTTTCTCTTATTTGATTCTATGTGTACAACACCAACAGTAACCCTCCCTGTTCTGCCTATACTCAGTAGCAACTATATCCCATAGATTTTCTCCATTACACTATTTTTCTGAGACCTTTCTGACTTGTAACTTACGACCAGGCACTCCAGATTGGACACTTCTAGCACTGGCATATAAACACCTATAGTGTATTTCCCTGTCCTCACCTCTCTTGGCCCCTTAGTCATCACTACCCATGGCCCTCAGTCACCACTGTGTCCTTTATCCATTCCCAAGCTCTATTACCCTGTTTGCGCAATCATCCTTTTGTATGTGCAATCACCTAGTGCCTGCAGCCTGGTTCCCTTTTGGTTCATGTGAAGCCCATCTCTTTTGTACAGGTTTGGCCTCTCCCAGAAAGTTCTCCGGTGCCTAACAAATTAAAACCCTTCCTCCTGGCACCATTTTCTCATCCACACATTGAGACCCCTGATCCGTGCCTGTCTAGCTGACCCTGTTGATGGAATCAGCAGCACTTCTGAGAATGCTACCTTTGAGGTGCTCGCCTTTAACTTTCAGCCTAACAATCTAATTTTTCTCCTCCAGGACCACACAACTACATTTCCCAATGCCACTTGTGCCAACATACACTATGACTGCTGACTATTCCCCAGCACCGCCTACCAACCTATGTTGATGTCTGCAGTCTTCACATCAGGCAGGCAAGTCACCATAAAATCAAAATGCCCGCCACATACCCCACTCTAACAATTGAATCACCTACTACCAGAAGCTTACCACCCCCAGACCCCCCAGGGGTATCCTCCATACAAGAGGATATTAGTCTGTTGCCCAAGGAAAGGGCCCCTTCTAAGTGATCACATCCTTCCTGCTCAGACTGATATCCTCTGACTTTAATTCTCCACAAACGCAGCAGAGTTGTGAGCACAGGAATGTGACAGCTCTGGTAAGTCCCTGAGGAGCTCTTTCCCAAATCTCTCTCTCTGCCTCAGCTTCTCCAGGTTGGCAGCCCTAGTTTCAAGGCAACAGATCTGCTCCGAGAACTACAAACCCCATGCAGCGATCACACGCCTACAATTTTCAACCATAATTATACATGTGTCACTCTCTGCAAAATACTGGATAGCCCCTGCTGGCTTTCCACCTTCATAACTAGTTAGTGGTTTAAATGTATGTAGGGTCCGCAGGCCAAGAGCCCTTTGACTCTTACCCTTCAGCTCACCTCAAAGGTTTGCATCTCTGCTAGGAGCCTTACGATTCTGAGGTCCACAGCCCCCATCTTTCAGCATCAACAGCACAGGGTTGGTCTTGCAAATCAACCTCAGCCAAACAGACCTCATTATATGAGCAACAGATCCAGACAGACCATGTAAAATGAGCAACAGACCCAGACAATTAAAGTAATGGGCAATGAATAATAGGGGTCTTACATGACATTGAATAAAACTGCCTTTTTTCCAGTCAGCTCTTTCAGTCCCACAGAATAAGTATCTTGTTTGATAAAAGATCAGGAAGAGACTAATAAATATATTTCTGTGTTTCTCAAACTGTGGAGTGAAAAACCTTGGCTTGGTAAAAAAGACACCTGCTAACTCACTAGATATCAGGTGACTCAATGGGTCCATGGAGTTTCACCAGACTTTATAAGACAATGTTGATTTGGGCTCCTCAATCTGAGCAGCCAGTCTTTGCAGAGATAACCAAGCTAATGTCAAATAAACATCTTGTTTTCCTGCTAATCTGCTATCCATACTTTCTCAGCCTGTCTTTTGTGATTTACTTCCTTCTTTTGTGAGAGCTTCTGCCCCCAGATACCAAGTGTGAGGGAAGAAAAACACATCCCAAGGAAATTACTGCAGTCTGGGCCTCAAGTTACCCTACCTGCAGCAGCAGAGTTCTGAAGTTCTGAGGAATAAGTGAGAGCTATTGCTCCCCTTTGGCAATCAGTCCCATTACACATTTTTACTCTAGAAAGAAGGAGACCAGAGGGCTGTCCCTGGAATGTCTAAGCTGGAATTTCTTGTTAGAGAAAGAGGTTCCTTTCCATAGAACAAAATATCTAGCACATCTCTAGAAAGTAAACATATCCCCCTTTCACTTCAATTACTGCTAAATAATTCCATCACCAGTAACATTTTCTTGCTGTCTGATCTTGCAATGTTTGTATTGCACCATAAATTAACACACACACAAATTTGATTTCTTCAGGGTTTTTGTTTAACCATTTCAAGGTGTTTACAATGGCAGATAGAAATTTCAATTTACTGTACAGGTTACAACTATACTATTGTGATTTTTGTTTGAGCTACTTTTAATGAGTTTTTATTTTTACATTAAAGAAGTGCAGCCAGGCAAAGCAGCAGTGCTTGGACATGGGTATACCAGCAATCAGGGGTAGGGAAAGAAAACAATAATGGAATGCAATGATTTCAGATAGATATATAAACACAGACTACAATGGCATGGAACACCTACTTTATATAAACACTAATCCAGTTAGTTCAGAGCTAAGCTGTTACTCTGTAGAAAGTTTCACACATAGTCATTTAATATGAAGCATGTTTTGTTTAAACATAAGATTAAAAAAAACATAACATCCTACAAAAAGAAATATTATAAGCACAGAGGCCAGTTCTGATACAAAAACAAATTCAAATTGCTTACCCAGTCTCTCTCTGGAAGATTCATTATAGAAACCACTGCCAATCATTGGGACTCTGCTGGAATGTGATTCTATGCCAAAGTACCCCAGGCTAATCAAGTTACCACCTTCCAGGTGGGACCTGGAGTTCTCCTGAGATTACAACTAATCTCCAGACCACAGAGATCAGTCCCCCATCTCCAAACTCTGCCCTTCTCAGGCACTGTCTCTAAATCTCCAGGCATTTCCCAAGCCATACTTGGCCACCCTAAGTCTAAACACACTGAAACATGGGCTTGGATGCAAATAACTCTGCACAGGATTTTACTGTAACAGTGCTGTCCCAAGCAGAATTCTTCTGAGGTCTGCTCCATTGGAAAGTGGCCCTGTTGTTTCCGTGTTCAACGTCAGTCTTGAAGGAGGCTTGAGTAGTGGCAATAATGTGGGGGATTTTATATTACAAAATAAGCACATTTCATATGTCATTATTTATCTGTTACTGAGCAATTCAAAAGGATCCATTTTATCCCACTCATTACCTCCTACAGTTTAAGAGTACATGTTTTAAAACTGCCAGTTTTGGCCTATTTCAAGGGAGGCGAGGATTGCTCTCTCCCTTTCTTACAAAAGGTTTCTCTTGCTATAATTTCCAAATGAACTACTAAGTGCCTGTTTTCTACAAGACAAGAGGCATGTGGATACTTAGGAGATCATAATCTCCAGATGCCAAGGCTGCTATCAGGGCAATTATCACTCAGCATTATTATCCTAACAATTCTTTTTTTTTACAAACAATTAATTAGATTGCATTCCAAACCTCACGCCTTGAATAAATCTTTGTTGGTCTTAAAGGGGCTACTGGACTCTGAAACAATTAATTAGATAAGTAAACTCACTTGTTGGATTATCCCAGAAAATCCCTCTCTTTTTTCAGATTCTAGGAAAGATAATGAAGGCATGCTGGGCGCTATAAGTGAACAATTGCAAGCCCCAGTTTCTCACCCATGAGGAATTGCCCCCACACAGACTCTAGGAATTTCCCCTAGTCTCTAAGGTAAAGATCATAGCCTGGAGTATAACCTATATAAGTGACATCACATCCTTGTCCAATCACCAGCTCCAAAACCTTCCAGCATTTACGGTGTTGTTGCTCTCCCAGTCTGCCATACTGTGAAGTGCTAGAATTCAATCTCTTAGTAACACCAGTTTCAGTTTCCAATTCTACTGGAGTTTGGCCCATTCATTTTATCAGTTCCTCCTATTTTACCTATTGGGTCACCAAGTCTTAGCGATCCCTGCTGGATTCTGCCTAGTAATGAAAGCTTTACAGTTGTCGAACATTATCTGTAAATCACTCCTGCGGAGCGGGAGAAATAAAGCACTAAGAGGTGAGTGGGAGGAGAAAGGGGAGGAGCCTGTCCGTGATAAAAACTCAGAGCGGCCAATCGGGAGCCGCAAAGCGGCTCCCGATTGGCCGCTCCGAGTGCCACTCCACCCCTTACTGACCCACCCCCCAACATTGCTTGCCTTCCCCCACGGTGGCCATTGCTGCCCTGGCCACCGCAAGAGAAGGTGGCCCAGCAGGCCCCGGCCTCCGGCCGGAGCTGCCCTTGGCCCAGATGACACCATGCCCTTCTGCAGGATCAAGAGCCAGCCTCACCGAAGTACCCCTGGGCCCCGCAGAAACCCATGGGAAGCTCGGCTCCCGCCCGGAGACTTCTGGCGGGCCCTGGCCCATCCTCACCATGTCCAGGACATGCCGATGCTGCCCCTCGGCCTGGCAGAAGCCCGTGGGAAGCTCCGCTGCTGTCCGGAGGCTTCTGCCAGGCCCTGGCCTAGCCTCGCCACATCCAGGACACACCGAGGCTGCCCCTGGGCCCGGCAGAGGCCCGTGGGAAGCTCCGCGGCTGGCCAGAGACTTCTACTCGGCCCTGGCCCAGCCTTGCCCCTGGGCCTGGCAGAAGCCCGCGGGAAGCTCCACCCACGCCCAGAGCCTTCTGCCAGGCCCTGGGACAGCCTCACCGCGTTCTGGACATCATCAATGTGCCAAGCCTGTCCCTGGGCCCGCCACAAGCCTACAGGAGCCTGCACCGCTGCCCGACGCCACGGCCCTGCCACCACCGAAGCCTCCACGGTGCTGCCAACCCGGATGGACCCAGATCTCGCCGCCGCATCAGGTAAGCTCCAGGGGGGGGCCTCCTCTGTCCCTTCCGCTTCACCCTTCTTCCCTTTCAAAGCCCATTTTTATAAATGGGCTTTGAAACTAGTCCTTGAATAACAGAAGACAGCCCAATAGATCACCCAAGCAAATCACCTCTTGCCTTGGTCCTGCCAAGCACATTTACTACGTGACGTTTGTTCCATTACTTCATTTCCATACCAGAAAAGGCTTCACTTCCAAATTATTTGTGTGCTCAGGCCCCCTCAAAAATTCAGAATGGATAATTCCACTTGCCTATTTTTTTTTGGGGGGAGCACTAGCCATCATAAAAATTAACAATGAAAAGTCACAAATTTAAGATAAGCCCCCCCCCCGAGATAAAAATGTGAGGCATGATGTGCATTTTTAAAATTCTGAAACTCTTTTGTAGCCTTTTTTGAGGCTACCTTTGAGTATGAGGCGCAGGCCAAAAAAGCAGTTAATTTTACTAAGCACCATCATCCCCCCCTTTTTTTTTGTATCCCCTGTGCAAGCACTGGGTCATGTCTGACCCTTGGGGTGACACCTTCTAGCGTTTTCATGGCAGACTCAATATGGAGTGGTTTCCCAGTACCTTCCCCAGACATTACCGTTTACCCCCCAGCAAGTTGGGCACTCATTTTACCGACCTCGGAAGGATGGAAGGCTGAGTCAACCTTGAGCTGACTGCTGGGATCAAACTCCCAGACTCATGGGCAGAGCTTTCAGACTGCATGTCTGCTGCTTTACCATTCTGCGCCACAAGAGGCTCATATCATCCCCCTTTAGCACCTGTCAATCTGCTCTAAGGCTTCAATCCCAATGCCTATTTGGCTCCCTAGGTCAAACTAAGATACAAAAAAGAAAACATTTAAGTTTCATTCCTTGTCTCTCTGGTAGTTAAACAAACAAACAAACAAAAAATAGCAAATACAGAATCCATTAAATTGTACTGTGCCTTTCTTTATTGGTTTTCAGCAACTGAGATAATGGATACTGACATTCATGACAGGTTTAGAAGCTCATTCAAATCTATAGCCAGCCACTATCCTCCTCTACAGTCATCCTTATCCATTGTTGTTCCTCTATATATTTATGAAACAGCCTAGGAGGTGGGACATGTCCAGCTGTCCAAGTTGGAATAGGGCCAACCAGGGTGCAGGCCAGTTTTGCCCTGATTGGCCCTGCCCCTGCAGCTCCTGCCCTCCGGCCCACGAATCTAGCCTCTTTGCTCTCAGACGCCTCAGTGCCTGGAGCCAGCAGCAGGTAAGGGGAGAGGCCCTAGGCAAAGGATCGTGGTAGGGGGCCTCTTAATGAGGGCCTCTTGGCCTGCTAGGCTGGGCCTGCTGACGAGGGCCTCCCGGCCTGCTCATTGCCCGATAAGGACTGCTAAGGAGCTGACTAGCTGACTGCTAAGGAGCTCTGTCGGCCCTGCTAACAAGCTGCCCAGCCCCCACCCGCCCCACTTGATTTGGCTGCGAGCTGCCGCCCAAGGCCACCTTAAGCTGCCTGGCCAGGGGCCAAGGGAAGGGGCCCTTTCAAGGCCATTCTTAGGAACGGGCTTTGAAGCTAGTTGTGATATAATCTCCTATTACTTAAAGAATGTGGTATGGTTTACATAAATTTCTCCCCCATCCCAGTTTTCTCTCAATTACCTGTGAGGTAAGTTTGAAAGATGGGGATGTGGTAAATTTCATGACTCAGCTGGGATTCACACTTAGGTCTAAAGGTCTGACATCCTACCAACTCCAAAAAACAAAGGAAAAAATGTTATTGTTTGTTTGGGTGATGAAAACTTTGGTACTGGAAAGAATGAAATATTTTCTCATTTGTAATGAGTTAAAAACACGTAAAACAAGACTTTGGTTTAAATGCTTTTGGTGTAACATGAAGAGCTGCAAAGAAATGGGTGGTATAGAAATCTAAATAAATAAAATAAAATAAATAAATAAATAAATCTATAGCTTTGTCACAATAATTCTTTTGTGTGTCACAATAATTCCTGCGTGTTGAATTTTATCATCATAGTTTCAAGAATGTATGTGCATGATAATCAATGTGCTTGTAAAGAGATTAAATTTTCAGTTTTAATTCAGTATCCAGATCTGCAGATATAGACCTTAATAATTTGACAGAACAAAGAATGTTTCTAAGTCCAAGTAATATTCATTCTTAGTTCACTAAAAAAATTATAGTTTCTATTTTCAGCTTTTATTTCTACCCTTTCAAAGATGGCAAAAACAAAGATATATGTGCTTAGGGAACAATAGTTTGCAATGTTCTATATCTTTCTCTGTTTGCAATTTTGTTTGAACAAAACTAAGACGTGTATACTGTTAAGTTGCATGAATGTGCCAAAATAATGCAATTTTAGATGTTGAGAAAGTTATGTATTTATATCTTATGTTCTTATACTTTCAGAATACGTTTATTCCATTTTTTCCCCTAAAATATTTTTCCCCTGAAGAAAAAAGTGAAGAATGCCCCCACCATCAAAGTTTCCAGAAAATTCACATCTGTGCCCAGGTCCAAAATTCTATCTACAATTACATTTCAGTGGCCTTTGTATTCTCCTTTCATAATAGCTTAGGTTCTCAGCTATACAACCCTACCATAAACTGCTTTTTATGACACTGAACCCCATCCAATTATTTTTAGTAGAAAGCAGGCCACAAGCTTGCTCTGTAGCCTTCTGCCCAACTTGTTTAATCATTTATTTTCTCAGCTACCATTTGAGAAAGTCTGCAATATTTTTCTTACAAAGAGAGCATCACAAAAAAAATTATCAAAAGTATCAGCCTGAAGATATTTACTAAACAAAATAAAATTGAGTTTATCTGATGGGCAGCAAAAAGCTGCACTGAAGTGAGTTACATATTACTGCTGCTCTGTACCATGAGCTAGAGTTGTGTTTGTGGAACTATAATATCAAACGATGGGCCTATCCTTAGAAATCTTATAATTTTAATCCTTGGCATGTCAGCCAGCATCCTGCAATACCCCATGTCTGATGATGAATTTTTCTGTGTTAACAAGATTTCTGTTGAGGAAGAAATCCTGCATCTTGTCCTTGGCTGAATCATTACCCAATTCATGATAGAAGGAGGATTTTGCACCACTGTAAACCTTCCCTTTCAGGCAGAATTTCAAGACCTCTGCCTTTTGAGACCAAACTCCCACCTCTTCCACTTCATATGGGAATTTGATAAGATGAAGTGCAGCTATTGAACATGTTTTGACTGGGAAAGTCTACTCCAGAGAGATACTTTAAACTTTTTGTGTAATGGGTTAAGAGTGGCAGCCTCTAATCTGGAGAACTGGATCTGATTTCCTACTCCTTAACATGCAGCCAACTGGGTGACCTTGGACTAGTCACAGTCCTGTCAGAGCTGTTCTCACAGAGGATTCTGTCAGAGCTCTCTCAGCTCCACCTACCTCACAGAGTGTCTGTTGGGGGGACAGGGAGGGTAGGCAACTGTAAGCCACTTTGAGACTCCTTCGGGTATTTTGCAGAATATTGTAGGTTCCTTTTTTTAAAAAATCAGTCTTAGTTAAGCAACTTCACTGTTATTACTAAGGTGAAAGTGAAAAAACCAACTCTCTTCCAGACAGTCTGAGCATTCAATACACAGATTTTCCAATCTCCTAAAAAGAGTTAGCAAGGGACTGCTGTATGAAGAGGATTGCAGATTAGGAAAAGTTTCTTAATTAAGGTCAGGAGTTTGTTGACTTCTAAATTGTCCTAATAAGAACCAGAATGGTCATTGCATTTGCCAACAGAACATGAAGACACTTTTCAACTCCCACCCATCCATCCAGATGCATTCTCGTGTTAATATTTTCCCATTTGTTTTTCAAATCCCACTTGTACTCATTGCATTATGTTGGTGTTTCAACATATTTGTGCCATTAAGCCATATTAAGAGTTCTGCTTTCAACTGTTATTTTTGAGGACTTGGCAATGGGTAACAGCATCTCTTTTGTTCCAACCTTTTCAATCACTTGATAGCTATTTCCTGAAACTTCCATGGTGGGCCTATCTCCTGTCATTCAAGACTGAAAATTGTTGTTGTGTTTTTTTTCAAGTGTGTTACATTTTATTCCGGGGTGAGTCAATGGTTTGGGATACAAAATCTCAACATACACCAACACAGCACTACCAACAACAGCAACATTTCATGGGCTGCCCTGGGATGGTGCCTCAAGCTTTTAAACTCAAAGTTTTTAGAAAGCTGATAGTTTCAGGCAGGCAGAACATGGGCGGTGGATACCAGTCTATTTCAAAGACCTCTTTAGGGAGGGCAAAATGCCTAGTTTCTTAAAGGATGTTTACATAAGATGCATGCGGTAGAACTAGCAGCATCTACACCACCCGCCCATCTGGGTACTGTCGTTTTCAATCAAACAAAGCAAGTTTGTGAATCCAAAAGCAGTATTATTTTTGACACTGCTGGCCAGCATATCAACAAGCATATTGAAGGTTCAGTCAGCTAAGACAGCCAAGAGAGATTCATTCTATACCTTTACATTTTCTGCAGAGTCAAGATGGCGATGGTGGAAAGTGCCATCTAGGCACCGCCAGTTTATGATCGCCTCATGAGATTTTCAAAGCAAAAGACACTCAGAGACAGTGTGTCATTGCCTGCCTCTGTGTAGTGACCCTGGACTTCTATGGCAGTCTCCCAGGACCAATCCTGCTTCATTTCTGAGATCCAACAAGATTTGGCTGGACTGGGCTAGCCATAGCCGAATGAGGATACAAGGCAGTAATTTCCCCTTTGCCTGCCTGCTGTCATAAACAGGGTTTCACATAGGCTGCTCAGCTGGTGAGGATACAGCAGATTAGAGAAAAATAGGTGGAAAAAGCTATGCCTTGCTCATATGTCTAATTCTGCAGAACAATTAAAGCCAAAGGGGGAATCTCCAGGCTGCAATCTGGATACGGATGGCTGTCCCCAGGGGGGGGCCTGGGGATCCCCTGGAATTATAGAGATCTGCTCCCCTGGAGAAAATGGCTGCTTTGGAGGGTGGGCTCCAGAGCATAATACTCTACTGAGGTCCCTCCTACCCCAAATCCCACCCATTCCCAGCTCCACCTCCAAAGTCTCCCAATCCAAAACTGACAGCCCTAAATTTGGAATTCTAATAGTCATTACAAACATTCCAGAACTCTTTATTAAGTGATCACTTTAACAAGTAGTGAACACTCGACTATATGGCATATACAGCAAATGAATACCCAGCACTCTCTAGGAATGCCTTTGGACATCTATGGCATCTAACAATGATTTTCAAAAAGTACCAAATTAATTATCTCACTAAAAACCTTTGTCTAATACAAGCGTTAACCCACAAGGATTTGCAGGAAGCTTCTCGCTTTCACCTCCTCCACTATTTCCTCTTTTGCTTTCCAGAACTTCTTTCAATTTACAGAGTCCTTTCCTTCCAGGCTTGCCAGCCTAAAGATGGAGCCAAGAGATCTCCTGGAATCACAACAGATCTCTCAACTACAGAGCTCAGTTCCCCCTTAGGGTTGCCGGCTCCAGGTGGGGACATTGCTATAGATTTGGGGTGAGGCTTGGGGAGCAGTGACCTCAGCAAGATACAATGCCATACAGATCACCCTCCAAAGCAGCCATATTCTCCAGGGAAGCTAATATAGAGAGCCAATGTAAATCCATGTGATCTCCAGCCCTCACCTAGAAGGGGCAACCATATTTCCTCTAGAGGAAAGTGCTGCTTTGTAGGATGGAGTGTATGGCATTACACCTGTCATTGTTTGAGCAAGTAAATTTGAATTTGAGCACCTGTCATTGACCAACCATGATTCAGTGAGGTTGAGAACTCCTCAGAGGAGGAAGGGACCAGCATAGCCAGCCCAGAGTCAGCAGAAACAAACCAACAAGAGGGGGAGGTACAAGCATGCCAAAAGCTTACAGAGTAATTTCCACGCACGCCCCCCCCCAGCTCTGATCCAGCAGATGAAAGTTAGCTGCCTTTCTCCAGACCTCCAGGACCACCTGCACTATTAGAGAAGCAGGTTAAAAGCAGAAGCACTGGCTTTAAGGCTAGACATCATCTACCAGTTGAGAGTGATGATAAATTATTGCAGGATTGAGTCTCAGCAGCTGGCATTTAACTTTAAAACCTCTCAAGAGATGTTGTGGGGATGCGAACACAATGTAAACTATAGGCTAAAGCATTAACACCTCCCTGACTGAAAACCTTGACTTCCTGGATTGGACTATTCTGTTTGTCTGGCCTCTGAAAACCCTGAACCTTGGGTTGGAACAACTTTGCATCTTGCAATGGCCCTTGGCTTTTGTTTACACAGAAGAATGAGGAAGGATGGTGAAGGATGCTGCAATCCGAAACCAGCACCTGGCCAGTTATTACAATACCTTTTTGAGGTCTCCCCCATGTTCAAACTCCACCCTCCCCAAGCTCCACCACCCCCAATCTCTAGGAATTTCCCAATCTGCAGTTGGCAACCCTAACTCCTTCCCACCCAGGAGCCAACCTGCCTTTATCTGCCTGCCTGTCTGTGACCGTTTCCACACTGGGAACTTCACTGCCCCAATTATGGTGTGGGAGCACAAATCCATGGTGGAAAAGATACACCAGGCAAAATGCTTCCCCGTGCAGAAGAGATGGGGCAACCTGCCCCAGCTCAAACTCTAGCCTACAGCTCAGCTCAAAGCTTCTGGTGTGGAAACAGTCTGACTTTAGCTTCCCCTCTCTCCCCTAGTAGCCTCTAACCTAGCATAACTGTGGCCCAGTTGTGTGGTACTGGCCACTGGGCCAGGCCCACTTGCATCGTAGGGAACCCTCAAGGCCTTGTGTGTTGGCAATTCACTTTTCTATATAACCCCCTCCCAACGCTATTTCTTCTTTCCCTCCTCCTGGCAAGCCCAAATAATCTTTTCCCTGCTTCAGTGTCTCGTTCTCAGCCATTCACCAACCTACCTTTTATCTGCCTCCCATCTTTAGCTGTATTTACTATTTATATACTTAATTCATACCCCTCCTTTCTCTGCAGTGGAGACCAAAGCCGCTTACATTATTCTGCTCACCTTTTTTATCTGCACAACAACCCTGTGAGATAGGTTGAACTGAAAGTATGTAGCTGATCCAAAATTATCCAGCAAGCTTTCCACAGCAAGATGGAGAGTCTAACCTACGTTTCCTGTTCTGAAGCTCTAATCACTACACCACACTGTCTGCTGTTGAACAGTAGCAAGCAGCCAGGCCTAACTGAGTCATGCAACTTGGGTAGTATCAAGTCACTCAGAAGTTGCTTCCAGGCATAGGGTTGCCAGCCTCCTGGTGGACTTGGAGATCTACCAGAATTCATTCATTCATATTAGTTTTTATTAACCACAGCTCCCGGATCTACTAGCTTGTAGCAGTTTACATTCAATTATTATTTTTTTAATTACAACTCCAGATGACAGATCTGTTCCCCTGAGAAAACGACTGCTTTGGAAGTGGGCTGTATGGCATTATATTCACCAAGGCCACTCTTCTCCCCAAACTCTGCCCACAAAATCTCCAGGAATTTTCCGACCTGGAGCTGGCAATTCTAGGACTTAAGCCTGGCACCAATGAGTCCTTCCACAAGGGCAATACATGGACCTGGAAAGAGCCCCACAAACCCACCCACAACGATTTTTGTTTTACTCAGGAGTCCCAGCCTGAAATACTACAATTACTTAGCAATAGCCACTGAGGGAATCAGTCACTTAAAGCTATAGGCACTCATTTTATCATTTTCAGGTTCTTTAAAATCCCACAATGTTTTTTTTTTTACGAGTTCATATTTTTTTTCTGCAAAGCTGTGGCCTTTTTGGGGGATTATAGAAAGTTCCTGCTCATTTACAACTCGAGTTACTGGATTTAAGTGTCCTAAGATTTGACCAACTTTGTGTTTAGTATATAGATTAGAACACATGTAATTAAATGTTATCTACTTTCTATATCAATGACAGTCTAAAATATCCTGTGGCATGACATTAAACTTCCAACACTTTAAATCAGGCTTTCTCAACCAGGGTTTCATGAAACCCTGGGGTTTCTTGAAAGCAGTGAAAGGGTTTCTCAGATGGGTGGGAGATATTTTTTTAATTTCTTTATTGGGTGATATGACCATATATGGTCATGTTAAGCCACCCTGTCCTCCCAAAATGGCCAATTATGACCTGGAGGGGATGGGAAGGGGAGGGGCCCTGGGTGGGTATGTACCCTCCTATGCTTCCCAGCTATATTCTGCATGATTGAGCCACTTCTGTAGTTTCTTGTAGCTTGAAGAATGTTTCAGGGGGTTCTCACTGGTAAGACAGTTGAGAAAGTCTGCTCTAAATGACTGTCCCATTTCAGTAAAGACAAAATCATCAGTCCCAGTTCTTGAATACCAAAATGCAAATTTGTACTGTCAAGATGAAGCATTAGATTGCCAACAGAGGCAGCTAGACGAATGATAAAAATGATTATGAAAAGGAATTATATAATCTTTCCATGGCAAGAAGAGAGAATAAAGTAACAAGATCTGGGGCCCATCTGCCAACTTGGCTATTTATGTTACTAAAGATCAGGAAGTTACAACCACTTTGATGATGTAGTAGAAAACTGTGGTGGATTGTCATACGTGGAGGAAAGATTTCAGGGGTTTTAGTTGCTAAAATGAAAAAGAAAACCCACAATTATCTGCCCTTTCTAAGTTCTTTTTCCCACTTGGTAGGCACAGACAGCCACAGAGGAAGTCACCCTTGGCATTAATTGTGTCAACAAATGCTTCAGTTTATAGCCCTGACTAGATTTTTCTCTAATTCAATTCTTTTCCCTCTGAACTAGCCAACAACCAGACAGTGGATCTAATTCTGTTTGAAACTTAATTGCTTGTAATATGTATCGGTCCAGTGTTACTAGTCCTGTTATATAATGGAAGTCACTTTTTCCCATCAGGTTTCTATCCCCCCCCCCAATCATTCATCTATGTTCTTCATGAGCCAGGATATGGGAAACATCCTGACTTGATTATTTTTCATCTTTCTAGTATGCAGTGAAAAAATAACATAGAAATAGCATGTACTGAAGACTTAGGGCAGATTGAAAAGGTATATTTTTAATGCATGAGATGTGCAATCAAGCCTCTGGCAGTTATCAGTCTCAATAATAAGGGAACAGGTTTCCATCTTCCTCCCAACTCAGTACACAGTGAAAGTATCATGTATCTCTTCAGCCTCACCTCCTGCAACATCTCATGTCTAACAAGATAACAGGAAGAGCGGGGAATCCGCACCCATTACCAACAAACTAGACATCAATTCTGGAAATTCCTGGTGATTGGAGGCTGGTATTTAAGGTTGGCAGACTTCTGTCCACAGAAATCAGACGCCCTCAATATGGCTCCTCTGGAGTGTGTGGTCTGCAGCATTAAACCCAGGGCCAGTTGGTCCATGTAGCATGCGCTTCAGGCCCCACACTTCCAGGGGGCCTTACCCAGTGCCTTCCCCCCCAAGGAGCAGGGCTGTAGCCTCTCTTCCCCCCCCCCTTCCCTCTTTAAGGACCCCTGGAGTGACACCCATTTCCACTGCGGAGAGCCCCTCTGCCCCCAGTCTGGCTACTCCTGATGCAATTGCACTTCACGAGGCCCCTGCAAATCCTTAAACGGGCTCTGGTGTTATGGGCTCTGTGAATCCTTAAACCACTCCTGATTATACTCAGCTGAGATCCCTCCCCTCCTTAAACCCCATCATCCCCAACCTTCACTCCCAAACTTCGAGGAGTTTCACCTAGAATCTAAAATCTAATACAGAATCTGTTCTCCAAAGTTGCTGTTTTCTCTAGGGAAACTTATTCTTGGGCAGGTTTCCTTCAGTCAACCAGCACCTGCTTGACCCCAATTTGCTTGCCTGTGGTTCCCGTTCTTTGCCTCGTGTGGGCTGCTGCACCCCCTCAGTATTATCACCCCTTTACAGCTGTTAGCCCATACCAATTACTATATTCTGGAAACCAATAGCAGATGAATCCCAGTTCTGGAAACTAGCACTTGGCCTATATTAAAGTTAGCTCTTGACTGCGAGCCAGATTCCTGAGCTACTAGAATGATGTACCATGAAAAAGATGTTGAAGTTGCTAAGGGAGTGGGGGAGAGAATGCCCCCATAAGATCTTACACATCTGAAACACTATGGCCGAGACGAGAGTGTTATACCTACATTAGGATGTAATATCTATTGAGTTGATTACATCCATATGATTAGGTAATGTATTTGCCATGCTTTAGAATTGTTACCAGGTCACCAAATGACTGGATTCATGCTTATCCTGTTGAAATGCAAACCAGGAGTCCCCTTACTTTTTTATGACCTAGGGATTTTTTCAGAACGATACCAGTTATGACAAATTCAAGTGTTTTACCAAGGTTCAATTGAGAAGCTGTTAGGAGATCAGAAGCTGCCATCAGCAGTTTAACCAGACCAGCAAGAGCCTTCCATGTGCCTCAGTCTATGGTGGCAATTAATTTTTAATCTTGCTGGTACTAATGCATGCCATTGCCTCTTCCTTTGTGGATATGCCTCCCCTTTCACAATGACACTTGCCAAGATAGTCTGTTTACCTCTTGGCTTACTAGCTGGCTTCTCAGTTTGAGAATGTTCTGACAACAGTACAATAATTAGGCAAACAGATTAAAGCTAAGGAAGAATACAAGTAGCATTTCCTTTATGATCCTGGTTCAGATTTTGGCATTTTCAGTTTTTCTTGCAGCATGGTGAACGTGCTCAGAATAAACAAGGGAACCGACTATATCATCACAAATCATAACACTTCTTTCCATCCTGTGCAAGCAATGTGTATACTCAAGAAAACGGGCTTAGACTCACTCTAGCCCTTTTTCATAGCCCACCAGAAAGTTCATGACCCACTATGTTACAGTGACCAGATTATCCCACTTTTGGAGGGACATCTGGGAGGTACCTGGCAAATTGTACTTATGTTGAAATTAAAAATATATATATTACAATACTTTTTTTGCATTCTATGCATTCTATGAAACTTTTTGTTGCTCCATATAGACCAATTTTTAAATCAAGAATCCCCCCGGTCAATGGTGTCCCACTTTACCAATGTTAAAATCTGGTTACCTTACCTATAGCAAAATAGCCTAGGACAGCCATTCTCAATGAGGGGCATGTGACCTCTGGGGCGGTCCTAGCACATTTGAAGGGGGCCACAGACTAAAACTTTGAGAAAGGGAGCCCAAAGGATTTATGGGGGGCCTTGATATACTCTTTTTGAACTTTTATGTCATGAATTGCTAGAAAGCTCAGCCTCCAGCAAAGGAAAGTAAAAGAAGTAATGTAATCCATTCCTTTGTGTGCTTGAACTGATGCATTCAAGAAAAAAAAAGAACACACATGCGTCTCTTGGTTAAATGTTTTCTAAATCTGTCTTGCATATATATGCCAAGAAGAAGAAGAGTTGGTCTTTATACAGTTGTCTTGCCTTCCTCTCCCCATGAGGTAGGTAGGGCTCACAGAGCACTGAAAGAACAGCTCTGTGAGAACAATTCTAACAGAACTGTGACTAACCCTAGGTCACTCAGCTGGCTGCATGTGGAGTGAGGAAGAAAGCCCAGCTCTCCAGATTAAAAGTCGCATTCTTAATCACTACACTGAGGTATGATGAGTATACTTAGCTCACTCTTTATATTTATTTATATTTATTATAATTTAATTCATATCCTACCTCTCCTATGTCATCTCAAGGTGGCTTACAACAATAAAAACAATATATACCCCATAAAATCATAAAACATTAAAAACTGCAATTACATACAACAATATTGTCATATAAATCCCCAGATGGCGGTAAAAAACTGCAGTCACCCTCTATTCCGGTAAGCTGTTACAAACTTCTAGTAACTTTACCTGATCTAAAAACACTAGTTAGGCTCAGATCTACTGTACGAGATGTACAGTGCTCAAAGTTGGGTGGGACCCCAGTTCATAACCCCAGGTACTCCCCCGGCCAGCACCTGGTGAGGTCCATCTTACAGGCCCTGCGGAACCTTGACAGCTCTTATGGGAGCTCATTCTATTAGGTTGGGGCCAGGGCTGAAAAGGCCCTGGCCCTGGTTGAGGACAAGCAAATGTCTTGGGGCAACCAGCAGATTCATACCGGCAGAGCAAAGAGCCCTGCAGAGGGTATAAGCAAATAAGTGGTCCCTCTGATTGGCAGGACCCAATCCACTTATAACATTGAAGGTCAAAACCAAAACCTTGATCTGGAAGCAAACTGGTAACCAGTGCAGTTGTTTCAACATGGCCTTTCTTAGTTGTTTTAGCAAGGCCCTTCTTATCCTAGCTCATTGCGCAAGCAGCCAGCCTACTGCAAGGGGCCCTGGAACCAGAGAGGTGCTCTTAAAAGGGCCATGGCCAAAATATGATTGAGAATGACTGGTCAAGGAGATAGAAATGAGCAACTGAGGGCCCTCCTGGTAGCTGTGAAGGAAACAGAAAGAGACCACTTCTTCACCTCTACACCAGCAACCACTGCATGTTTGTGGACGCACAAACTTCTGCACTGTTGGCCTAACAGGCTCCTCATAACTTCCTTTTCTCCTACTTCCTATACCTCTTGTCCCCAAACTACAACAGCAACAACAATGGCCTTAATATGTAACATGGCTTGAAATCTCTCCCTGCAAGCCCACTTTGTTGGTGACTTGTTCCTCCCTTCCACATGTTTCAAGCAGCAGGATATATGGCTCTTATGAGTCAGCACAGTTTCTTGCTGAGGTCATTTCATTTCCTCATGTTACTTCTTTGGTTCCCTGCTTGACATGATTATACCATGACTGAGGAGATGCACTTCAGAGGTGGCACTTTTGGAGACTAGATACGGAAGTTAGTGGCTTACATCTGCAGGCCCCAGGCTCCTTTCACCCCCAAGGAAGCAGAATTGTTCCCTTGCCATTTGCTCATTACACTGGATTCACTTATTCCAACAAATGGTTTCTCATTTCAATACACCTTCCCAATCTTGGTTTCATTTACACAATTCTGATTTCAAACATGTTGATGGTAAGTATTGTTTTGTTAGCGACCCCCACCCACCCATCCCAAAAAAAACAAAGGACAAGTAAATAGCCACCAAGATCTGGTGCAGCGATTTGTTTGGAGACACTGAAGCTTAATCAGCAGATCCCTGCAATAATAGGAAACAAAGCAGGCTGTAACGCAAAATGTTCCCAAGGAGCCGGGAGAACTTCACTCACTCCATCCAAGAATGCATTTAAGCATTTATGTAACATAAAACTTCAAACCTCATAAAAACTCCATGGTCAGCATGACTGAGCCCAACTGTTCAACACTTACATGCTCAGAACCTGTATTTTATCCTTGTTTTCAGTGGTGTTAAATCCTTTCTACTGTGCTGTAATATACAACCTGAAGAGAAAACGCGCACAAATTCTGCCAATGTCTGTTTGGGCCCAGTGATCTTGAAAAGCAAGTGTTACAAACACAGACTAGAAGGGATATGAGGACATTCATTTGAGATCAACAGGAAGTTTTTTTTAAAACTCTTTTGTATCTGATTTACTTCAGTTGAAGGAATGCAGAAATAATACCAGACAGAGATATTGCCAGAGTGTTTTACAATTCTGGCTTTCCTTTAAAAAAAAAAAAAAAAGACCATATAATGTACTGCAAGTCTACGTATAATTGGACCCAGTGATCTTGGAAAGCAAATGTTACAAATGGGATATGAGGACATTTACTTGAAATCAACAGGAAGTTTTTTGGGGAAAAACCCTTTGTATCTGATTTACTTCAGTTAAAGTAACGCAGAAATAATACCAGACATATTGCCATCTGGTCTTCCTGTGTAAAAAATAAAATTTACCATATAATGTACTGCACTTGTAAATCACTAGAAGTCTTAGCCTTTAGATCGCATTATATTTTTTCATTGTATCAATACAGGCAAGCTAAAAGTCCAATTCCTTTGAAGCCACTATTAACAGTTTTAGCAAACTGGTTGTCTGTGATGAATACAAAATGACCCCTAGATAGCTGTCCTGCCATCCTTTTATGGTGGCACTGGAACCAGGAGGAAGACAAATGGGATCAACTCTCTCCTCCCTTGAGATGCCGGCCTTCAGGTGCGACCTGGGGATCTCATCTCCAGGCTACAGAAATCAGTGTCCCTGAAGAAAACTGGATGCTTTGGCCTTGTACCCCATTGAGGTCCCTATCTTCCTCAGGCTCCATCCCTAGATCTCCAGGAGTTTCCTAACTGAGATTTGGTGACCCTACCTCCCCATCCCCTGCCAGTGACCAGGGGGACCTGGTGACTGTACTCCCCCCATACACACACGTATCTCAATGACAGCTGCTTGCCCATAATATGGTCCTACATAGCAGTATATATGAAAATAACAGGATTGCACAGTAGGATCAATCAGAAACCCCTTTCTCACGCAATAATCAAATTGGAAAGGCCTACATAATTAGACCGTACACATGTTGTCACAATTCACACATAAATTGCAGAAGTATATGACAAAATGCAGCTTCCATGCCATTATTGGAATAAGTTAACAGAGCCAAAAACAGAAAGAAAGAAATATGCAGATGGAGCATTAATGTGTACAGACTGACAGTAGTTCCACATCTAGGAAAAAACAGTACACAACTGATGTATCTTCTTTCTCATAGGAGAGAAAAGGCTGAAAGCAGCCACAACAGTCCTGTGTATTCCCTGGCCTAGGGAACAATAGAGTCATACTCTGGTTGCTGCGCCTCAGTATTCTTGTTCCCAGTCTAATGGCTGAACTCAAATGGAGCTGCGGCTACAGTTGGAAGAGATCACAATGTTGAGAGAGAGATGATACATGAGGCTACTCATGCAACATTTGAAGCCAGTGTTTTGATACCCTTCCAAAGTTTTGAAGAAAGGGATCTGCAGTGCAGACATCCATTGTATGTTCTTTGCCTGTGGGCTCAGGGTTGGCACATGCAGAGCTGATAAGAAGAGCTGGGTTTTTATATACTGCTTTTCATTACCCAAAGGAGTCCCCAAGAGGCTTTCAAACACCATTCCCTTCCTGTCCCCACTTGTGAGGGAGGTGGGGCTGAGAGAACTCTGGTTAGCACAGAGTCATCCAGATGGCTGCATGTGGAAGAGGAGGGGGGGGAATCATACCACCAGATGAGAGTCCACCACTCTTTAACCACTTCACCACGCTGTCTTTCAGTGTGCAGAGATGGCACAGTTCAAGGCCCTCCCAAACTTATTTATAATTCAATTTCTTGACCACCCTCCCTTTAAGTGGGCTCAGGATATTTTACAACAAACATTTAAAGCCATAGCTCGGTAAAACATTTTAAAAATACAGTAAAAATGTATTAATTGTTCCACCATTCCATTCAGTCACCATGGATCTTGCTTGCAATTTTACAGTTATTTCAGTAGTAGAGGACAGGAGACACTTAAAGTAGGGGAATGTAAGGGGGACAATATTCTTCTCCACCACATTCTTATGGTCCTGTTTCCCACTAGTATGCATAGCCCAGGCTTTCTCAACCAGGGTTTTACAAATGACCACGGAAGAGTTTTGGCGCCAGAACAGTTTTGCCAATTGGGTCAGAGTTAATTAATGTTTATATTTGTTCAATTTTTTAAAAATTATGATATATTACCACCCACCCCTCCCAAAATGGCCAATAATGGGCCTGGAGGGGGTGGGAAGGGGAGGGCCCCCAGCCATATAAATCCTTGCAGGCCAAGGCTTACTGCATGTGGTGGCAGCAACTGGAGTCCAGACAGGTAAGTACTCTTTTAACTTAACTGCAGGGGGAGAGAGCAAGGGAGCAGGATAGGTCTGCCCAAGTCTGTTTGTGGCCCAGCAGAGTAGGCCGCTGGGTGATCTTTCATAGCATTAGGGTTATTACTCTCTTGCGGGTTACTTGCCAAAAAATGCCCTGGGAATTGTTCAGCAGAGAGCTATTCTGCTTTCAACAACAAAGGAAAGTCAGTAAACAGTATTTTAAAGAGGCGGCATGTTTCAATTTTACCCGGAAACCCACAGCTGGGCTAGAAGTAGCATGCCCGTACTGTGCCAGAATACAGAGTGACCCTTCAGCATTGCAGAAAGAGAATCAAAGACAGATGCATCGCATTGGCATTAAATTTACGCAGGCCTTTATATGCCAGTCCGCACAACCCACAATATGAGTGCCTCTCTAAGAGTAGCTACCCTTCTGGAAGCTCTTAACAGCTCCTTTCATTATTCATTAGCAGTACTACCTGTTTACCTTATTTTAATAGACTGTTAGAATAAGCTGTTCTCCATTGCGAGGGACACTTTTAAAGTTGCCACACTCTGGGAACAGGAAGCATTTAATGAAGAGTAGTACATCTTAATCCAGCTAAGAAAATGAAGACCATACATGCTCTAGCTATGCAACTACTGAGCCTGTCATGTGAAAGGTATTTGAGTACATCCCGGGAAAGAATCATAATAAAAAAAAAATAGAGACTTGAAACCTAAATTCTTTTTCAAGAGACTTTTTCCTGTCTTGAAGCTGTGGACGACACTTTCTGTTGGGGTTTTGTAACGCAAAGGGTAGGCCTTCTGTGTGTTCAGTATGTGAATCATCATAAGTATTTTTGTTCTAACCACCATTTATGTCCTATGCATTTAGCTGTCCTAATGCTTGAAGGATGTATCATTGAGGAATTTCTGCATTGTTTGTTTAGGCTTATGTGCAACATTGCTAACATCACCATTGCTTGGGAAGAATTACAACAGACATTTAGAGGCAAGCCTGAAAGTAGGCCGTGTAATGTAAAATGCAGACATCCTCACTCATTGCCGATTACTATGTTTCCTAATACTCATAATAATCACCAGCAGCATTCTTACAAAGAGAAGCACATGCTTTTCACTACCCGAAGGAGCCTCAAAGTGGCTTACAAACACCATTCCCTTCCATTCCCTGCGGCAGACACCCTGTGAGATTAAGTGGGGCTGAGAGAGTTCTGACAGGAACTGCTCTGTGAGAACAGTTCTAACAGGACTGTGACAAGCCCAAGGTAACCCAGCTGCCTGCATGCGGAGGAGTGGGGCATCAAACCCATCTTTCCACATTAGAGGCCACAGCTCTAAACCACTACACCAAGATGGCTTATATTATAAATAAATGTCCATTTTGCATTTTGGATTTGTAGAGCGCTTGTTTGGTTTTTAGTTCTATGGCAATGGAATGAACCATTTTCAATGGAGCTGGGAACCTATGCTGAACAAGTAGGGTGTGCCATCATACCCACTATGTAATAATGCCACCCCAACATGAATTGCCACCTTGGGTCCTCGTGGGTGCATACAATTAAAGCCAAGTGTAACTGGAGATGAGGCCAGTATAGTTCTACCCTCCGTTCTCTCCATGGTTCTGTTGCCTGTCTCAGGCCTACAAGTGCTGTGGCAAAGCAGGACTCCAAATGTGTTCCACTGCAGATAAAGGGCAATTAAAAGATCAGGAGGGAACAGATAAGAGCTGTTATGGCAGCTTCTTCTCCCACCACATGGGGTGTTTTGAAGGAATGCATCTGGTATCCAGATTCCAATAAAGATACTTTCTCCTAGCTTCTAAATTTTTTTCAAAAAACACTTTTTTTTAGCCTGATCATTTACCCAGCATTTTTAATGCTGCTTTACAGTATAAAGCTTGTTTAACTTTGTATCAACTTGGGAACACACATTATTGTTGTTCCCTTTTGCCATTTAAAGAAGATGGCCCAATGGTAGCTAAGCAGAGCTATAAGAGTAGCACCAAGTATTTCTACATTTCTTTCAGTGTTCAAAGTTGCACATCCTAACAAGAGCCCTGCAAAATCAGCCAGTATTATTATTCCCTGCTGGAGATTGGCAACTGAAGCCAAGAGACACTCTCCTAAGGCCATTTGTGATGCAACTGAGATCTAAACAAGAAATCTCCCAGATCATAGCTCCTAACTACACTAGACCAAGGCAAACCATTTAAGCTATGTTGCACCACGGAACTTAGCTAATGACACTAACTCCATGAATACTGGGATTAGAAGGTCGATGGTGACAAGTCTCCATGTTTTTATAGAATTAAAAATCTGATTTAAAAAAACATAAAAACAGCCATATATGCTGCTCTACCTAATTAGAAGATTATTCACCTTTGTAAGTGAAATAGTCCTTTCACTGCTACTAGAAAAAGTTGTTTCTTAATGGAATGCTCCAGCTACTATGGAAATGCAAGCAGTTTAGATTGTGATTCTTGATTTTTTAAAGTCAGGACAAGGAAATTAGCACAGTTTATCAGTCAATAACAATCTCAGCAAAACCTTTGCTTAGACAGGAGTATTTTCCACTGAGTGCAGTGAGAATTACTCCTATTTATCACCGATCTATCCTTTAAACACTTGGCAACAGTAATCCATGCAATGGTCACTTCCAGACTAGACTACTGTAACTCGCTCTATGCAGGCCTACCCTTGGCTCTGACCTGGAAATTGCAGCTGGCACAAAACGTGGCTGCAAGGGTCCTCACAGGAACATCATGGAGGGCCAATATCCAGCCGGTCCTATGCCATCTGCACTGGTTACCAGTCTGCTTCTGGATCAAGTTTAAGGTTTTGGTTTTAACCTTTAAGGCTATACACGGCCTGGGTCCTGCTTATCTGCGGGACCGCTTATCTGCATATGCCCCTCGCAGGGCTCTTCGCTCTGCGGGTATGAATTTACTGGTGGTCAAGGGCCCCCGGGATATATGCCTGGCCTCAGCCAGGCCTTGACCCAACCTGGTGGAACGAGCTCCCAGAAGAGCTATGGGCCCTGCAGGATTTGTCAGCTTTCCGTAAGGCCTGCAAGATGGAGCTCTTCCGCCAGGCATATGGTTGAGGCCAGGGTGGTTCCTGGCATTGTCAGCTGTGGATCTCCAGCTGAAACCAATGAAGTCCCTCGCTCCCAGATAGAGAGTAACAGACTTTTGCTGGATGAGGGGAAGGGAGTGGGTTATATATTTATTATCCACCATCGTGATAGTGTGTTTTAATTACGTTTTGATGGGTTTTTACAGGATTTTATTGTAGTTGTGAATCTTGTATACCGCCACAAGACATTTGTGAGCAGCGGTATATAAATATAAATAAATATAAATAAGAAGCTGAATCTGAAGAATGTTTACACTGCAATAATTTTTGGATGTGAATTCAAGGATTCTTTTAAAACATTCTTTTTCCTTTCAAAACACTCTCCATAATTTTTTGAAAGTATGAAATATGTCTTCAACAGGCTGATGAAACTGCATGAATCTTGTACAATGTCCAAAAATAGCCAGACTATGAGTATAAAGGCCCTTAAAAAGCCAGCTTGGTTAGGAACATGGATTTCTAAAACGGCAAGCTGGATTTGATTCCCTGCTCCTCCATACACAGTCAGCTGGGTGATCTTGGGCTCAACACAGCACCAATAAAGCTGTTCTGATTGAGCAGTGATATCAGGGCTCTCTCAGCCTCACCCACCTCACAGGGTGTCTGTGGCAGGGAGAGGAAAGGTAAAGCGAACATAAGTCACTTTGAGACTCCTTTGGGTAGAGAAAAGCCGCATATAAGAACCAACTCTTCTTCTTATTGACTTTATCCTGTTCCTAAGCAATATCTGGGAATTTGTTTTGGAACTATCAAGATTTATTCTGAGCCCACCCAAATTCTCTAATCCAAGTGCATCAACCTCAGAGTCATGTAGAAGAAGAGCTTCTTCTACTGGGAGGGGGTTGTACCCCACATTTTATTACCCAAAAGCATCTCAAAATGGCTTGTAATCACCTTCCCTTCCTCTTCCCATAACAGATACTCTGTGAGATAGGTAGGGCTGAGAAAGCTCTGGGAGAAGTGTGACTGACTTAAGGTTACCCAGCTGGCTGCGTGTAGTGGGGAATCAAACCCAGTTTCCCAGATTTGAGGCCACCACTTTTAAACACTACACCAAGTTGGCTCTCACAGTAAAGAGGCAAACAGCCTATGGGATGTTTCCCCAGAAGTTAAATCCCACTGAATTCAAGGCAACTTGCTTCCAAATAACCATGAACAGGAGTGCATCCGAATCCAGCTTTAATTCTGAGCAAGAACAAATTTCTTTAATGATAAGCAGCAAGCCAAATTGTAGGTTTAAGAATCTGGATGTAATAATATGTATCACTCAGTTACATTCTGGAAAGTCTAAATTTGAAATATATTTATAATGCCGGCTTTAGTGAGGGATAGCATTCATTCATAATGATACTTGTGGGATTCAAATGTGATGTTGAAACACAAGTTTATACGTATTAACAGAACAGGGAACAGTAACAAGCCGGCCATATTAAGTTTGTGAAATAAAAGTCACTCTCATTTGTAAGTGAATGCACTCTATTTTCTTGGCCTGTGTGGAAGTCTGCACATGATGCATTGGCACAAGGCATGATCTCCCTTCTTATGTCTCACCCCAGCAAACTTGATGATCCTTTCTGTGGGGGTACCAAGTGGCCCAGAGGAGAGGGTGAGTCAGCTTACATTTGTTGTTGATGTTTGGTAGATATGTCAGATATTGACTGCCCATGCCTAAACATGTTTACTGAGAAGTAAGGAAGTACCTTTGGTAGCTGTTTGACAGATTTCATTAGCCCTCTAAATGCTGAATGAAAACTGATTAGGTGATGCATTGGATTGAACAGGAATTCAAAACAGTCCAAATCTATGTAAAATCCAAAACTGGTAGCAAATTCTGAAACACAGAGTTATCGTGGGATGTTAATAGGGACAGATAAAGAAACCTGGCCATGATTTCAGTCCTTTGAGGGTGGCGATCTTGGAGGAAGTTAGCTTCCTGGTGTCCTGAGAGCTATCCCTTCTCATAAGTGGTTTCAAGAGATGGTCCCTGTGATGCTGAGCAGGTGCAGAACACAAGTGAAGTCAGTGACAGATTACTGCCTCAAATTATTTTTTTAATCACCAAAAGAATAACACACAATTTTGGGTAGTGCAATGGGATCTGTTGAATCTGACAGTGTAGGGCCTTATTAGGCATGAGCAAAAAAAAGAAAAAAAAATTCTGAACGTTTTGGGTTTGGCAGGACCCAACTGAGAACAATTTAGAGCCATCCAAATCAGCTGATTCAGAGCCAGGGCCCCTTGAATGGATTTGGATGGCTCCAAAGTAATTCAGCCATAAAAGTCAACAGCACCATTCAAGCCAAAGGAATTTTTCACATTCCCATCTCCTCCAAAGCCTTGGGGGGGGGGGGGGGAGTTTGAGTTAGAGGCTCAAACTTTTGGTGTAACTTGAGGACCCTCTTCTCTAAAGATCCCCCAATTTTTAAGAAGATTGTACCGGGGGGTCCAATCCTAGGGGCATCAAAAATGGGAGCCCCCATCCAGCCTCATTGTATTCAAAGGAGCGACAGTAGAACAGAGAATCTGAATTTCCCCATAGGATACAATGAGGCTGGGAAGGGGCACCCTACTTGGGTGCCCCTAGGATTGCACCCCCAGGTCCAATCTTCTTGAAACTTGGGGAGTCTTTTGAGAAAAGGGTCCTTGAGCAAAACTGAAAGTTTGACGCCACTAAACCTCCCCCCCCCGAAGGCCACAGAGAAGACAGACATGTGGGAACTATAACAAAACAGGGAGAGGAGGGGGGGATCTCTCAGGTCTAGCATGCAGATGCCACCCTCCAGGCAGGAGATTCTGGGAATAAACAGGAATTATAGCTCATCTTCACACAGAACAGCTCCCATTACCTCCCCTGGAAAAAGGACGCATGTCACAGCGGCCGGGGGGAGCTGTGGATTTACACCCCAGCAGTGAAACCTGGAGACCCACTGAAATCACACTACAGTAAAGCTTACCTGACAGAAATTCCCTGGAGAGGAGGGGATGCCTGTTTTCTGGCAGGGGTGGGGGCAGAAATCCTGCAGCACACTATGAGTCTAACGAAGAAGAATAGTTGGTTCTTATATGCCACTTTTCTCTACCCGAAGGAGTCTCAAAGCGGTTTACATTCACCTTCCCTTCCCTCTCTCCACAACAGACACCCTGTGAGGCAGGTGAGTATGAGAGAGCCCTGATATTACTGCTCGGTCAGAACAGTTTTATCAGTACTGTGGCAAGCCCAGGGTCACCCAGCTGGCTGCATGTGAGGAAGCGCAGACTCAAACCCGGCTCACCAGATTAGAAGTCCACACTCCTACTACACCAAACTGGCTCTGGGATGCCAGCCTTCAGGTGAAACCTGGAGACTCACTGAAATCACATCTCCAGAACAACAACAGAGAATAAACCAGACATAATAATCACCTTAGCAAGGCCGATCCATGTGACCACACACAACACCAGCACAGAAGCACACTGCTCATCATGACCAGCCCAGCAGCAGCAGAACAAATCCATCATGATATGGCATGCAAAAAGACAATCCATTCGCCCCAGGCAAGCCTCAGAAAGGGTCAGTGTCCCAGTGGAGGTGTTCTGGGTGGCCTAAGCACTAAGTCCATGCTTCCATCATCACAGGCTGTCCCTTCCATCCACAAAAAAGGAACAGTTAAGAGGAAGATGAGGTTGTTTTTATACATTGTTTTTCACTGCCCAAAGGAGTCTCAAAGCAGCTTGCAATTGCCTTCTCTTCCTCTCCCCATGCAGACAGCCTGAGAGCTCTGATAGAACTGCTCTGTGAGAACAGCTCTAAGAGGAGCTAGACAAGGTCACCCAGCTGGCCACATATCAAACACTGGGGAATGAAACCTGGCTTTCCTGATCACAAGCCACCACCTTTAACCACAACACCACACACAAACACAGCTCTAGTGAACACAGAAGTCAACCTCCAGCGAGAGATGATGGGGATCAACAGGAATTACAGCTCATCTTCACAAAAAGCAGTTCCCATCAACTTCCCTGGAGAAAAGGGATGCATGGCCAAGGCAGCTATAGCTTCACAACCCAGCATTGCAATGCTGTGGTGCCAACCTCCAGGTGGGACCTGGAGATCACCAAGAATTAAATTACAGTCCATTAACACCAGACATCCTGTCGAGATGGGGAGGGGATTTAGTAAAACTCACCCCACCATCACAATGACAGCACCAACCCCACATACAGCAAGTCATCCACAAACTCAGGCCAACCAAAAGGCAAAAGAAAAGGTTTTTAACAAAACCCATACAGAAAACAGAAAACAGAAAAAGAACCACAACACCATACACAGCACACACACACACACACAGAGAGAGATTTAATGGTGGAAAGTGAGTTTAAAAAAATGAGAAAAAAGAAAAGGCAAAAAAGCTTTGAGGACAGTCCCTCAAGCCAAAGGAACTGAAGTTTCCTCCAGTTATGAACCTGCAGTGAGCAAGCTCCGGGAGTCATGGATTATCTCCTCTCTACCAGAGCAGCTCAGGCAAGTGAGCCAGCAGCAATGGAGCCATCTTCCTCTCCCCTTTACTTTCCCCATGCCATGCAAAAAAAATAAAGCTTTGTTGTGCCTGCAAGCAGGGTCTCATTGCAATCATGCTTTTGCAGAAATGCACTGCAATGATTGTCAGGAGAAAGTGCTCTGCTCTCTGTCTCTTTAAAACGGCTGCCTCCGAAGCAGCAAATTGCACCCAATCCCAATCTGACTAATCCAGATGGCCCCAATTCAGCCATATAGATCAATGGCAGTGGCTGACCCAGACCATTTTTGGCAAATCCATGCCAAAATCAAGCCTGATTTGGGTACTTTTTGGGCACAACAGTCCAAAATGCACATGCCTAGCATAATATATAGCACAGCAGCAGTGCAGCTTCCATGTGACAGATTTCCCTACCTCAGTTCTCCTGCAGTGGCCACCCTCCTCTCCTCTGGGCTGTTTTTTGTTGTTGCAAATTTGTTTTTTAAATTGGAAATAGAGTATTTTATGACATAATGTTTTATACCCCTTCAGTTGCAGATACATGCCTTTCCCCTTATATCTCCACAATATAAAAGGCTAGAGATTACTTCAAAAAATAAAAGCTGGAAATGCAGAACACCTGTAATGCACATTTTAATTATATTATAGCACTACAACAATATATTCTATTGCCAATTTTTTAAATAAAAGCCTTTGGTGGCATGGAGAAAAAATGGCCACCACAGGAACAGGGTGAGGAAGCAAATTTTCCCACCCACACAGCAGATCATGGCTTTGCTGAAATCTTTCCCAAAACTTCAGAACAAAAGTAGGTTTGAGAAAGATTGGAGAAAAAAATTACAACAGCATTAAACCTGGGGCAGAGGAACCATGTGGAAAGGGCCGGCATGTCTTCATCTAGCCCTAATACTCATGTAGGCCAGAATGTAAAAGAGTTAATGTTTGTAAGAGGAATGGTTTTCGTCTGTTTTCTAAACTGTGCAGATCTATGCAGGTTCAAGCTTCCCAATGTGAAAGCTGTTATGATCATAGCGGAGTATGATCAATGCAGAGTAACAATATTCCACATTTTCAATAGCATTTCAAGCCCACAAAATGTACTTCTTGGCTTTTCAGCTTAACATGCAGTACCCCAAAGCTTCTGCATTTGAGGGAAAACCTACCACACTAATTCCAACTCCCCCCCCTTTCCAGAGCAGAAGGGCAATTATTAAAGTAACTCAAATACAAGAGGGCAGTGAAGCTTTGTGAAATTTGCTAGTCTAATTCTCTCCCCCCCCCTCCCCAGCAAATGACATTTATAAATCAAGGTTAAGCTTTTAAAATCTCAGTCACTGCCATGTAAATAAAACCCACTTGATCTACACTTCACTTTGGTTATTGCTGGCTTCAAACAGTGAAACTGCAGGAAGAGAGGGGAGGGTCTCAAGTGTGCAGCTCTGCATATCTCTGGCAGTGTAATGGACCATGCTGTGTGTTTTGGGTTGCATGACTCAAAACGCATGCCGCTGATGGTTGAATCCACTGTGTTAATTTAAACCACAAGCCTCAGCCTATGTACCCGGATGACTCCCAACCAAATGTTCCTGCAAGAATTTTATCAACAAAATAATACTTAGGTCCAACCAATATCTGCAGCACAGTGGACAAGCAAGAGGTGGTCTTAATATTAGGGATGTTGAAAAGTAAGTCAACTAAATCAAGTATTTTATTGATCTTGTGATGTGAACTTTGTTATAATAGACCAGCCTGGATAACCGATTTCCGTTTAGAACGGTGGTTCTCAACCTTCCTAATGCCGTGACCCTTTAATACAGTTCCTCATGTTGTGTTGACCCCCAACTATAAAATTATGCAAGGGTTCTTTCACAGAAATTAAACTGAAACTGACCAATGGCATGAAGATCCATTGTTCATGATTGTATAAAATTGTTTTTTCCCTGGGTTTCTCAGTTCAGCTCTGCCTCTTTTCCCACCGTGCCGATCTCACTCTTTTCCGCTGCTCCAGACAGATGAATTCTCTATCTCGATCTACCCCACAAGGCTGTTGTGTGGGTGGTGCCCCCCCCAAAGCTGCTCGCTCAGCCGCAACCCCTGTGAAAGGGTCATTCAACCCCCAACGTGGTCCCAACCCCCAGGTTGAGAACCACTGGTTTAGAAGAATCCCACTGCTGCTCCTTGGATTTCATGACCCACTGTGGTCATTTCCCCTCCCCCACTCTGAACCCAAGTACATGCCCATGTATAACCATGTGTCAATTGAGGATCACACAACTGAGGAAACGGGTACTAATCCGCCCAAGGTGATGCCACAATACATTTGTTAGTATTAAAGATGCCACAAGACTCTCATGCATTTGCAGAAGTGTGTACATAATGCTAGGCCTTTTCTCCAAGCAGGTGGCAATGCAATTGGTTTCACTGGCTCACTCAATGATAACTGATCCCATTTGGGGCAAATAGAATTTTTGGGAAATCTTTGGTATCTTTGGTCTACCAGCAAGTTACATACCTCCTACTATGCTCCCCAAAATTGACTTGGGCTGCATGGCATGTCCCCCACCACAGTCACACATCTCGATCTGGTTGTCTTGTGCACTCACAGGGAGAACAACCACAGAAGCGGAACTTGCCCAAACCGTCCCTGATTAGCCAGACCACTGCCCAAATACGAGAGGATCTGACATGCTTACAGTCCACATCTCTCTCCCCCCCCAGACCCTGAAAATGTGCAGAATCCTTTGCTTGCAGCCATGTGCCAGAGCCTTGCCAGGAGGCAAGCGAGGATAAAGACAGTGCCAGAGTCTGCTGAAGGTCTGTAGCGAAAATGCCAAGCATATTTGTTGCACTGGGACGGGGACCGGGGCGGGGGGATTCTTACTCGCTGCCTTCTTTTCCCTTCCCTTTCTCGGTACACACAATGGCTCGGCTAGCGCGCACGGTGCCACTGGTCCGGCTCACACGGAGTGCTCTCAACACGCGCCCTCTCTCTCTCTCTCTCCCCTGTTACCGCTCCCACTGCCCTTAAGTCCGCCAGCGGTGTGTGTGAGCGGGGAGACCTCGGAGGGAGCCCCCCAGCGCCTTCCCGGACTCTGGGTCTCTGCTCCTGGCGGGACCCGCTGGCCGGCGCTGCCCTCTCCCCCTTCGCCCGGCCGCCCGCCCGCGGCGGGTACTTACAGTCGCTCGGCGTTCCTGGGGATGCCTCGGGGCACCGTCTTGAAGCCCAGTCCGTGGCAATCCACGTTGGGCCCCGAGCAGGTACATTTGCTGGGGCATCCTCGGGCGGGTAGCCCGAGCGTAACGCTCCCGAGCGCCAGGAGCCAGCAGAGGCGCCGCCAGCCCGGAGCCCTCCCGGCGGCCAGCATGCTCGCCTCTCGTCCGCCCGTCCACACGCACGCCAGCCAGCCAGCCAGCCAGCGGGGGGAAGAACTGTTCCGAGTTGCAGCGGCGGCGGCCCCGAGCGCTCTCAGCAGCACAGCCGGGCGGAGCGCGATGCTGCCGGAGGCATCGCCCGCGGCTTCCCGGACGGAGCTTCCTCGCGCGGCTTCCTTCGCCCCAGCGGCCGGCCGCCGCCTCTGCCGAGCCCCCGACCTGCCCTGCGCGGCTCCGCTTTGCCCAGCCCAGGTAGAGCGCAGGAGGCGCCCGGGCGCTCGCTCGCTCGCTCACTCGCCCGCCCCGGCGCTTCCACAGCCAGCCGGCATAGCCCCTCGGCCACGGCAGCACCCCGAGCCGCAGATCGAAGCCGCGGGCGCCGCAAAGGATCCAGGAGCGCTCGCCGCCGGCCGCCCCTCCATGGACTGGCCAAGGCGAAGCAGGCGGGCGCCGGAGCCGCCCCCACCCCTCCCCAAAATAACACCTTCGCCGCTCATTGGCGGCCGCCCGGCTGACGTCATCAAACTTCGGGGAACTTTGGCAAAGGGAAGGTAGGGCGAAAGTTTGGGTCGCACCGAGCGCCGAAAAAGACTGGCGGCGCGCTGCGGGGCTGAAGGCGAGGGCGGCCGGGGTTCCTTCCAGGAGGTTGCCCAGGGCCCTCCGTTCAGGCTGACGCGCGCCGACCTCTGGGGATGTGGTCGGAGAAGGAGGGAAGAGAGAGCCTCCAAACACAGCTTGGCAGACTGACCTTCTCCTCTGGCCTTAGGGGTGAAGCGGTGGGTCCGGCCGGTGTCCCCTCCTCCCCCCCCCCCCCGCCTCTGTGGAGGTAAAATGTATGTCCTCTACCCCCCCCCTCCACGAAGGCCTCTGAATTCGAGCTTCATTTTGCAGCCCGAAAACCTGAGGTGTGGCTAGAGAGCCAGCGTAGTGAAGCAGGGCAGCGGCCACTAATCTGGAGAACCGGGTTTGCTTCCCGTCTTCTCCACAAAGAGTCTGATGGGACAGTTACAGTTCTCTCAGAGCTCTCTCAGCCTCATCTACCTCACAACCAGTCAGTTGTGGGGAGAGGAAAGAAAGGCCATTGTAAGCCGCTTTGAGACTCCTTTAGGTAGTGAAAAGCAGGGAAAGGGAAAGGTATCCCCTGTGCAAGCACCAGGTCATGTCTGATCCTTGGGGTGACACCCTCCAGCGTTTTCATGGCAGACTCAATAAGGGGTGGTTTGCCAGTGCCTTCCCCAGTCATTACCGTTTACCCCCCACGGGTACACATTTTACCAACCTCAGAAGGATGGAAGGCTGAGTCAACCTTGAGCCGGCTGCTGGGATCAAACTCCCAGCTTCATGGGCAGAGCTTCAGACCGCATGTCTGCTGCCTTACCACTCTGCGCCACAAGAGACTCATAAAAAGCAGGGTACAAAACCCCAGCTCTCCTATTTTCCTAGACAGTTTCCACTGAAAAACGGCACCTTGCCAGGAATATTGATGAATTTATGCACAATGGACCGAATTAGAAATTTCAGGACAACCTCCAGGTTAGACCTGGAGATCTAGTATTGAAAGCCACCTCCAGGCGACAAAGATTAGTTTCCCATGAGAAAAAGGTTGTTGTGCAGCACAGACTGTATGGCATTACACCCACTCCCCAAACCTGCTGTTCCCATGTGTCACGCCCAGATCTCCAGGAATTTCCCAAACTGGAGTTGGCATCCTACAATCTATAACAACACCAATTGCTGCAGAAGAATGTCTCTGAGCATATGCAGTGTTGTTTGTAGGTTTCATGGGAAATAGTAGTTAAAAACTTAGAGCCAAAAGTCATATGCATCTCATTGCATGTTTACTTGGAATTATTTCTCACTGCAAAGTAATTATGGATACAGTTGCCATCAGGCAGCCCAATTCTGTGCAGAAGTGTGTGCACCTAACAGATTTCATTTGGATTCAGGCACCTCTAAGAGCAAAATAACATGTACATTGTAAAGCCAAAATCCAATGTAAACTGATCTTCCTGTGTACCATCAGTTGATTCTGGTACTAGCACACTTAAAAGAATGGCCAGCTTTTTCATATGTCAGGACTATGGTATGCAGACATATAAAACTGCCTTTCTGTTGTTTGCATGTGCTTAACAATAGTGGGAACAAGGCTTAAAAGCACTTTAAATGGTATGTCTGAATTAGGTCTAGCTCAACATCGGATAAATTTGCTAGAGGACTTACGTCAATTACAACCTCTCAATCTCAGGGACAATAAGAGTGACTTGCTTACAAGAAGACGCCAAACATAAAATCTATGTGATATCATTTCTTAAAATAACCAAAAATACTACAAAACCATTTGCAAACTTTTGAGCCATATGGGAGGGTGGTATATACATTAAATACAAAATAATAAATAGTACTCCAGAACTCTTCATCAAGTTGAATATTTTAAAACAAGGCAAGTGTGGAAAGGAAGAAAATGTTTCATAATCTTGAGCCTTTTTTGCCTGTTTGGACATTCTGGTAGACCTAGGGGGCATTGAGCAGCAGGGCAGATTTGGTATCATGGCCTGATGGAATACAGAAGACACAAACAATGGAAGCTTGCATTGGGAATATGAAATCCAGTAGTTAATCAACTTTTTCTCTAACACAAAACACACAGGTGTTGAGAGCTCAGAAAAATGTGGTAGTCCTTACAGGAACCATTTTGGAGGCTGACTAGTTGCCAAACTGGATAACAATACCTAGAGAGCAAAGTCTTTTTCCATATCATCTTCCCTACCTTTAATTGAAAAATCCTTCTTTTTATTCATTTTAGTATTTTCCAAGCAGACAGAATTTGCAAGATGATAGGATGTTTTTTGTAAACACATTGAGCACCAACCACTTCATCTTGTATTCTTTTTCCACAACAGAATATTCCTTTTCTGAGGAACGAGAGACATCCTGTCTTATACATTAACCTGCTATTTTTTACAGAAAAAAAGGTTATTGTACAATGTTTTCATAAATGATATAACTTACTGGCTACCCTAGTCTTGGTGGGTCCTGTGCTGAATCTATAGGAAGAAAATAAAGGATCCACGCCAGTTACAGAATACAAAAAAAGAAGGCCAAGGCCAATGTCGCAGAATCAGATAAAACATTTTATTACTCAATTAATTTTCCAAAGATTCCCTACACATTTCACCAAAATCTCAAGGACAGAATAAGCTCTGTGTAATTAACATTTTAAGACATGGGTTTTAACTTTTAATATAGTATTCTTTATGTGATTTTAACTATACTTATCTAAACAATGTTGTTATATTATTTATTGCAGATTCCTCTGACAAAGCCTTTTAGTGAAACAGCTAAGGAATTTTTGGATATTTAACTGAGTAATATGTTTATCTGATTTTGTTACCATCCAGTCTTGACCTTGTTTTTGTATTCTATATGAGTATTCTATATTCTATATGAGTAGACCCACAGTACAAGTGTACTATTGTGTTCTGTCCTTTTCTCCCCAAGTTTAATGTCTTGTTTAATTTTATGATATTGTTTAGTTATTAGCTCACTCAAACAGGTATCTGTAAAGGCAGCCTATAAATTATCTGCATTTAAGAAGTGGTATTCACTTTCAACACATGGAGTGTCAGTATGATCTGGCCAGCTCTCCCCACTTTGTCCCCAGAAAAACGGAGATATGTTAAGTTTCTGACACTATATTTTACCCCATTAGATGTTCACTCTCTCAGGAGAGCTTTTACTTTGGCCAGATGTACAGCTCTTCTGTCTGTTGTACTGGCTGGTAGATATAAGTGCATGAGAAGATCTTGCCCTTGTGCTAGCATTGAAGTTGAATCACTGGAACGTGTATTTTTCATTGCTCATTTTATAACAATCTGTGGAATAAGTTTGCTTTTCCCCTGCTAGATAAATACCCCTAATGAACGGATAAAATTTACCTTGAAATGTTACTTTCTGATGAAAACTCATTTATTTCAAAGCAAGTAGCCAAATTCTATGTCTGTTGTTACAATGTGCTATAAGAAATAAGAAACCCGAGTATATATGTAGGCTGTTTAAATCTATGGCTGGCTGGCTGGACAGATACAATGTTATTATACAGATTGTTATTATCATATAATATTATTATACTGAAATTCATAAACCTTTGAAATTGGTATTGTTTGGTCTTTTAAATGTCAATGTATTCATGTCCATAGGTGCCTGGAAATGCTAAGTGCTTTATTATTTTTGAAGAAAAAAAATGTTAGTGGCTATTTTGAAGAGTGAAAAGGAGACTATTTCAAAAAAACAAACAATGACTTTTGTGTGTATGCAGTCCCCATGTTGGTAGTGACTTTTCTGAGCATCATAAAGCAAAGATCATGACTATTGAATTTCTAAAGAACAATAAAATAATTATAAATATTTGAACAATGCTTCCAGAGTCCATTTGCCTGCCGTATTAGAGAAAGCATAACTGATTTTACAAAATAACACATCCAGATCCTTAAAGCCAATCATTTATCAAGCACAAGGTAAATGTATGGCTTTTAAAAATATGTCTTTCATTGCATCTGTCTGGACACCAGCTGAGCCTAGGAACAGTTCTTTCAGTCCAACTCTTCATTGGTGTTCTTAGTAGGTCCCCTCTCTTTGTTCCTTCAAAGCCCATATACTGCTCTTAGACCAGAGTCCCTGGCCTAAGTCCAAGAGCAAGAAAGAGGTGGATGCTGGCTCTGGCAGATATCTAGCATGCAACATATATTTAAAAAATAGCCAATCTATACTGAAAATAGGCAAAGCCTTCCCCACAGGTTCCCTCTGACTGGATGCCTATTTTCCCATCTACCAGCTTCTCACACTGCTAAGATTCTCCAGGCACACGTTTATACTTAGCTGCACTGGGGAAAGCCACCCAATATGTTAGGCTTTTATACAGAATTCTCAAGTTTCAGAACTTCCAAAGAAATAACTTTTTATTCCTTTTTTCCCCATTCCTGTACTACCCTCTGGTGGTAGCAATGCTTTATATGTTTACCCAATCTCAACTTTTCCTGGAGGTCGTCGTTTTCCCGGCTGTCAGGCCTTTTTGTTGCTAGTCCCCTGTGGCTGCGGACACCTTTGGAATTCAGCTGGGCCAAAAGCTCATGTGCCCAAGGCAAGCACAGCACTTCCCAACTCTCCCTCCCTCCCAAAAGATAACTTGTTCCTGCTCCAGCGAGTTAGTTAAAATGTCAAAAGGTATGCTATGTGTCTTGAACTTTACATGAATGAATGGATGTGCGTGTCAGTTCATAAGTACTATTTATTTTTTAAGATCCTTATCCCACCTTTCCATGTCAGCCTAAAGCAACTTACACTTATAATCAAATTGGAACCAAAGTAAAATCTGGCAAACCACGATATATGAAAAGCAGCACAAACAAAAACAATAAATACAGTGCAGTCCAAAACACCTACTCCCTTCTAAGTCCATTAGAGTGGATGGGCATGTATGGGTGTACCACTGAACTAGCACCATAAAAACTGCCACCGGCAGTGATTTTTACCAGCTGGTTACCTATAAAACATGTAAGGAAGAGCCCATTCAAACAGCCCTGCATTGTAGACTTGGTAGTGCCTTCTGCAAGCCTCTGGCAGCCCATTCCTCAAAAGAGGTGCAATTATGGAAAAAGTACAATCGCAGGCATATAATAAGTATTGTAGTAAGCGTGTGCAGTACATACACAAAGCACAAGTAGTTAATACAGCAAGAGGAAGTACCTCAGATGTTGGCCCTAGGTCAGGAAGCAATTTATAGGTATGAACTAGCACCTTTAATTCCATACATATGGGTGTGATGGCCTTCAATTAGAACACAGACAGTGATGTCTTGCTGTGGTTGAGACTTTACATTTGTCTTCAAGGTTAGCCTCAGACAGAGTGTGGTGTAGTAATCCATTCTATAGGTGACAGAAGCATGGATCAATGGCCAGAGCAGCTGAGTCCAGAAGGAAGGATAGTTTGCAGAATAGCTGAAACTGCAACAAGGTGATCTGATAATTACACTATTGGCAAGGGTGGCCAAACTGTGACTCTGCAGAAGTCCATGGACTACAATGATTGTGAGCCCCTCCCAACTGGCCATGCTGGCAGGGGCTCATAGTATTTGTAGTTCATGGACTTCTGGAGAGCCATAGTTTGGCCACCCTTGCCAATAGTGTAATTATCAGATCACCTTGTTGCAGTTTCAGCTATTCTGCAAACTATCCTTCCTTCTGGACTCAGCTGCTCTGGCCATTGATCCATGCTTCTGTCACCTATAGAATGGATGGACTCTGAGAGTTAGAAGCAAAATGAAAAGAGAAAAGAAGAAAATTCATAAAACATACGGCCAGCTGCATTCCAAGCTAAGAAAATTCTATAGTTGAGTCAATTACATACAATGATAGCAAGATTACATACCTTGCATAACACCCAGTCAGGGCAGCTGTCCTAGCCTTGACTGCCTCCTCCAACCAGCTGGCCTGTCGGTCCAGCGGCCAGCCAATTGCCTTCCGTCCCCCACCCCTGATCACCCCCTCCTGTTTCCACTTCCCTCTGAAGCTTGGAGGCTGCAGATCCCTGCTGTGTGAGAGCTGCCCCTGCCAGTGAGTTCTATAACAGCTGCCTGCAGACTTTCCAGGTCCTGGGAGGGAGGGGAAGGCTGTCTGGAGAGTTCTTCCCCTCCACCCCCCTAATCTAGCACCCATTGTATTCTTGAATGCAACGGGCTTGGCCCCTAGTGTTGTTAATAAGGCTTTACAAGAACTTCCTTTAATTCCCCCCTCCATTTGAAGCCTGTGACTACAAAAACCTTTTGAGGATGGAATCAGAAAATGGTCAACATATTTGCCTCACTCATCCATGGCAGTAATCATACTCTTTTTAAAAACTATACTGAAAACAAATGTGCCGTGATGAAGGCAGGAAATATTGCCCCACTTCGGTTTGTTCACGTTGGCACCAACTCTCCAGAATCTTGGACCAAGATGTTTCACAGCAACTGATGTGCAAGTCAAGTGCCATAAAGTTGCGTCCAACTCAGGGCGACCCCAGCAAATGGTTTTCAAGGCGAGGGAGAAGCAGGGATTGCTTGCCATTGTTTTTTCTGCAGGATCTTCCTTGGTGGTCTTCCTTCCAAGTTCCATACTTGCTTAGCTTCCAAGGTCTGATGAGTTCAGGCTATACCATGCTGCTTTCCCTCCTCACATCACCTAGTGATCCTTTAAAGTGGATTGAATCGTCTGTTTGCAAATTAGATGCTCTGCCATGGAACCACGGCAATGCCCCATGAAAAGAAGACACCAAAGACAGAGGTAGTGCTGTGTTGTGCACATCAGATCATTGATGTGGAACATCTACTGGTGCGGCCCCTCCAGTGGAAGTCTATGGACAAGATGTCAGTAGACCTGCCCCCAGGGACCACGCCAGTAGATGGGCAGCAGCACCTAAGCACTGAGGCACGCTCAGTGATCTGGTGTCACCACTGCCAGTCTTCCGAGGTTGCCCCACTCTTCAGAGGATGGGGGCAGCCTTGGGAGACTGGCAGGGGGGCAACACAGTGATGCACAGAGCTGTGCATTGTTGGGCTGGCCCCAGCCCTGCTATGCCTCCAAGGCCGGTCCTGCCCTCTAGAGAGTGGGGGCAGCTTTGGGAGACTGACGGGTGCGGGGCCAGTACAGTGTCGCTCTGCCTCCACCAGAAGACATGCCTTCAGGTAAGGAGGGGGGTGGGGGAGGAGGGAGGGGCAGGGATCAAGGATTCTCACCCCTTATGTGGATGTTCCACATAAGGGGCGAGAATCCTTGTTGTCCAATTTTTTTCCTTTAATGTACAAGACATAAAATCATGACACAGTGCTGTACTAAATTCTGCTCTCAAAAACTATATATTTTTAAAAAGATTGTCTACATATATGTGTGTTTATTGCAAGTGAATAAAAGGTTATTGGATCAGGCTTCAGTGAGAAGGAAAGCAAGGCTCAAATGGACATTTTGTTTTGGGACATTTCACGGTTGTTACTTAAGAGAACTTGCTTCTTAAGCAAAAATAGATTTAGACGATATTTTCCTTTAACATAGAGGGTAAGGAAGCACCCCAGGGCTGGCTGCAAACAAGGAAGAAAAAAGGGTGAAATAAGTGATTGGCAAGAGGGCTTGTCATTCAGAGTTTTGTATACATCACCCAGGTGTCTGTTCTGAGCCCCAGAAGTTAATTTCTAAACTTTTGGGTTTAGCCCTAGTTGTTATCAGTAGCCTACCAGAGACTAAAGTGGAGGAAGAGCTTTTCCTCAAACTTAATGTCCTTTCCACATTTTCTTTCAGCAAAAGAGAACAAGTGATAATTTCCTGTTAGTGTCGTTTATGTAGTCATACTGATGCACCTGGTGCTTTCCAGAATAACATAAGCAAAAAGCATGTCCCTTTCCAAGGATTTTACAATCCAAAGTCAGACAATGGTTGTGTGGATGGTATAAAGAAGCAAAAGGTAATTAATATGGGCAATGAATGTGATTTGGCTCTCATTTCCAGGTCTTGAAATGACTCGTGTGCTTTATGAATTCTGCGCATCCCCCCTTTAATCTTGATGCGGGGCACACGTGCATTTTGCACTCGGCAATTCACTGCATTCTCGCCTGACTCAAGAAACTGTCCGCCCTCTAGTACAGGCCCTGCCTCTCTTGGTAAGAATCTATAACTCACACCCTGTATCCAGCAGCATTGTTTTTAGTTCTCCACATCTTCTTAAAACAATAAAAAGGAATGTCACCTGAGGAGTGGCTTCTGACATGACAGATTTTGGCCAGGGAGGAGGAAGGAAACTTGTGCTTCTTGTTCTTTCCAGATCTCCATCGTATCTTAAGCCACATGTTAAGACATTTGTAGGCTTCAGTCTGCTGACAGCGTTTTCTGTCTGCTGTCATAAAAGCAGGTTCAGTCCTTCAATAGCTGTCATAAATGCCCAGATTCTGCACACTGTCATTAACTACACTAATCTCTCCTTGGTCTCAGGTTTGCATATTAAATAAGCATATAATCCTTTGAAGTTTAGAATGCCTAAAACAAAGTTTATTCTCTTTGAAGTATGGAAGTCTGTATTGGATTTCTCAATCCAAGGAGGTAAATCTGCCACTGCTTGCTGATTACAATTGCTTATAGAGAACCAATTGACCAGAGGCATGGGTAAGCTTTTCAGATGTACAAGACTAGTGCATTAATGCTCATGTTTGTTTCAAATTTAAGGCACTGCTTCAGAAATTCAGCAGTCTCTCTTTCTGATCTCTCTTTGAAGTTCCTTCGCAAGAGAACTGCTACTCTTAGGTCAGCAGCTGAATGTCCTAGAAGGTTAAAATGTCTCCTCCCCACCAGTTTTTGAATGCTGTGATTTCTAATGTCAAGTTTATGACTATTTGTCTGGGGTCCCCTGCTCCTTCCACACTCCTGGGTAGCAGAGGCCTAGATGACTCCACAGCCGCACAGGACGATCAGTGGAAGAAGCACTCCCCCCCCCAGGGAGGTGGCCACACAGGGTGACTCACTGGCACGCAAACCAAGTAGCCTGTGGTAGAGGGCAGGGACTTGAGCCAGGGGAAAAGCTCGAAGGCAGCCCTGGGCATCATGGCTATGGGTGTGGAGGAAGAGAGCGAGTGTAGGACGCTCAGAGAAAAGGACAGGGTTGAAGTAACCTCAGGAAGGAGGGATGGAGTCACAGGGTGAGGGGGAGGATAAAAAGAGGGAAGCAAGGCAGACTTGGGGTGGAAAGGAACAGAGACAGAGAGGAAGAGGCAGAGAAAGAGAAGCAAGAGGCTAGCAGAGAAAAGAGCGAGAGGGGAAGGACGAAGGTGCTGGGGAAGAGTTAAGTCCTACAGATGGTAGGGCATGAAGGAAGGGAGTGCTGTGGTCCCAAAGGGGGCAGAAGTGGAGGGTGTGTAGACCCGGGCTGAGCAACCGAGGGGAGAGGAGCAACTTCAGTGATTCAGGGTCTTCCTTGGATAGCTCATCAGTGAGCATAAAAGAGAGCCCCCCGGCAGCCACCGGGGTCCCTGTTGTGAGCCGCCTAGCATCTGTAATAAAGCTTGTCAGCCCGGAGGCCTGCATGCCACTCTCTCAAGTCAAGCCTCTTCTGTACCAAAGGGGGCATTGGGGGCTCCCCACAAGGGGTTGCCACCAAATCCTTACTTCATTTATTCCAGGCTTTCTCAACCAAGGTTTTGTGAGACCTTGGGGTTTCCTGGTGGCCCAGGAAGGGTTTCCTGAATGGGTGGGAATTAATTTTTTTAATTGTTAAACTTTATTGGGTGATATAACCATATTTGGTCATGCTGACCCACCCACACTTCCCTCCCAAAATGGCAAATGATGGATCTGGAGGGGAAGTGGGAAAGGCTCTGGGTGGGTGCGTATACAGCTGTGTTTCCCAACCATATTTTGCGCAATCACGCCACTTCTGGGTTTTCTCAAAGCCTGAAAAAATGTTTCAGGGGTTTCTCGGTGGTAAAAAAGTTGAGGAAAGATGTCTTTACATCCTTCTGGTCTGAACCCTTATGGACTGAATTGAGACCTAGGTTTTCTGTCTCATTACCAATACTGATATCTCCATGTCTATTATCTCTCTGCATAATACACCTAATCCAATGATGCCTCCTAATGTCATTCACCAAATGAGTTCAGCATCCCTATATTACATTATGTTCTGCATCTCCCATTCGGTAAATTTCATTTACTCATTCTTTATAATCTGCCTTGAGTTCAAGTAAGATAGGCAGGCTAAAATAATTAAAGATAGGGGAAATTAAAAGGTAAGTTGATGGGGGACAATTAAAAGATAAGTGGGAAGGAGATAAGAAAGCAGGGGAAAGTGAGGATATGGGTCCTGCTGCCAGGAAAAGGGAAAGATGAAATAGAAGAGGGATATAGGGATGAGTGAGGTTCCCCCTTATGTCCCCACAGGCTTTTCACCATAGAACTAGTTCCAGTGGCTGGCAACATACCATTGGGCCCAGCCTGGCATCTGGCACTTTGGAACTCAGCCATTTGTTCCCCTCAGTGAGGCTGCCTGGGGAAGGGAAGGTTAAAGGAAGGGACAGATAAAGGTAGGTTGACCAGTGGATGAGAAGGACAGCAAGAACAGATGCTTTGGGGGCTTTCAAGGAAGAGAAAGAGGCAATAAAGGAAAATGAAATGTGCTTGCAAATCCATTCAAGTCCCTACTTGTATGTCACTATTTACAGTTTACAATATCATAACATTGATGTTTCTTCCCATTCTCTCTCATTAAAGTTGGTTCCAGTTCAGTCTTCTACATATAATTTTCATTGTGTATGTATAAGTGTGCATTGCTGTGATTAGTTGCATTGCACAGAAATAGGAAGCAATTGAGCTTCCAGATGCAAACCTTTGTGACATCTCCACTATGCGATTTTCCTGTCTTCTTGAGTTGTGAAGTAACTGTGCCTGATGGCTTGCAAGCCCCAGTTTTGATTGCATCTATATAGGTGCTGTTTGGAATCTGAACTCTGACCAAGCAGAGTGCTTAGGCTGTGGGTAGCATTCCTAAGAATTTCAACCCAGTGAATCAGGAGACCAAAAAGTCATATAGCTTGAGATGCGTTTTGCTTTTAATTGTCTATAAAATATGGACACGTTCTCCTATCTGGAGAAGCTCCCCTGAGCCCAGAATAAAATACTGCAAAAATATACAGTGGCAAATGCATTTCAGATCTGGTATGTGGTGGCAATTTGAGTTAGTTCATACACATGTAATTCTGTGTACCAAAAGGAGGCAGGTTGTAGTAGGAAAATTTTAAAGGAAAATTTCCTGAAAACGCTAAGAGCAGTTTGAGTTTGGGCAGGAAAAGACACAGGTAAACAATCCACAGAGCCCATTAATCCCATCTGAAGAAGAGAGCTTCTAGTCCAGGCTGTTTGATGCTAGAATTAGATTTTGTTAGTCTTTAAAGTGTTCTAGGCCAGTGAAATCTTGGAAGCTAAGCAGTTTTGTCCCTGATATCTGAAGAAGAAAAGGTTAAATGGCCCCTTTTTGTTGTGTTTCCCTCCTTAAAATTTGCAGCCCCAATAACTGCAACCAGTAACAAAAAGTGGTTTAAGGAAACCCTGATCTACACAGAATGGCTCTGCAGAAAGTAAAAAGAGGAAAACTCATGTGTGATTGTCGTAATGTTTGTAGGTGAGCAAGTGTCCAATCCTCTGGTCCATTAACAACCTATTCCACACATATATAGGGGCTGATCATAACGTGAACACTCAAAAGTGTGGACAAAGAAGCTAGCCAGCTCAGTGATCTATTCTCACCTGTTCTCCGGATGATCAGTATGAAGGTTGCTCTGCATCCCTGCTAAACATGATGTCTGAGGTCTTTTTCTTTATTATCTATTTATCTAATAGTGATTATGGTCCCATCTGTGGAAACTTAAATTTGTGGAAAAGGACAATGTTGTCAGGAAATAGATATTTCTTCAAAACTGGGAGACCCTATTTGCAGAAAAACCTGAAAACTTAAAACAATGAAGGGAAGGAGTTCAACCTCCCTGCTCCCAAATCCAGGAACACATGTGCAGACAAGTATACTTATCATGAGAATGCAGGGGGGGAGGAGGGAAACACACGTCAGCTACTGCTGTATAAGTCACGCAGGCAGAGGCAGTGGCACTGGAGGCAGGCAGCCTGGCTGGTGGGCAAGGAGATGGGCAGTCCATATAGTGGATGACCTGGTGAGAAAGTGAGTGGGTGAGAGAGGCAATTGTGTGGCTAGTCTACGCCCCCCCCCCTCTGGAATCTGGGGCCTGAAGTGAACATCATCGGGACCTCCTCTCCACCCGCTAGTAGTGGGGGGGGGGGAGTTGAGTTTACTGATTTCCGCCATGTTGGTAATGTTTTATGTCTTTTAATGGGGTTTTAATGGGGATTTTAAGACACTGTAGCCCGCCATGAGCCGTAAGGGAGTGGTGGGAAACAACAACAACAACAACAACAATAATAATAATAATAATAATAATAATAATAATGATGATGATGATGATGATGATGATGATGATGATGATGATGATGATGATGATGATGATGATGATGATGATAGTCAGGATGTGGGCTACGCAATTGGGACAGTGAAAAAGACAGAGATAGAAATGGGGATGGGGTAGGGGTAGGGGAAACAATAGTAGCAGCACCAAAAATTGAAGGAAATGAGAATGGGGGCAGGCAAAAGAAGCAAAAAAAGCCAATAGGGAACAAAAAAGATGGGATTCCCCTCCAGCTCAACTCTCCCAGAACTGCCCCCCTCCTAATTTATATATTATTTATACCCACTCTGCCATGCTACCTGTTTTCTTAGGTTGTTAAATAATTCTTTATATATGCTCTTTACCGAGGTCTTACTAGCCACATTGCAGACAGAAAATTGGAGATATAAAGAGAACATTTCATGCAAAGATGGGCATGATAAGGGACCAAAATGGTAGGGACCAAAATGGTAGAGCCCTGACTGCTCCTTAGAAAGCCAGATCCTGAAGATGAAACTCAAATACTTTGGCCACCTCATGAGAAGGAAGGACTCCCTGGAGAAGAGCCTAATGCTGGGAGCGATCAAGGGCAAAAGAAGAAGGGAATGACAGAGAATGAGGTGGTTGGATGGAGTCACTGAAGCAGTAGGTAGAAACTTAAATGGACTCCGTGGAATGGTAGAGGACAGGAAGGCCTGGAGGATCATTGTCCATGGGGTCGCGATGGGTCGGACACGACTTTGAACCTAACAACAACAAGAGGAGAAACCATACCTATTCTAGCAGGGAGATTTCCTCCTAATTGCATGAAATCCAGCAGGTAGGGTCCTTGTGAGGTACAATCCTTGGGAATGTCATCCCAGCTGGAGGCACAGTTGGGGGAGAGAACAGATGCAGTAAAAATCCATTTCCCATTGAAATCTGTGGAAACAAACAATAAACTGAATAACCAAAAGGAATACTTTAAAATTAATGAAACTAAATCAATTTTTTTAAGAAAAGAATGAAATGTAGTGTAAATGAAATTTAATTTGTGGGGAGCATGTTCCTAGAAAATTAAAACACCAATACAAGTCTTTCTAAATAATAGAGATGTCTCTTAACTCAGTTGTCAATTGAATTAAGTAGACATCATTTTTAAAAATGCCACTTTTCTTGAAAGCGTGCTCAAGATGGCTTACAAAATTAACTGCTATGCATTTTTGCCACATTTCTTCCAGCGGTACAGACTTATGAGCAGACCTGTCATGTTTGAAAGGGGTGGGGGATAAAACCTTGGCAAGCAGTTTGTGTCAATTAATTTTCATTACATGATCACTGAAACATTGGGCTTCCTTTGGACCCTATATATTCCCATCCCTTTCCAAGAAATTTTGGCTTCAGCCCTGAAGAGAGAATCAATTTGGATGTTATTCCAAGTGGGTCATGTCCTCATCCAAACTAAGGAGCCATTAAATGCTTTTTCAAACAGTTCAAGATAGTTGTCCACTGACAGATGTTATAAAAAAAACATTTTTATTTGTCACACAAAGGCAACAGGCCCTATTTGATATCCTTAATGCAAGATGGGTGTCAGTCACTTTGTACAACACGTTATATTGCTGGCCCAAGGCTTATGCCAAGAAATGTGTACTTGTTTGCCTCTCAGTATGGCTCTTTTTCAAACTCCTCTTTGCTGCATTCATACATTTCATTTCTTTCAGGTGAAACACAGAGTTAATTTTTTGAAGCAACATACAGTAAAAGGCATCCAACGGGTTCTATTGAATTACTCAATAATAAATTTATTGTCTTCGTTCCAAATCTTGACCTGTAATTAGCATGTTTAAAATTTTTTCCTGTCCTTGCCTGTTCAGATAATTACATTTCAGTAGCTTTAAAGCTGAGGTAATGAAGTGGGAAACTAAAGTTAAACAAACACTTAAAATATTAAAGACTAATCACATCTTCCTGTCTAAATGTAAACTAAGTCATCTTCTACTTGTGTATTTAAGGATAAAGGTAATGTACCTGGGTTCATCTGGTTTGTATGTTAGGTTTACTTTTCTTACACTCTGGATATTGACATAGGTGAAAGCAGTGAACTATCAGCAAGGCTTAAGGTTTGAGCAGCAGGATGTGATAAGCACAAGTGGTTCTTAATTTCCAAATTAAGAGGTGCCAGGGCCTAGGCTGGCTGGCAAATTTTTGCTTTGTGACCTGGAGGCGCTTCTCTAAAATCCCAGATGTGTGTGGGCTGATTGTGGTTACACAGCAGTGAAAGCCAAGCATTCTGTGACCATGTTGGGGGGGGGGGTATTAACAAAAGCAATGCGAGCATGTGTAAGAAACAATGGCAATTGCTCAAATTAGACCAACAAGGACTGTCATTTGTGTGACTGCAAACCAGATGTTGTCTTCAGCTGTGGCTGGGTAGGAAGGGACCATGCAAGGAAACATGTCTACCTACCCTGGATGGGGTGCAACTTTCAGTGGCTCACTCCGCCAGGAACCTGAACATGATCCTGGATGCTTCCCTCTCAATGGAAGCTCCAGTCACGAGGCTAGAACAGCTGGCATTTTACCGCCTTTGCCAAGCCAAACTACTTCTAGCACACTACTTGGCCCCAGTGATCCATCCACAGTGGTCACCTCTAGACTGGACTTTTGCAACTTGCTGTACAAAGGCCTGCCCTTAGCCTTGATCCAGAAACTACATTTGGTCCAAAACGCAGTGGCCAGGGTTCTCACAATAACACCATGGAGGTCCCACATCTAGCCCATTCTCCCAAAATTACAGTGGCTACCAATCAAATTCCTGATCAGGCTAAAGGTTCTGGTAATTACTCTCAAGGCCATATGCAGTCAGGGCCCAGTGTACCTGAGGGACCGCCTTTCTGCCTGTGCTCCTCAAAGAACTTTGCGCTCTGCTAGTGCCAACTGGCTAGTGATCCCTGGCCCAAAAGAAGCCCTCTTGATCTCAACCAGGGCCAGAGATTTCTCTGTCCTGGCCCCCACCTGGTAGAAGGAGCTCCCAGAGGAGATCAGGGTCCTGACAGAAATAAAACAGTTGTGCAAGGCCTGCAAAAGAGAGCTCTTGTGCCAGGCATTTGGTTGAGGTCGACCAGAATCAGCAACACCTGCTGGGCCCCTAAACCTCCTTCCCAGGAATCCATTTACTGTACTGAACCATGGACCTTTTTGATTGTTGTCCTGTTTAAACTGTTATCTTCTGTTGTTGTTATTGTTACCGTATTTGCTGGCGTATGAGACGGCTTTTTCCCTCTCAAAAACATGCCTCCAAGTGGGGGGGCCCTTATACGCCGGGTGCACTTCAGTCTGGATGCGGCGGCGGGCGGCTCCCCCCCCAACACTGAGCTCGCGGCGGCGGCGGGCGGCAGCAGCTCTCCCCCACTGGGCTCACAGTGGCGGCGAGCGGTGAGCGGCGAGCGGCGAGCGGCGAGCGGCTCCCCCCCACTGGGCTCACAGTGGCGGCGAGCGGCTCCCCCCCACTGGGCTCACGGCAGGCTGCGGGCGGCGGGCGGCGGGCAGCGCCAGCTCCCCCTCACTGGGCTCACAGCGGCGGCGAGCGGCGGCAGCTCCCCTCCCCACTGGGCTCACGGCGGCGGCAAACTCCATATTTTGAGTGAAAATGTTGGGGGGTCGTCTTATATGCCCAGTCGCCTTATACGCCGGCAAATACGGTACTATTGTTCCATTCTATTCTATTTGATACAGAAACTGAGTTCAATGTATTGTTTCTTACATACCAGGTCAACTGCCCTGAGCCTCAGGGGAGGGCAGTATACAAATGTAATTAATAAAATAAATAAACTATAATGAAGGCAAAGTAGCAAACCACAAGGTCACCTAGAAATGCTTCATCTGTTGTTGGAATGCAGCTAAATAGCAAGGCCCAAAGACCCACTGTTGCAATGCTGTGATGACTTTGCCAACTCATTGATTCTCTTCTAAGGACTATCCCCTATGCCACATCAGCATAGGGATGCCAGCCTCCAGGTGGGACTTGGGGATCCCTGGGTATTACAGCTCATCTCCAGACTACAGAGATCACTTCCCCTGGAGATAATGGATGCTCTGGAGAGTGGATTTTATGGCATGTACCTCACTGAGAATCCATCCCCAAATCTCCAGTATTTCCGAACCTGGATCTGGCAAGCCTACCTCCCATTCCTTGCAGGGAGGACCTGTAAACCCTATGATGCCCTGCTCATTGGGCCATTGACCCAACTCTTTTTGCAGCACAGGACAAGATTCTGTATTGACCACTGTGGACAGGTCAAGATTGTTTGCAGAGCTTAAATATACAAAGAGGCGTTAAGCATGAAGCTACCGTAGTTAAAAAAAATGATTCTTATTAAGAAGAGAATCAACTTTGTACTGAAAGGAGAGAGTCCTAACTAACTGTTTCATTCTGCATTCATTCTGTTCAGTCTGTTGTGGAGGCTAACAGGGAGGAAGTGTGATCATAGGAGCAGGAAGTCGCCAAATGAACCAGGATACTGAAGGAGACTATTTGGAAAATATGAGCAAGTTCCTAATTTAACTATGCTACACATCTCCAATGCTCGCTTCATATGCATCTGAATTATGCATACTACAGATCTTGCATATTCCCACAAATATGAAGCAGTTCCGTCCTGTGTAGTTCACTCACTCCACATTATAACAACCATAAGAAGGTAGAGCTGATCATGGAAGTCACAGGGGCTGGCTTGGATGGGTCTCTGGACAGAAAGGAGTACATCTCTTACCCTTTGTAATAACCTAATTCTTTTCCTTCTGGCATCTTATCTTCACTGAGGAAGCTAAAGTAGCTGTAGCTGCCATAGCCAGACTCTTGCAAATGGACTAACAGACTGATGTCCTAGCCTGATCTGGGGAAAGGAATGTTTACAATGTTCTACACAAAATCTCAGCCATCATGTTTATAGGAAGAGGTAGTGGCTAAGAAAGGTACAAGAAAAAGAAGGTGGCAGCCAGTTGAAGCAAGTGTTTTAGCTCTAGCAATATTTGTTTTGAATAGAAGAGAGGAAGCTGGACATCTCTATCATGGGTCTGTCACCTATTGGTCCAGTCTACTGCTAACCTTTGGCAGAAAGTGAGAGCCAGGAGCAGCACTGACATGCTAAGAGGCCTCCAGATTCCTGCTCCCATCCCTCCTCTAAAATTGCCAATAAGTGTAGGAAGGCCAGGGAAGTATCTTCAATCCTGGACAATGGACACCCGCCCCCATACAAGTTTGGCACTGGTGGTATCTGGAGTAAGGTGACCAGATTTTAACTTTGGTAAGCGGGACACCATTGACTGGGGGGGTTCTTGATTAAAGGTGCTGTTGGCAGACAGACTGACCAGCAAGTGGATGACCCTGAGAATGGGGTGGTCTTATAAGGGAGAGGGGGGAAAAGGATGGGATGTTTCCCATGAGTTTTGCAGGTCCCTCGCTTGTTCTAATATTTATTTTGTAGACTCTTACATGCCTTGGGGACATAAATTGTCTCTGGTTTTATTTCTGTAGTTTGTAAATACTATAACTAATAGTATTAGTATAACTTGTTGCAAAATAACAATTTCTAGAGCAATGTGGTATATTTTGAATTTGGGTTTCTAGACCCAAGTACAAAATGTAAAGTCAAAATCCACCCTAAAAGGAACAGTGTCTCTTTTTAGACAGACAGTAAAATGTCTGATGCCTCGGCAATGTGCCAGAATACGAGAGCAGAAAACATCTTGGGTTCTTAGGAACTGGAAAGAACACTACACTCTATTACCTTGAGATTTTGGGGTGATGTTTTCCTCATATGGAGGAAAGACATACAGTGTCTCAACAAGAAGATTGATTGGATATATTTTGGACACACATTTCTCATACTTTTCCCTTGACAGATTCTTTTCAAAAGACCCTTGCTTTTTCAAGATTGGTTGTCAAGATAGTGATTGAATCTTTCATACAATTATGTATGGCAATTTTACTTTTAATAAGTACCTTTCCTTCTTTCCCAGATAACCTCATGTTCCTTGCAATGCTTGTCATGTCTGATTGCATACCTTTTAACCCTGCGGGACAGCTGCGGTTTTCTACCAGATGGGATTAGTTTTCTTAGATTAAAACTGTGTGTTGGGACAACGATAGGAACAAATGTAACAAGGGAAGTCGTGCTTTATTTGCTCTAATTTTAATTGGGAGCCCTTTGTTCTAAGCCTATATCAGGTAGAAAATCCAGCATCTCTGAATGGCTTTAGGAAATAATTAATTGTCTATGCATACGCAGAAAGTATGACAGGGATGCACTCTCACTTTGTAGTTCAATAGGCACTTTATGTCAGCGTTAGGTCTTTATAGCTATTCGCTGAGAGCCAGCTTGGTGTGGTGATTAAGAGCAGCGGCCTCTAATCTGGAGAACAAGATTTGATTCCCCACTCCTCCTCCACATGCAACCAGCTGGGTGACCTTGGGCCAGTCACAGTCCTCTCAGAGCTCTCTCAGACTCACAGGGTGTCTGTTGTGGGGAGAGGAAGTGAAGGTGATGGTAGGCCACTTTGAGATTCCTTCTGTTAGCAAAAAGCAGGGTACCAAAAACATCTCTTCTCTTTTCAAAACATGAATACACATGGTGGCAGAAAGGGAATCACAGTGGCAAATTCCATCCCTCACCTATAAAAGTTCATTGGAACACTTATGAGGAACTGAAATACATGGTGTTCTCCATATCACTAGGAATCCTGCTTTTCCACAGTTCCTAGATGTGTACTGAGAGCACTATGTATGAGTAGTTCTGTATGCATAGGCTCCATACTATACTCTGCATTAGTGAAGGAATGACCTTTCCACCACCATCCTGTTCACACACTTGTGCATTAATTATTCTCCCTCAGAAAATCTGAAAAAGGCTTTCACTTTTAATTTGCTGAAGAGGAAAAAAATAACTATGTTCACACCAGCCACCATGATAATTTGGCATCTGCTAATATTTGCATTTAATATAGCCGGCTTCAGGACTGTATGTATGTTCAAGTCTAGATAGGAAGCAGTAGCTAGCTCACACAAAGCTCATTCAGCTGCAGCAACCAGCATTTCAAGGACATGAATATTAAATTATTCAAATGAAATGCAATTACTTGACTCAAGGCAAAAGAAACTTACTTTGGTTTGAGTGGATTCCTATTTGGCTCTCCCAAATGCTGGATAGTTTCACTCTCACATCTGGAAAACAAATAGTTAGAGATTCCATTTAGTGCACTTGAGTCTATTGTATTGTTTGCAACTTTTGTTTGTGTTGGGGTCCCAAAGTCTGAGAAAATATTTTCCTTGACCTGCAGTCCTACTCTGTGCTATTCTTGATTCCCATGAACAGGAGCAAGGCTTCATTTTTTTAAAAAACTGGATGGAGCATTGTAGCCATTGGATTTCTTTGGGGGTGGGAGGGGTTTATTTGCATTGTTGCAAATACATGTAGTTGTTACCTATGGAAATATTGAGCACTTTCAATGTTAAAAGCATTTTATACATTTTACACTTTACACCAGCACTGTCACGTAGGCTGATTTTATTACCCCCATATTGTAGATGGAGAATAAGTGGCTTTCAAGAGCCACCTAGAAAGGTGACATAATGTCATGCTTTGCCATTGCGTGGGCGTGATGCTATTTTTACTAATGCACAGAAATGCCCAGAGTATTCAACACACTGAAAACATCTTGTTCTAAATCTCTGGCCATTTCATGTACATGTTAAAGATCATAGGAGACAAAAGGAAACCTTGGAGTTTCTTATAGAATCACAGAGTTGGAAGGGGACATACAGGCCATCTAGTCCAACCCCCTGCTAAATGCAGCCTAAAGCATCCAGGATAAATATCTGTCCAGCTGCTGCTTGAAGACTGCCAGTGAGGGGCAGCTCACCACCTCCTTAGACAGTTGATTCTACTGCTGAACTACTCTGTCAAAAATATTTTCCTGATACCTAGCCAATATCGGTCTACACATAGTTTAAACCCATTACCGCACGTCCTATCATCTGCTGCTCACAAGATTTTTTCCCTACCCTCTTCTAAGTGACAACCTTTCAGATACTTAATGGCAGCTATCATACCCCCTCTAAACCTCCTCTTCTCCAGGCTGAACATTCCCAACATTCCCTCAGCCTTTCCTCATAGGGCTTGATCTCCAGGCCCCATATCATCCTCATCACTCTCCTCTGAATCCTTTTGATTTTGTCCATGTCCTTTTTAAAGACAGGCCTCCAGAACTGTACACAATGCTTCAGGTGGGGTCTGATAAATGTGGTATACAGTGGGACAATGACATCTCGTGATTTTGATGTGATGCCTCTGTTAATACAGCCTTCTTTACTTTACTTTACTTTGCCTTCTTTACTGTCGCATCACACTGTCTCCTCATATTCAGCTTACAGTCCACAAGTACCCCAAGATCACGTTCATACACACTGCTACCCAGAAGTGTATCACCAATCCACTATGCATGCCTCTCATTTTTGTGACCCAGATATAGAACTCTGCATTTCTCCTTATTGAATAGCATCTTGTTCTCATTTGCCCACTTTTTCAGTGTGCTCAGATCTATCTTCTGTAGTGTTCATTACTCTTCCCAATTTGGTGTCATCTGCAGATTTAATGAGTTCATCTACCCCCTTGTCCAGATAATTGATAACAATGTTGCAAAGTACCAGACCCATTATTGAACCCTGTGGCAGTCCACTGCTCACCTCCCTTCAATCTGATGAAATACCATTGACAACCACTCTTGGGTGAGATTTTCTAGCCAGTTCCCTATCCACCTGAAAATCCAGTACTCTCTTCCAATTTACCCATCAGAACATCATGGAGGATCTTGTCAAAAGCCCTACTGAAATCCAGGTAAACAACATCCACTGGGTTTCCACAATCTCATAGAGAAGGAAACCTGGTTGGTCTGGCAGGACCTGTTGGAGACAAATCCGTGCTGACTTCCCTGGATCAAAAAACTGTCCTTCAGATAATTGCAGATCACCCCCTTTAACATCTGCCCCCTTGTCTTCTTTACAATTGAGGTCAGATTCACTGGCCTTTAGTTTCCCTGGTCATGTCTCCTCCCTTTTTTTTTTTTTTTTGATGACTGACCTACAATGTCTAGTAACCTGCAGATATGCTTCTTTAGAGATCTGTCCTTCCCTTCATTTCTTGAGCATTACCTTTTTCTTCCTTAGTTCCTCCTGAAGTTCTCTGTTCATCCAAATAGGCTTCCTGAAACCCTTACCGAGTTTCTTTCTTGCTGGAATAGTCATGGCTTGAGCTCACTTGTCTCTTCCAGCATTCTGGTCCATGGGATGATTCTCATCATATCTGTGAGTTTATTAAAGGTATTTTTTAACCTTTTTTAACCCTTTGTAGCATTTCTGACAACTTACACAAGTAAACACAACAAAACACAGAAGAAACACCCTTAATACCCAACCAGAAAAATATTGTTGTTATTACTGAGCAGCAGTCTAGGAGAAACAACAGAATAATACTTGCCATATGTAACTGACAGCACTTTTGAAAATTTAGAAAAGCTGTGCAAACAGTTGAAGAACTGTGAAAGGTCAATTCTTCACAGAAACAGAGGGCTTTGAGTGAAAGGCTGCTCCAAGTAATCTGATTGGTTAGCATCAGGTGAGCAGAGAAAGACTTTGGAGTTATGTGCTGAGGAGAGGGTTAATCAGATTTATGTCTTGACTGAAGAAAGTCTGATTTCAGCTTTAGCTGAGAGTGGTTTAATAAAGAGAATTAGGAGAAAGTTGGCAAGGAAGTTTGTGAAATAGGTGGTTCCCATTTGGGCCAAAGAGATAAACCTAATGAGAGGAGAAAATTCTCTACCCAGTCAAACAGAGAGCTAGCTCTGAAGAGTACAGAGATCCCTCGTCTGGTGTGGTTAGAAACTGCCTTTACAGACCTTAAGAGTCAGTTGATAACTCAAGAGGAGCACTGGTATTTCAAGAGAAGGGGATTGTGTAGTGGAAAGTGTAAGAGAGAGAGCTGGTTCTTATATGCGGCTTTTCACTACCCGAAGGATTCTCAAAGCGGCTTACAGTTGCCTTCCCTTTCCTCTCCCCACAATAGACACCCTGTGAGGTGAGTGAGGCTGAGAGAGCCCTGATATTACTGAAGGAGAAGAAGAGCTGGTTCTTATATGCCGCTTTTCTCTACCTGAAGGAGACTCAAAGTGGCTTACAGTCGCCTTCCCTTTCCCCACAACAGACACCCTATGAGGTGGGTGAGGCTGAGAGACCCCTGATATCACTGCTTTATCAGTGCCGTGGCGAGCCCAAGGTCACCCAGCTGGTTGCATGTGGGGGAGTGCAGAATCAAACCCAGCATGCCAGATTAGAAGTCCGCACTCCTAACCACTACACCAAACTGGTAAGGTTACCAGATTTTCAAAATGTTAAAGCGGGACACGGGGGAGGCGCAGGTGGGTGGGCTTTGCTGGCGGAGGGCCTCTGCCACCTTTCCCTGCCGCCTTACTTGTGTGCTCTTGCCTGGCTCCGGAGAGCGGCTCCACTTCCTGCCAGGTACTGCCGCAAAGGAGAGCAGCTTCCCTTCCCCGGTGGCGGGACACGGTGCTTCAGCCAGGGAGGAAAAGGAGAAGGAGGGGGAGGGTCCTCTGGCACTGCCTGCCCCCCTCGCAGTTGAACCTGCTCCTGCCACCTCAGCATCCTAAAACTGCTGTCAAATGAGTGCGCATCTGCGTGGGAAGAGGGCGGGGGTTTGCTCTGTGCATGCGTGGCGCCATGGGAAACCACGCTGAGGGGAAAGTGGGCATGTTCAGGGTGAGTGTGCAAAGCAGCCACCAATGCAGCCATTCTTGCTTGTCGCAGCCAGTGCTGCGTCACGGGTGGGGGCAGGAGGCACAGCCAGTGGTGCGGTGACAGGCAGGAACAGCCGCATCGGCGGCCGCTTCACAAAAGTAGGATTTTTGAAGGACGCCTCGGGACACAGGACAAATCCTGAAATTTTGGGATTGTCCTATGGAACCTGAAAAACCTGGTCACCTTAGAAAAGAGTTAGAGAATATTCAAAGGAAGTGTACTGTAGTGTTTGGGAAAACCACTGGAACAAAAGCCTCCCAACATTTAAGTAACAGTGAATATCTCTCTGATTAGCCTGAAACAAAAGATCTCGTGTTTGTACTGGCTTTATCCCAGAGATTTCAACCCCTGATTTCACCTGACCTTTCCCCTCTATGTTAAATAATTTTTAAAAGTTTTTGAATTTCAAAATTCTTCAAGTGCCATGTAAGTTGTTTAAGTTAAGGCAGACTCCTGATCCTTTCCTCAGGTTCCTAGGCTGAGTTAGCAACCAAAAATATCATACTGTGACAGGGTGGGATAGCCAGAGTACCTCAGAAAAGAAAACAGGTTACAAGGGCAGCTCAGTCACAGAAGGAAATAGAAAAATTAAGGGAAAATCTCGCCTCTGAGAGATGGAAGTGGGTGGGGCTCTCATGCCATATGTCCCTGAGTTGATCACCCATAATTAAATTATCTTATCCGATTTACTTAATTTGTGTCCCAGACTTTTCTACATGCTGGTATTGAACTTAAATGTTTTACAAAGCTTTGGACAAACATATCTTAAATATCACATACTTTCATACAAACTTCCCTGACAATAATGTTCATCTTTGTGGGCTCTGGCATCTGAGGCTAGATGGATGATAATCTGAGAAATTACCTTATCAATTGTGACACCAAAACTGTGAATTCCTTTCTGAGGGAGAATAATTTGTCCCTCTCTAATTATTTTCTGCCAGGAAGTGAAAATATCTTTGTTTATTTTGGGATTACTTTATTGAACCGCCTTTTAGTTTTAATGAATATACATACAGTTAATCCTAATATCTCCCAACTGTTCACCATCTTGAGGACACTAACTGTATGGAAAGGAGGGATCAAAGTTATTAAAAATAAATAATAGTAGGGATCTGCTATTATTTCCCAAAATATCTCAAAACAGATATCTGATATTTTGTTATAATCTGATATTATTGTTATAACAGTATAATTTCCTCAAATTATTCTGTTACAAATGTCTATCCCAAACTGATATTATTTATTTTACTCATCAGCAACGTCCTATGATGTTTCTCAATATTAATTTTTTCTGCATATTTACTCTTTATACTTTACCATGACAAAAACATTTGTCCTTTTTTATGAGATATTCTGGTCCTCAATAAGACCTTATCTACACAGAGGACACCAAGCCGTTCTGCCTCCTGTTTTTTTTTTAAATCTGTGGCTACTTGCCATGATGTTTTCTGCTACCACACGGGAGTCTCTGATTTGCATTATCCCCCTGACTTTTCCCAGATTTATGTTTCCTAATGAGTCAGTTGGTGAACAGGAAATCAGGACAATGTGCCCCCTCCCCATTTTGGCTGGTCAATCAATGTTACGTGGCATCAACCACCAATCACCTTTCAGTGCCATCTTCTTGCATTCAAGCACCACCCCAAGTCCAAAATTTGATTTTTTTTTATAACTTCTGATAACTTCTCAAAATTACGTTGTAACACAAAACTGCCTCAACATTTGAGGCTTAAGTAAGCTGATAAATTTTTGTGACTCCCTCCTGCAATTTCTTGGTAGATGAGGTTGATTTGTGACATCAACTTCATCATCGTGCCCATATTCTACCTAGCAACACTTGCGGATTGGCCAAGCAGAATTCGACACAAGGGCCATGAGTTACACTTCTCCTTGCATACCCGCCTCTGCGACATCTTGCTACCATTTTGTATTTGGCCTTGGTGGGAGAAGAGATGAGAGATAGTGACCAGTTACTACAATGGCAGATCAGAAGATGATTGCCATTCTGGTGCAGGTCAATGCAATCATCAACTTGATTGCTGAAACTCTTTTGGCCATCGGGGGTGACTGCACTCATTTCCTTGGGCTCCAGAGAAGATGCCAGCAGAGACTGTGCAAGGCCATAGCCATGGATCCCAGGCATGGCCAGTGGCTCATGACCTCTTTTAGGGGGAGGCATGCTGCCAGGTGTAGATGGTTTGGGCTTACTGTGATGCAATTCCCCTAGAAAATGTGGGCTGACAAAAGAAGCACGGACTGGTGGGAGAACTTCATAATCTCAGACTGGATCAATGACCAGTGGTTCCTGAACTTTCACATGACTCAGAGCACCTTCCAGGAGCTGGTCTCCACACTTTGAGGGAGGCTAGAGAGGCAGACCACTAACATGCGTGCCCCAATCCTCGTTAAGAATAGGGTAAGTGTGGCCATCTGGTACCCGGCCAACTCCACATTGTACCATACTGTCTCCCATCTGTTTGGATTCAGTCTTTGAACCATGGCAGAGATTGTCCTGAAGGTCTGCTTTGCCATGAAGGCCAAGTTGTACAGAAAGGTTGTCTGCCTAAGCAAAAAAATCAGGAAGGTAAGCGCTCATCTTGGCTTTTTTTTTTTTTAAGTTGAAGTTGTAATGCAACGACATTATTCCACCATGTGTAAATTCAGCAGAGAAGACTGTGGCTGGTGCTATGGTCTTCCTGTAAGAATCATGTATTTACTAAACCACCTTGTCATTATTCATTTTGCAGAACATGGATGGTTTCTGGTGTCTGGGATTCCTCCATTGCATCAGGGTGGTGGAGAGCCGCCAGATTCCTATCCGCACACTAAATAGATGGATCCAAGAAAATGGCAACTGCAGACTTTCTTGCTCTGTTCTTCTTTGCCTGGCCTCAACCAGGGCCAGGATCTTTTTGGTCCTGGCCGCGACCTGGTGGAATGAGCTCCCAAGAGAGCTGAGGGCCCTGACAGAACTTTCTCAGTTCCACAGGGCCTGCAAGATGGAGCTCTTCCACCAGGTCTTTGGTTGAGGCCAGGGTGGGTTAGATCTGGACCCCTCGCTGGCTAGCCAGGTCATCAGGCACTCCTGGAATTGCCCCCGAGGCACTGTGCCCTCATAGGGTCTGTTATATCAGGGGGAAGGGGTTGGGATGTTTTGCTACCTCTGGGGTGGATTTTTATAGGGATTTTATTATTGTTTTAGGGGGATTTTAATGTATATTTATGACTGTAGCCTGCCACAAGCCATGTTATAGGAGTGGCGGAATATAAATAAAATAATAAAATAAATATATTCTGTTCAAGCAGTATCTCTCAAGCCAATCTGTTTCCAGAAAGAGTAACAATATTCCCATCTGCAACCTCTGTTAAAAGTTGTTAAATGCAGCAAGCTGGTAAAATGGCTGAGCTACAAAGTTCTACTACAGTTGCCAGAAATTACAATCTACACACAGCCGTTTATTCTACACCAGGAAGAGTTTTTGTTTTGTTTTGGTTTTTTTATGTGGAGAAGCCACATTTTCACAGCACTGACTGGCTGCTCCTTGTGTCAGTCATAAGGCAACTTCTTCCTTCTCAGAGTAGATTGTTCATAGCACTGACCTTGTGACAGTCAGGAAATTGCCTCTCTGCCTGGGACTGCCAAGAGCTGGGACGGCAGGGAGAAAATTCCCAGAGCTCAAGTCAGCTTGGCCCTTGAAGCCTGCAACATACTGCATTCAGAAGGCATCTGGATTGATTCTGGTACAGCTCTGCATAGCAGCCACTAGGGACACAGGAAAAATTGGGCACAGTAAAGCTCCAATTTCTGCTGGTCATGCTTTTCTGCAGTTTACTACAAGGAGGCAAACGCTTGCATATCCTGCTTAAACCCGTCAATTGAGCCAGCAGTAGAGCAAGGCAAGACTATCCCGCATAGGTCAAGGCTGCAGGAGTCAGTGCCAGGCTACAGAAAGGGTATAATTTCCAATAACCTCTCTTTTTCTTTACTTCCACAGCTTCATTTGCTAACTAACACCTGTTGCAGAAAATAAAACATTTTTCTTCTTACATTTGCTCTCTTCCTTTCACAAATAGACCTTTCTTGCTTGCTTCTGCTATCTAACTCCCTCCCCCAATTTGTCGGTATTTATCTCATCTTCTTCTCTCTTCTGGTTGGCACCTTAGACCCTACTGAAAAGTAGCATAGCAGCCATAAAAAAGGCCCCCGACTCATCTGAGCCAAGAGTTGACGCAGTGGAGGAGCAGGCAGCAAGAGGAGGCACAGGCAGGAGATGAGAAGGGTGCACACGTTTTGGCAGAACGACGCCAGAGGGCATCATGCCACAGTGGCAGGGAGGCATGGAACCTATAAAACTCACCATGTTTGCTGGCTCCGGCCTCTTTCAACTGGTGCTGCAGCCGGATTGCTTGCTGTCTGCAGCAGCAAAGAAGGAGCCAGTAAGGCTGGAGAGGCAGAGCAGTGTGGCAAGTGGCCGGCAAGGCAGCGAGTGGCAAGTGGTGTGCCTCTGCAGCTCCCAAGGGTTTCCCCCTGTTCCCTCAGGTGGTACACTTCCCTAGTATGGCATCTCAGTGGAAAGGGAGCCCATGTTCCTGGCTGGGAAATGGGCAGCTATCCCTCGGGTTCCACTGGGATCAGGGGCGTGGTCAGCTGACCACTTATGCGAGCTTCCTAACCTTATACCATGCCAACACTTCCCAAAAATGTTGAATAAAAAGTTGTGGCTGTGTTTTAAGCTATAAAAAGTTATTTTGAGTATGCATCTTCTTGCCAGTCAACTCTTGCTATTTTTAATAGTGTAATCTCGGCGTTACGCATACCTGCCTTTGTAGTGGAATCCAGTAGCGTTTCAATCGTTTCCCACAGGTTTCCGGTCTCGCAAAAATCGCTATAGAGGAAGCGATTTTTTCTGTGCTTTGTCCCGCCCCTGGCCGTCAATCAAACAAACAGCCAATGGGTGGCTGTTATCATGCTCTCGAAAAGCCCCTTTCCCTTTAAGAACAGGGTTTAAAAAAAAAACACTCGTTGCATCGAATATGCCTTGATTCCTCCTAACGTAGAGACCCATCTAGCTGGCGTCTGAGCTGGCGAGTCATCTTTACTACGCTCCCCCAAATGAAAAAAGAATCCCCCCTCCCGTGCATGGGCGCAATTTTCGGCTGAAAATAAAGTGAACTTGCAAACGGGGCTGTGTTGTGTTTAGTGACTTAGGGGAGCTTTAAAGCAGTTCTGTGGAGGGACTGTAGCCAGAGAAGCCTCGCTGGGTGAATGAAGGCTTGCCAGTTCGTTGCTTTCTGCTCGCTCCGAGAAAAAAAAATGGCGATCGCTTCGCCGGACGTTCGGAGGAGAGAACCGGGGGGGGGGGGGACTTGGCTGGACCCGCAACAATGGGAATGCACAGATCTTTTTCACTACTGTTAGAGATCGTTTTCAGGAGTGTAGCGCCTTTCGGAGGGTGAATCCACTTTTCTGGATTTCCCTTTAAGTGCTACAATGAATCGCTTTTTGCGGGACTGTTTCAGGAGTGTGGCAGATTGTGTGCGACATCGTGCGTAACTGCAAATTAGTAGAGTTTACAGTTTGCAAGCCTTTTGCAACACTGAAGTCATGTGGAATGGACCATAAAGTTAGACACAGGGTTCAGACACAGGGAAGCCCAAGTGGAATCTCTCTGGTGGCCAATTATGGCTCACAGTAGCCCTGCCTCTATCTCCTTCCTTATATCGCAGAAGACCTCTTCACAAGTTACAGAGCACATATGTACAATCCATTTACAGCATACATTTGATCTTTGTATACTCATTGAATAATTCCCATGCATTATTTAACACATGTAATGTTGAACAGGGATGAACCCAGAGCAGAAAAAACAGTTCATATTGGTTCATAGACAAACCATGAATCTAACTACAAACTGAACTGGGAACTTTGTTTGTAAAGCAAACCTGTTACTGGCCCCACAAACACCATTGAAAGGGCCCACAGACCCTTTAAGCAGGGTTTGCAGAAAGTCCAAAGAACAGGTGAGCAGAAGGGAGTCACTTGCTCTCTACCATTCAGCTGTTTCATGTTTAAAGGGAGTGTACAAGAAAGTTCAAAAACAGGTTCTACATGTGTTCACTGTAACAGGAGAACAAGTGTGTGTGTGTGTACTAAAATAATAACACTTCAAAGAAACTTTAGAAAGGCAGTTAAGATATATAACAATTCAGATGAACAAGATTTGTCAATTTGTCCAAATTTCAGTCAATTTCTATTTTAGAGTTATATTGTGTTCCTCCAGAGGAAAGATTCGGTCTCCTACATATACAGCCAGCTGTGTGACATCGGGGCAGTTCTCCCAGAGCTCTCAGCTCCACCTACCTCATGGGGCATCTGTTGTGGGGAGTGGAACAATAGGGGCTTGTAAGCCACTTTGAGACTCCTTCAGATAGTAAAAAGTAGAGTACAAAAACAGTAGGTATTCCTTTATTCCTTTCATTCTCTACGTGTTATGTTCTGTATACAGATTTCAGACTTCTACATTGTCATTATTTGTTTGGACATAACAAATAGGTCATTATTCACCAATCCAATGATAGTTATCTATGACAGTATGGACATAAAACAAAGAGATGGAACATTCCAAAACAGCTCTCCTGAAATAGTTGCAAAATTAATGTAAATATGCCATTCTAAGCAAAATTACACCCATTGAATTCATGCTTAGAAGGGGATAACCCTTAGTTGTCCTTTTACATCTTCTCCTAACAATAGCCAGTTTCTCAGACATGTTCTGTTTTTATATCTCATGCTACAGTCCTGAATATAATGCAAGGTATCTGGCTAGTGGTGTAACACAAATGATTTTCAACCTTCTGGTCACATCCTGCCAGTTATTATTTTTACTATTTGGACCCCACAGGAGGTTATAGGGATTTACAAGTACAGGGACGCTCAAGTTCCTCACTTCACAATCCTGTAAGGTAAAGGTAAAGGTATCCCCTGTGCAAGCACCGAGTCATGTCTGACCCTTGGGGTGACGCCCTCTAGCGTTTTCATGGCAGACTCAATACGGGGTGGTTTGCCAGTGCCTTCCCCAGTCATGACCGTTTACCCCCCAGCAAGCTGGGTACTCATTTTACCGACCTCGGAAGGATGGAAGGCTGAGTCAACCTTGAGCCGGCTGCTGGGATCGAACTCCCAGCCTCATGGGCAAAGCTTTCAGACGGCTGCCTTACCACTCTGCGCCACAAGAGGCTCTGTAGAATCCTGTAGAAGCATGAAAAAAGGTCGGGCAAATCACTATTGCCTCATATGCGAAGTATTTCATAGTGATATCAAGTTATGTCTCCTAAATTAATGTGCAGCCCTAAATTTCATATCCAAACAGCTAGCACAAATATTTTAATTTCCCCTTAAAAGGCACTATTTCCAGGAAAAGGCACAAAGTCTTCAACATTTGTAAAAGCTTTACCTGTTCAATTAGGCCAGCTAAACAGTACTGATTTCAGGAAGAGCCGGTTTCAAACAAAAGGAGATTATTCATCTGCAGTGTATTCCTTCAGTACACAGGGATTACAAACTTATTTGTCCAGCTCTTCTACACACTCAGGGGTGGAAACAAACTAGAGATTTTAATGCTGGCTGTTATCCCAGACGTCATATCAGTCACTTGACATGAGCTATAAGTTAGTCTAATGTCAAGTGACAGCTTGCTTTGAGGACCAAAATGTTCTTACAGGACGTGAAAGTGAAATCACATTTCCATTCAAGCACATGTTCACACATACAAAACAACAACATGAATGATTCCTGCCAAAGGACAAATAAGGATAGGAACCAAAATAACCTATTTCTTATGAATACTTAATACACTTTAAAACAATGGCTAAAAAGAAACAGATGCATTTCGGTGCTTTCCAAGCCAACCATTTCTTCATGCAAGAGGCAGAATCCAATAAGGTCAGAATGAAAGCTACACGAGGCTTGGTTCATGATGCTTGTCGTGTGGGGATGAAACAGAAATTCAATCTACCATTAAGTCAGATTGCAAAAATGTGGGTGGTCTCCATTTGATACAAATTATATTGGTTGATGTCAAGCATGTAGATTATTGATGTTTTTTCACTGTAGTTTATAAATTCATGAGCAACCCAAGCACAGAACACACCTTTCCCATAAACAGCATAGTTAAAAGATTGGATCAGGATTTGGGAGACCCATATATGAACCCCCAATCTATATGGAAACTTTCTTGCTGACTGTGGGCCAGTCACACAATTAAGGTAGTCATTCTCAAGGGTGGACCTAAAGTTTTCCCGGAATTACCGTTTCCCTGAAGAAAATGGCAGCCCAATCTACCTCACAAGATTAAACTGAATGAGAGGAGAATGATATAAGGTGCTTTGGATCTCCATTGTGTAGAAAGATGGGGTGTAAACTAAGTAAAGCAATCAATCCATAGACTTCTTTATGGATGCAAACCTCTAGGTGGTGCCTGGGAATATTCCTAAATTACAGTTTATCTCTAGCCTACAGAGGTCAGTTCTCTTGAAGAAAATGGATGCTTTGGAGGGTGGACTCTACAACATTGTACCCTACTGAGCTCCCTGTCATCCCCAGGCTTCACCCCAAATCTACAGGAGTTCCCCAACTTGGACCTGGCTTCCCTCCAAAACATGTCCCCCACAAGTGGCAGGGGGTGGGGGGCGGGGGGCAACCCTGATCTTCTCCCACAGCTGAAACCTAATGTATATTAGGTATATTATTTCAGATACTCTCACCAATATCCTTGTCTTTTCCCATTCCTCTCTTTCTTGTTTTACCCGATGTCCTCTTGTGTTAAGCATGGGTTAGGGATCCCTTTTGCCTTTGTTCAGTAGGTACCTGCACATTAATACTACTATACATAGTAGTATCATATATAGGCAGCACTATAGGTACTACCGATAAGTATTATTATTAATATAATGCCAATAGCAATATTATATAGTCTGAGCAACCATAAAGCTAAAGATCAAACTACTGCACCATTGCACTAATTTCTCATACTAGCAAAGTTATGCTCAAAATCCTACAAGCTAGGCTCCAGCAATATATGGACCAACAATAGAATGGGGAGGACCAGAGATCTTTTCAAGAAAATTGGAGATATGAAGAGAACATTTCATGCAAAGATGGGCATGATAAGGGACCAAAATGGTAGGGACCTCACAGAAGCAGAAGATATTTTTAAAAGGTGGCAAAATTATACAGAAGAACTATACAAGAGCGAGCTTAACTTCCCTGATGACCACAATGGGGTAGTTACTGACCTGGAGCCAGACATCCTGGAATGTGAAGTCAAATGGGCCTTAGGAAGTCTGAGCAACAATAAAGCTAGTGGTGGTGACAGCATTCCAGTTGAACTATTCAAAATCTTAAAAAACGATGCAGTAAAAGTGCTACACTCAATATGCCAGCAAATTTGGAAAACTCAACAATGGCCACAGGATTGGAAAAGGTCAGTTTACATTCCAATCCCAAAGAAGGGCAATGCCAAAGAATGTTCAAACTACCGCACCATTGCACTCATTTCTCATGCTAGCAAAGTTATGCTCAAAATTTTACAAGCTAGGCTCCAGCAATATGTGGACCAAGAACTTCCAGGAGTACAGGCAGGATTTTGAAGAGGCAGAAGAACTAGAGACCAAATTGCCAACATACGCTGGATCATGGAGAAAGCTAGGGAGTTCCAGAAGAACATCTACTTCTGCTTCATTGACTATGCTAAAGCCTTTGATTGTGTGGAGCACAACTAATTGTGGCAAGTTCTTAAAGAGATGGGAATACCAGAGCATCTTATTTGTCTCTTGAGAAACTTATATGCAGGTCAAGAAGCAACAGTGAGAACTGAACATGGAATCACAGATTGGTTCAAAATTGAGACGAGAGTTCGGCAAGGCTGTATACTGTCGCCTTGCCTATTTAACTTGTATGCAGAGCACATCATGAGAAAGGCGGGATTAGAGGAATCACAAATTGGAATCAAATTGCAGGGAGAAATGTCAATAACCTCATATATGCAGATGATACCACTCTAATGGCAGAAAGTGAAGAGGAACTAAAGAGCCTGTTGATGCGGGTGAAGGAGGAGAGTGCAAAAGTTGGCTTGAAACACCACATCAAGAAAACAAAGATCATGGCATCTGGCCCTCTCAATTCCTGGCAAATAGATGGGGAAGAAATGGAGATAGTGACAGATTTTTTCCCCCTGGGCTACAAGATCACTGCAGATGGGGACTGCAGCAAAGAAATTAAAAGACACTTGCTCCTGGGGAGGAAAGCTATGTCAAATCTAGACACCATCCTAAAAAGCAGAGACATCACCCTGCCAACAAAAGTGTGTTTGGTCAAGGCTATGGTATTCCCAGTTGCAATGTCTGGCTGTGAAAGTTGGACCAAAAGGAAGGCCAAGCATCAAAGAATTGAGGCTTTTGAACTCTGGTGCTGGAGAAGACTCTTGCGAGTCCCTTGGACTGCAAGGTGAACAAACCGGTCAGTCCTAGAAGAGATCAGCCCTGACTGCTCCTTAGAAGGCCAGATCCTGAAGATGAAACTCAAATACTTTGGCCACTTCATGAGAAGGAAGGACTCCCTGGAGAAGAGCCTAATGCTGGGAGTGATTGAGGACAAAAGAAGAAGGGGACGACAGAGAATGAGGTGGCTGGATGGAGTCACTGAAGCAGTCAGTGCAAATTTAAATGGACTCCGGGGAATGGTAGAGGACAGGAAGGCCTGGAGGATCATTGTCCATGGGGTTGTGATGGGTCAGACACAATTTTGCACCTAACAACAACAACAATATTACTTTAAGGACTACTATATTTGACATTATAATAGTATAGAATATTTTTTCCTAGGCTTGAATATGGCTACTTTTAACAGTATCTCTGTAAAGAAAGAATATAAATAATTCAAATACAAAGAAAGTTGTTATTCTTGAATCTTTAAGAACACAGACCTGGCCTCCTTCTGCCTAAGCATATAATATTTAGTTTAATTGCTCAAATCTAATTCTAGAACGCAACTTTATGTTCTTGTATTGGAATTCAGCCCCAGCACAAGAGCAATAGGAGTCATAGAGCCATTATGCCTCTTCTGTGTCATAAAATTTCTTCAGAATAGTAATTTGGAAGATACAGAAGAAAGCAAGCAATGCCAGTCTCACTGAACAGCTTTCTAAGAATCTTCCCCCCTTTATACACTTAAACCTCCCTTAGACTAGTGTATCTGATTTTTGGAAAATGAAGTGCTGTTGTGTAGGTCTGCCTTTTCTAGCACACTACACACACACAATACCTTTATTGGCATAAAGCAGTTTTAGCAAGATAAACAAAGATAGTCAATATACATCACTCAGTTTAAATTAAAAAACTGAGGAGAGAAATTCTGCCATAATAAAAGTGACATCAGCATCCTTATCACTCAAAAATTGGCAGATCAGGTCTCTTGAATGGTTTCTCCATTTCGGTATAAATGGTATAATGTGCCTTCGCTGGACAATGAACAAGGGACAATCCAGTAAGATATGTTGGATGGTTTCAGGAGAATTTGTCGCAGTGGTATAAAGCCATGGTTTGTACCAATGCCTTTGCTGGGAAAACAGATGTGCTTTATTTGTCTGCCAGTTGTCTAAACTCTACAAGTCATTCACACAAAAGCTCATGTTTGTCTTAAAGGTGCCATTGGACTCAAAGTTTGTTGTGCTACTTCAGACCAACAAGGCTACCCACATGGATCCATATGCTGTGTGACAATGCATACCTTTCAGTCAAGAAAAGGTAGAACTCAATATCATTTAGTCGGAGGATTTTCTCCGGTGATTCTGTTTAATACAACAGGTTTCTCAAGGGAATCTGCAATATTTACGCAAGGCACTCTGTTCAAAGATTTGACATCTGCATTTTAATCCAGAAGGCCAGCCATCCTGCACCCCCCCTCCCCAGTAACCTGGGAGGGAAAGGACTCTTAACAGTTTCCTTCATTAATCTTACTTTCCTGCCAGAGGAGGTCTGAAGTTAGTTTGACCATGTTTTCTTTTGACATTATTACCTTTTTTCACTTTATATATTATTTCACCACATATCAAAGATATATACAATTCAGTAGCAAAACTAATGGAAACCAGTTAAGTCTTATAAAGCTCAAGTATTGTCTTTAACAAATTATATTATAACTAGAATTAAAGCCCATTGTAGCTGATACAATGGGCTCTAGCGGGGGGGGGGGAAATAGCAAAGAGAGAGGGAGGTAGAAAGGAAGAGAATGATTAAGATAGAAAGAGCTTGGCATTGGGAAGAGGAAGGGGAAGGCTTCTTCAGTTTGTAAGGGCATGAGGTTGAATATGTGTATTGTGTGGGAGGTTGTGCTGGCGTGGTTACAAATGTGGGTGTGGGTGTGGAGAGATGGGTGTCAAGAACCTGTGGTTTGGAAAATTAGTTGAGTGTGGGAGAGGATTGACCTTTGGGAATTGTGGCATAGTGGTTATAGATGAGCTTTCCAGAGCCATCTTCAAATACGTGAAGGGAAAATCAGACTGGAGACTCTTCTTAGGGGGAGATTACATGGCAGCCAATTCCTCTCAGTTCTGCATTCAATCTCATTTCCCTTCTTGTGAAAATTAGGCTACAGACACCAAAATGTCCCCCTGCCCTAATACACATGGTGTAGTCACAGTACACAGGTGTCCACCCTGCTCCTTCTGTCTTCATTTTTTTCACTGCTGATATAATGTTATGTACCCACACACTTCTTTCATTGTTGCTCCATAGAAGACGAGCTGGATTTTTGTACCCTGCTGTTTCCTACCCAAAGGAGTCTCAAAGTGTTTTACAAACACCTTTTCCCTTCCTCTCCCCACAATAGACAACCTGTGAAGGATGTTGTGCTTTGAGAGGTCTGAGAGAGTTGGGAATGGGCCGCAGTCACCCAGCAAGCCTCAGGTGTCTCAAAGCAGTTTCCAATTCCAAAAGGAGTCTCAAAGTGTTTTACAAACACCTTTTCCCTTTCTCTCCCCATAACAGACACCATGTGAGCAAGGTGGAGCTGAGAGAGCTCTGTGAGAACTGGGAATGGCCCACTGTCACCTATCAGGCCCCAGGTGTCTCAAAGCAACCCTAAGAGGAGGTCTCTCTATGTACATCAGTCTTGACCCTAGTCAGGTTTATGCACACCTAGGCAGTGTGGAGTTCCAGAACATGAACCTACACCAATCTGGCAACCTTACCTCCTCTCTGCAATGTTTTCTTGACCTACAATAGGTCAGGGGTGCTAGATGGTTGCGGGGGCATTACACACTTTTGAGGCCCTACTTCCAGACTTCAAGGAATATGTTCAGACTAGGGACAACCAACCTCCAGGTAGGTCCTGGAGATTTCCTGGAATTGCTGCTCATCTCCAGACAATAAAGATCAGCTCCCCAAGGCAAAAATGGCTGCTTTGGAGGGGTGACTGTGTAGCATTGTATCCCACTGAGGTTTAGGGATGCCAGCCTCCAGACGGGGTCTGAGAATCCCCTGAAAGTACAGCTCATCTCCAGGTAGATAGGTTAAAGGGAAAGCTCTCTCCCCTTACATGCATCCCTTCAAAAGGAATGCACGTGGCCCTATAAACCCCTTGACTAGCACAGTCTCTTGCTTGGCTGGTGATGTCTGCCCTTCTGAAGCCTGAGGCCTACTGCTGGCAACTGCAGTCCCTGTTGTTGTCTGCAAGGCCAAGTTGTTGCCTAATAAAAGTGGATCACCTCGTTTCCCCCAAAGTCTCACTGTCTACTTTCCTGTAAAGCTAACTGTACTTGAAATTCTGGGCAACTTATGCCTTTGATTCCATAGGACCTTCCTGGTGAATACGGTTTTTTATTTACCAGGCCAAGCTTGAGAAAAGTCACTTCAGTTCTCATGTCTCTCCAGCCATTTACTTGTTCACTATTTACAGTTCAGGCTGTAAATATTCTTTATTTAGGCCTTCCTGCACTTTCCAGATTTGCAGGACTGATGCAGGACTGTCTCTCTGTCTGTCTCCACCCCAAAATACAAAATATTGCTGGTCAGGGCTGACTGAAGCCCAAAGCCCAGGTGGAACACACCCTCACCACTCCACCCCAACCTCAGTCTGCAAGCCACTACTATTGTCTCTAGATAACTACTTATCTCTAGATTATAATTATAATGATCATCTCTGCAGGCAAATATGGCTACTTTGGAGGTTGGACTCTGAGTCATTGTACGATTTTGAAATCCCACCTCCAAACCTCCAGGAATATTTCCAACCCAAGAGTAGCCAACCTCCAGGTGGGGCCTGGAGAGCTCCTGGAATTGCTGCTCATCTCCAGACTATAAAGATCAGCTCCCCAGGCTGAAAGGGCTGCTTTGGAGTTTGGACAGGGTTGTTGTAGAGAAGAAACATTTAAGGCCTCCCACACAGGTTGTTGTTGTTGAAACACTTGAGGCCTACTGCAAAGGCATGTCACATCCAACAACTCCGCTCACTTTGCCACAGACTGCTGATGGCGCTGGCAGGTGGCTGATGAGTGTTCTTCCTCTCCCCTCCCTTCCAGCCTGCTGTGAAGGAGCCTCTCTCAGCCCCCGACTGAGGCGAGGGAGGTGCTTCCTTCTGAGAGCAATGCAGAGTTGTCTGTGGGCATGGGTGTGCTTTCCTTTTGAGGGGTGGGGAAGCTTACCCCATTGGCTGACAGAAAAGCCCCTTCTCACAAAATACTGCTTGGGCTGGCCTCACTGCTAGAGGGAAGAAACAGCCAAGCCACGTGTATTTCTTCTGTGCAACTCTCTGCAGATATGAGGCCTACTGCACAGGGTTGTTGTGCAGATGAAACAGGAGGCAAAAGAACCTCTGCAACAGCATCTAATTTCATCTGCACAACAACCCTGTGTGGTAGGCCTCAAATCTACAGAGAGTTGCTTGGCTGTTTCTTCCCTCCAGCAGTGAGGCTGGCCAGAGCAGTATCTTAAGTGAGATGGGGTTTTTCTGTGGCCTCCCTGTCAGTCAGCTGTTTGGCAGAAGGGGAAGCCCCCCGCAAAAGGAATGCGCACACGTGCTCACAGACTCCCTTGCATTGCTCTTGGAAATGCCTCCCTTGCCTCGGTGGGGGGCTGTCAGAGGCTCCTTCACAGCAGGCCTGAAGGGGGGGGGGGATGCACTCATCAGCCACCTGCCAGCTCCATCAACAGTCTGAGACATAGTGAACAGAGTTGTTGGACATGACAGTTAGTGGCAGGAGACACAGCCTGATTGGGCAGGAGATGCAGCCTGATAGGGCTGGTTAGGCTGTTGGGGGTGGGTCCCAGTGGGGTTGGGCCAATCTGGACATGCTCAGGGCCCGGACAGTCTCCGCCCAGGAGGGCTTTTCATAATTAAATAATAAAGCAAAGTGTTAGATGATAGGGGTCTGTAAACATTTGGAATGGCTACAGTCCAGCTACATAGAATTACAGTTGAAAATTGTGTAACTTTGTGCACGTTCATCACTCAGTTCTTCTGCTCTTACAGTTGTAGATCTGAAATGTTTCCACTGAAAGAAATTATGCTCAGAGTGAGTTGAGATGCTATAGAAGAGCTTGATCTATGGTAGTTGTTTTGCAGGTGCAAGTCACTTATTTTGCAGTCATCAGATGATGAACTTGCATGGGTGATGTCAATTGCTCTTTTAACCACTTTCATATGTCAAGCAAGTTGCTTACATGACAACATTTCAGAGTATAAATGTGCAGACATCACTTGGAAGGCATGGAATATTAATGCAGTTGGTATGTTTTTGCAGCTGTATATTTTAAGTCAGCCCCAAATTTGTTTTCTCCCCCCCCACCACCACCACCACCTCGACACGCATATAATGGAATAGAGTCAGCTTGCAATGAAGCATTCGTCAGTGAGTTCTAAATATGATTTGCTTGGCACCTAGCCATGAACAATGGTGAACTCAACAGTACCAGTGTCTACAAATTAATCTGCATCACTTCAACATGTTGCATAATGTAAACAAAAAACGAAGAGAAGTGATGCTAGCATGCAACTATAGGTGTACATTTATGTAGCTTTCTCTGTGAACAAAACAAGGTCCAACATTCCTCTGAATGTCCTTGGTTGCTGCCATTCCATCTCATTCTTGATAACGTCTGCATCCTCTGCGTATGAGTCAGGATGCCTTCTCTGCTTGTTTACCCAGCAGGCCACCTTATTCTGAGTTCAGATCAGTCGTCTTTCAATCTCAGCACTGTCTAATTTGACTTTCAGCTAGATCTTAGGTAGAGGACTTTCATATCATATTTTACAAATTCTTTCAGAATCTGTTACAGATTCACAGATTGTATCTGTGAATTATATGTGCAGTACTACTAAGTTAGGTATTGCATATGAGAGCCCTTAATTGCAAGTGGGATTAATAATAATGTTGAGCATGTTTATATTTTTCAGTGCCCAAAGCAGTCCACATATGTCCACTAGCTGTAATCCTTACAACAGCCTAGGGCAGACAGCAGTCTTACAAAGAGTCACATAGGCTAACTAGTGAGTTCGTGGGAGAGGTGAGGCTTGCATTGGTAACATGACTGACACTAACCGAGTTTATTTTGGAAGTAATGTCTCTGTGACACTTAATAAATAAGAGTAGAGTGAGAAACTGAGATGGAACACTAAGTGACCGTATCCTTCCAGAGTTCACGTTTCATGATTCTAAGCCCTTCTACGGATCATGTTTACGTTGCATTTTTGTACCATTTGGCTTGCTGTTCAGGCCGAATGGAAACATTTTAAAGAAACAAAACTAACTAGAAATAGTACAACGAAATTTGAGTCCAGTGGCACCTTTAAGAGCAACAACGTTTTATTCAAAATGTGAGCTTTTGTGTGCATGTATACTTCAGACAGTGAAATGGAAATGACTATATATATAAGGAGAAAGTAAATTGGCAGTAAATTAGTAAACTGCATCAGGAAAATATCCAACAAATATGCCATATAATGAAGATGTTTAGCTCAGTGGTCCCCAACCTTTTTATCACCGGGGACCACTCAATGCGGGGGACCACTCACCAGGGACCACTCAACGCCTTTTACTGAGGCCCGGTGGGGTGGGGGGTAGTTCTCTACTCTCAACCACTGCCCTAGCGCTCTCTGATCACTATGGTAATGTTTAAACATCCCTTCAAAATAAGATACAGACATGCCACAACAATGAAGTGTGTTGTAAAGGGCTGGGGGGGGTGTGAAGTAAAGGGCCGGGGGGGGGGAGAAGGCGTCCTTCGGGGCCCACCTCCAATTAGTCGAAGGACCACATGTGGTCCGCAGCCCACAGGTTGGGGATCGCTAGTTTAGCTGATTCAAGATCTTTATGTTGGATATTTTCATGATGCGGTTTACTAATTTACAGCTAATTCACTCTCTCTTTATATATGTAGTCTAGTGATTTCCATTTCATTGTCTGAAGAAGTCTGCGTGCACACAAAAGTTCGCACCTTGAATAAAACTTAATTGGTCTTAACGGTGCCACTGGACTCAAACTTTGTTCTGCTACTTCAGGCCAACATGCCTATCAATCTAAAGCTATAGAAATAGTTAATCGTTGTATGAAATTGGGACATTTTAAATGTACATAAACTGCTGTTATAACTAGCAATGAGCACCACATCCCTTTGTAAATGTATTGCCCACTTTCTCTGTAGAGATATTACCTGTTCAATTTCCTTTTAGTTTGTGATAGCTGAATGCCTTGCTGCTATGTTGCTTCCATTTCACAGAAGCCTCTTATTCCCTTTGTCAAATAAACATAAAAAATACCTGCAACGTAGGTTATGAAGTATCTCCCCTATGAAGGAAGGCAAAGCATTTGTGCTCAGACAGGATAAGTAGAGCAGGGTGTACTAGAGCTTCATAAAATTATCAATTATGTGAAGAGAGAGAAATATTTGCTCTGTCCTACTAGAACCGAAACTTAACCCCACAAAATTTATTGTTAGCAGCCTTTGGACAAATAAGAGGAAGTACTTTTTTCCACACAGCACATAATTCACTTATGGAATTCACGATTGTTAGGATATGCTGGCTCCTAAGTTTGATTTTTTTAAAAGAATGAGCCAAACACATGGAGGATTTTGCCTGTCCACAGCCATTTGCCATCCCAGCTAAATGACACAATTTGTTTCAGAGGCAGTACATAGCACATTTTATCTATCAGGCAAAATGAGAGGAGTGTTGTTTATAAATATGTGTAGCTTACTAAAAGCTGTCACTTTTAGTGGCATGTCAAACAATTAAATTCTAAACACTTTGCCTACAAGAACCCATGGATTAGTTATGTATTGTGTAATTTTGGTAATCATTTAACAGCTCAGGTAACAGGGTTTAGGAAGATACCTGTCAAAGAGATTGATGTTTATTTCAGACTCTGATCCATTAGGTCAGAGGTGTCAAACTCTTTTGTTATGCGAGCTGGATCTGACATAAATGTCACTTTGTTGGGCTGGACCATGTGTGTCATAACATGTAACAACAGGTACCAGAGATATAAACTTTATAAAGGTGATCTCAGATGCTGAATAGCAAGGGATTCAATTTTTTAAAATGTTAATGTGTAGAGAGACAGCCACTGAGGTAGAGGGGAGAGAGGAAGATGGGTTGAACTGGAACATACGGAACCATAAATGCACTTTTAACTACTTTGCCATCTACTTTCTATGACATGGCAATTACATCATGATTGGATTCTATACAGCTAAACAGAACAAGACAGGTCAGAACCCAGCTGCTTAGAGCAGGAAATATGGCTCTGAAAGGAACCTAGACTACTCTTTGAAAGGATTCCAGGCATCCTTTAAAATGTATAAAATATCATATGTCAAACTGACTTGTGCCAAAAAGCTGAGGCTTGCTAGGTGGCTGTGTGAAGGGGAAGTGGTGTACCAATTAGAGGGTATGAAAATAGTTCCTGTACTTACAGACAGGGAATTTTTTGAGCCATGTTGGTTAACTCCTCGCTGAGGTGTTGACATGCCTCGATGGATTTTTATACATTGATTCATGTGTGGTTTCCTTGAGGATTTTCACAACCATAAAAACTGAGCAGTTATTCCCTTGAATGGGTGCCTTATGGTGAAATGTTTCCCAAGGGAGTTGCCATATTTGAGGAAGAGTAGAGTTCAATACCAAGTAAGACAAGACTGATTATTATTTTCTAACAATTTATTCTGATTTTATGCTGCATTCCCTGGATTGGGCTCAGAGTATTTGCACTCTGTTTGAATGTTTTCCCACAAGGTCAGTTTTCCTGTTAGGCTTTATTATTTGTTCTGTTTTTGATGCGAAAAGATTTTAATTTTTTGTAATGTACTTATTGCTATGTATTATTTTCAGTTCTGTTTCCCACACCTTTAGTGTATGGATTGTGACAGATTCCACAGGGATAGCCATGTTAGTCCATTGCAGCTACAATAACAAATCCATCTGTATTTCCTCCAAGCTTGGAAAGCATACATCATGGGTCCCCAATCTTTTTAAGCCCACTGGCCTTTTGGAATTCTGACATAAGGTGAGGGTCAAACTTCACAATGGCTGCTGCAGGAGGTGGTGCTAACCACAAAAATGTCAGGAGACATTATGCTTGACATTAAATAAGAAACTCTTCAACATTTCAGAAGTAAGCATTGTTAATCAGGATGCCTTCTAAAATGCCTTCTAAAAATTAATTTTTATAATTCATATATTTATTGTATACATACAATAGTCACACAGGAAGATCCTAGTGCTTTGGTGGCAGCTGTTACCAGTGCACCTTGTAAAAAAAATGATGTAAGCATCAGTTTCTGCAGAAGATTTTATGTGAAAACACCCAGTGCTTTCCAGGCAAGGGAGGATGCTGTGGCCAGCTGAGCACCATGCTTCCTCCTGGGCTTCTGGGCTCCTTGCACCCCACCCAAGAGGTGGAGTGATAGACAGAAAAACAGACAGGATGCAGTGCAAGGATGCAGTGGGAGAGTGAGGGAGCAGGAAGAGCAAGTGGATGTCTGAACCACAGGCCTCAATGAAATGCCGAGCCACGTTCCCCCAAATTACAGGAGGCTCCTCTGGCAGTTGTCTCTACCCTTGATGTAAAGCTCAGCTCCATCTGACTGCGTGAAGGGGAGAGTGCGCCAGCCAAGCCCTGTCTTGCTTACCAATGGAGGGACAGAAAGAAGCCCAGGAGCTGGGGAAGAAGAAACAGGTGCTTCTGGCCTGCCTCCCCATCACAAGTAACGTCTAAACTTGGGTGCATGGGGAATTGCTATCCTCCCACCCCCTACCATGGAGAGAAGGGGAGCCAAGGAGGGGGGCCCATACCAGGTCTCCCAGAGTCACTGCCCTCTAGTCAGTAGCTCTGGCTGACAGGCCCTAGTTGCCATGTGCTGCCACCTCTCTCTCAACCACATTGCTTGCTGGTCTCCATGCTCCTAGGAGCATTCTGACTTTGCTTTTCCAAGGCAGCTGCCACCACAGAGTTCCAGCTGGCTGATGAAGAGGTGAGCAGGTGGGTGTAAATACCTTCATGGTAAACAATTATGTTTTCAATTCTTATCTGTTTTAATATTGTGTTAATAATATTGTGTTAATATTCTAATATCCTATATATTAGGTCAGAAGGACCTATCTCCTTTTTATTGCTTTTTTGCTTCTTCTGTTGCCAGTTCTGTTCTGTGTGGAAGGAGGGTGATTGGGTTGCCATCACCAGGAGAGGATGAGGGATAGAGTTAGGCCCAGCTGAGCTGAGGAGGTTGACCCACTGGATAGAGAGAACCCCTGGACCAGGCGGGATCTTGTCGGGTGGTTAGACTTACCTCACTAGCTGCTAGGATAGGTGGGTGAGGGGAGGGGGGTTGGGAGGAATTTAGTGGGTCGGGTGGGTTAGAGTGGAAGTAGTGCAGCTAAGGGAGAAGAAGCCAGCTTAGGGGTAGAGAGTAGTGTCTTCTCTCGGGGAGCGGAGGGTGGGTCATGGATGGGGAGCTGTGCTCAGGGGGTGGGCTCATACTGGGGCTCGGCTTCCAATGATCATAGGCCAGGGGCGCTATGGCTGAGGGAGGAGGTTGAACAAGAGAAGGGTTGGGAGTGCTGGTGTCCCGTTTAGGGCCTGGCCATGAAGACATGGCCGGCGCTCTGGGTGCGCTCGGTCCCCTTCTAACCTCCGTCCCATCCCCAGAGATGTGAGGGTGGAGGCTAGGGGAAAGGGTCTGACATTAGTCTTGTGCAACGCAAGGTCGATTAAGAACAAGGCCACGACCCTGCAGCATGTCTTCGCAGAGTCGAAGGTGGACCTTGCATGTGTGACCGAGACCTGGGTGAAGGAGGGAGAATTGGTGGCCTTGAGAGAACTGCCCCCCCCAGGTTACTCGGTTCTTCACCAATCTCAGACTCACAAGAGGGGAGGGGGGGTGGCGATCCTGGTCCAGGAGGCTTCCTCCTACAGGGCTCTCCCGGGGCTGGAAATCGGTGGTGGTGGAGTGTGTTGGTATTGGATGGGACGCGGTCAAGAGCTTGGCCATCTGGCTGGTTTACTGTCCGCCCAACACACCGCCAGATGCCCTGCCCTGCTTGTTGGAGGCGGTGGCTGCTTGAGCGTTGCAATTCCCCAGGCTTTTAATTCTGGGTGACTTTAATGTTCATGTGGATGCACCATCCTCAGGACTTGGCAGCAACACTGGGGCTCTCGCAATTTATTACCAGCCCTACACATCACTCCGGCCACACACTCAAATTCATTTTTGGTGCTTAGATAGAGGTGGACCTGACCTGGATGCAGCCTTGGCTGTGCCGTTGTCAGACCACTATCCCCTGAGGGCTCGGCTCAGGATACTACCCCTTCCCCAGTTGGGCGATGGGCAGATTTTTGCCCGTCCGCGGAGACTTATTGATCCCATTGGATTCCGGAATGCTCTGCGGGACCCGATGCCTCCTGGTGACTCACTGGCAGCCTTGGTGGAGGACTGGCAGTCCCACCTGACGACCGCTATAGATGAGATCGCCACTAAACGTCCTCTCTGCCCTCAATTCAAACAGGCCCCCTGGTATACAGGGGGACTCCGGGAGAAGAAAAGGGAAGTGAGATTACTGGAGCGAGTGTGGTAGAAGACTCGTGATGAAGCTATGAGAATATCTTATTGCACGCTTATAAGGGTGTATGAGATGGCAGTGAAAGTGGCTAAACGCCCTTGAGGGGCGCCGAAATACTAGACAGTTGGCACTTGGCTATGAGGCATTCGCGAGCTTTTTTGCAGATAAAGTATTGTCACTCTGTCGCGAACTTCCCGCCACAATTAATACAGTAAATGAACTGGAGACCTGTTGGCCGCCTTTGGTAGTGAGGTTTGATGGTTTCAGATGGCTCTTCCTTTCTGAAGTGGACAAGTTGCTGAGATTGGTTAGGGCGACCACTTGCCTCCTCAACCCCTGCCCTTCTTGGCTCCTCAAGGGAGACAGCCAGGGGATAGGAGGCCAGCTCAGAGACATCATCAACTCCTCCCTGGGTTCGGGGGAGTTTCCTGAGTGGCTGAAGGAGGCAGTGGTTCGCCTTCGCTTGAAAAAATCAACGCTGGACCCGCAGGACCCTGCCAACTACCACCCAGTGTCGCATCTGTCGTACCTGGGCAAGGTGGTGGAGAGGGCTGTGGCTGACCAGCTCCTGGAATTCTTGGAGGAAACTTCGGCACTCGAACCATATCAGTTGGGCTTCCATCTTGGCCACGGGGTAGAGACAATGTTTGTTACCCTTCTGGATGATCTCCGTCCCCAGTTGGATAGAGGCGGATCAGCCGTGTTGGTTCTTTTGGACCTTTCGGAGGCCTTTGACACCGTGGATCACAAACTGTTGATCCACCGCCTCGCCGGTACAGAGATACAGAGCACAGCCTGGTGCTGGATACGCTCCTTCCTCCAGAACCGGGCCCAGAGGGTCGCAGTGGGGGAAGAGCTCTCGCATCCCTATAGACTCCCTTGTGGGGTCCCACAGTGCGTAGTCCAACATCTTTATGCTCCCTCTGGCTCAACTGGTATAGAGTTTCGGGCTGGGTTGCCACCAGTATGCTGATGATACCCAGCTCTATCTCCTCATGGATGGCCACCGGACTCCCCCCCAGAACCATTTGCCAGATGTTTGGAAGCAGTGACTGAATGGTTCGAGCAGAGTCGCCTGAAACTCAACCGCTCCAAGACGGAGGTCCTGTGGCTGGGAGGCAGAGGACGGGATCAGGCAGCGCGCTTACACAGCCTGGCAGGATCGCAACTTACTACTGCACCCCAGGCCAGGAATCTGAGTGTGACCATTGATGCCTCTCTGACTATGGAGGCTCAGGTCAAGAGAGTAGCAGGCCAGGCATTTTTCCATCTTCGCCAGGCTCGACTACTAGCCCCCTACCTGTCCCATGACCACTTGGCCACAGTGATCCATGCGATATTCATCTCCAGATTGGATTTCTGTAACTCGCTCTACGCTGGCCTTCCCTTGTCCTTGATCCAGAAACTTCAGCTAGTACAAAACGCAGCTGCTAGGGTCCTCACTGGCACACCTTGGAGGGCCCACATCCAGCCTGTACTGAGGCAGCTGCACTGGTTGCCGATTGCTGTCTGGATCAGGTTCAAGGTTCTGGTTTTGACCTTCAAGGCCTGCTACTCTCTTGACCTGAGCTGGGTTGGGACCCACATACCTGAGGGACCGCCTGTCACCCTATACGCCTTGCAGGGCTTTATGCTCCACGGGGGAGAACTTCCTGGTCATTCCCGGCCCTAGGGAAGCGTGCCTGGCCTCGACCTTTTCAGTCCTGGTCCATACCTGGTGGAATGAGCTCCCAGGTGAGCTGCAGGCCCTGTGGGATTTACTAGCTTTCAGCAGGGCCTGCAAGATGGAGCTTTTCCACCAGGTTTCTGGTTGAGGCCGGGTTTAGCGAATGAGAGCCAACATCCCCCCTCCTTGGGTCTAATAGGTTATATCTTCTCCCCATCTCCCTGCCACTCTGATAGCAGGGGGTGGGAATACTGGGTATTTTTTCTGCCATGTTGAGTTTGTTTTAAAGAGTTTTAATGGGTATTTTAATGGGGACAAAGACTATTGTTACCCGCCATGAGCCTACGGGGAGTGGCGGGAAATAAATCTAATAATAATAATAATAATATTTGCTATTAATTTATGGCTTTTAGGTTTTGCTTAAGTATTATCTATATGGGTCAAATTGACTGAATAAATTTACCACTATTGCATCACCAAGCACACCCTACATGATCCAACATTCAAAATGTGTCCAAATACTGATGAATTGGCAAACCAACCAACCTTTTAAAGAATGTTATGAGCCTAAACTTCATAGCATCAACTCTGCATATGGATTCTAACTTAGAAACTTCACAGTGGAGTCTGTTTTTAATGAGTGTGTGTGTGTAAGTACAGCAACCGAGTCTCTTATTAAATATTATGGATGGTTGACATTGATTTTTATCTCTGTTGGGTGGTTAGTAGTTGGTTCAGAACACCAATATCATGTGTGGTTTAATCTTTATCAAAGTCCAAGTATGAAGCTATTTTAATACCTTTTGAAAATAGTAATAAAATTGTTCTGTATAAGCACCCACAAATACTCTCCATGCATTTTTCAACAATTTAGAGCAGATGTGTCTGTACATCTCAAATACAGTAACAATCTCTGCCTCATTTTCACTGCTGGACACTGAAACCATAAAACTACTCAAAAGTATGTGTACGTTGATTAACAATGAGATACATAGACACTGTTCTGTGTTTCTATAGTGAAAACATCAGCACAACTTTGATGCTGAAACACTAGAGCATTCTTTTGGAGAAAGATTATGTTGCGTATCATTGAAATGTTTTTAGGACATCAATGGGGCCAGGTAGGGCTTTTGCCTTGTAAGGCTCCTGATTGACTATTGGAGATTCTACACAGTGTTACGGAAGTTAAGCTGTGGCAATCATTTTGTGGTTGCCTCTGCCTCCTACAGTAGCCATTTTATGGTGGCCATATTTTTGCTTCACAACTATGCCATGTCAGATTTCCAGATGTGCCTACAGATTTCCAGATGTGCCTAATCAACTATCAAGATAGGTCTTTCTGAAAAAAATTGGCTTTGTCTAGCCCCTGAAAGCTTTTACTAAAATAAAACTAGTCCATCTTTAAAATGCCATGTTTCCAATTTATCTTAGTTGCAGTACACTAATATAATTGCTCCTCTGGAATTATTACCTCTGAGATTCTTATTATTATTGGATGTATAACAAGGAAGTGAACAGACTGAGGCCATAGCAGTTTGAAAATGTACAATTTTGAGTGCTTTTTACATGAGTTTCCTTTCCATGTCATTAGCACCTTCAGAGTTGAATCTTTGTGTGACTGAGGAGCTCTCCCCATCTGGTAAACTTTGTCTGCTTACTTACAGCAGGCTCAAGCAATTCATCCAACATGAGTAGGGTTGCCAGATCTGGGTTGAGAAAAACCTGGAGGCTTTGGGGGTGGAGCTGAGAGTGAGCGGGATTTGGGGTGGGAAGAGACCTCAAGGGAGTATAATGCTATGGAGCCCACCCTCCAGAGCAGCCATTTTATCCAGGGGAACTGATCTGTCACCTGGAGATGAGCTGTAGAACTGGGGTATCCTTAGGTCCCATTTGGGGACTGGCATCCCTAAACATGAGGCATGTTATCCCCTCACTACTGCACAAATACCTGCCAGATTTAGAAATCACCTGCCTAGAACTAGCAGGAATATGGTTTGCTATCTCTGGGTTAGGAAATTCCTGGAGCCTGGGGAAGAGGAGGGGAAATCTCAACAGTTTATAATGCCAGACAATCTATATTCTAAAACAGTCATTTTATCTAGGAGAATTGACCTCTGCGATTTGGAGATCAGTTAAAATTGCAAGAGCTCTCCAGGACCCAGCCTGGAGGTTGGCCACCCTAAGCATGAAAGCCTGCCCCAGGTATTTTGCTGAGGCTGTTAGAAAATGTAGTTTTGTTTAAAGCAGAAAAAAAATATGCGTACAGTTGCTAGATTTGTGCTATGTGGACTCTGCTACAGAAATCCAGTGGCACCCTAAATATGAATAGTGTTTATTCCAGCAGGAGTGTCCATGAATCAGAGCTCATTTTCTCAGATAAAATGAAAGAAAAGAATTTTGCAGAGATTAAAGGAAAAGGAGAGGGATGAATAAGTAGTAAAAGGTTCCACATCACATATTTAATGAGCTAATTTGCATAACCACACCTTCCTTTAATACTAAATAACCAATTTGCATAACCATGCTCCCTGACATCACTGGAAGTGATGTCACCATGCCCCGCCTCATGCACTGTACCCTGGAAATGCCACCAATATGCCACACATACCCTAACACTACGGAAGCTAAGTCATCATGCCTTCTGACCCCTGCCCTGGAAGTGCCGCCATTATGCCACACACACACCGCTCCCTGGAAGTGATGGTGTCATGCCCCAGCCTCTGCCTCGTGCCCAGGAAGAAATTCCATCATACCATGCCCCCACATGCCCCCATACTCCCCCTCGTGACATTATTGGAAATGACATTCCTAGAACAACCCTCCCTCCTGCGTCACTCCCAGTGGGAGTACTACCATGTGTCCTCTCTGACACGCCCTGTCAACCCTAACCAATAGCAAAGGGGCTAGGACTGCCCCCAATAAAGTGATTTTAGAAAATAAGCCATTTTGGCTAGCAGACACACGCCATGGTTCTTGCTGAAAACATGGATACTCCTATCAGGCCTCTGATACTTGCCACCTCGCCTGATACTTGTGCTCAGGCCTAATACTACTGTGAGGCATCTGGTATTTAACTATGGGATGCTTTGGCGGTGATTCTCACTCATTGTGATCAGGCCCCAGTGAGGAGGATGAGATGTCCAAATGCCTCTTAACTGCAGAGGTAAATGGCCTTGCAATCATAGAAATTAGAATGCCACCATCTTGGGGAAGCCAACATGTTGCTGGACACCCTGCAGATGAGGTGGACTTGGGAATACCCAACCCTCTGTGGTGCATGTACCGGAATCCTGTTGAGGAATCTGAAGATGAGAAAACTCTAGAGGATCCAGAAAACGAAAAGGCTTTTAATGAATCCAAGGAAGTGGAAGACAAAATATTCAGCTTTCAAATAATCAGGTAAAAACATGCTTTTGTATTTGGGTATATAATAAAGCTGGGGAAGCTATTGAGGAGCCGTATTTCACTGAACAGTTGTTTCTTATTATTCTGTTTGGACAGCTTGATGAGTGCTTTACCCAGGCTTTTGGCAATCTGCACATCAGTAACCCTGCTGACGTAAACCTCTCTTGCACATCGTGTTTTCGTACATGTGTGACCCCATGTGAGGAGGAGGAGGAGGAGAAGACGATGATGATGATGAAGAGAGTTTTGTTATAATAAAAGTGTTTTTTAACCGTGTGTGGTCATTCTGGTGCTAAGAAGGAGCAATGATGGAGATGCATGACAAAGAGGGGGTCTTAATGCATATATATTATATACCTGGAGAAGTAGTGAGCTTTGGTGGGGTGAGCCCACTTTTCTAGGAAGCCAAAAAGTACTGTAAAACTCTCACTCAAAATGTTACTACCTGGCATTCAGAGCAAGATGCATACACACTGCATAAGCAAGCCAGGGTCCACTCGAAGAGAAACAAGACCATAGTTTCTGGACTGGATGCACAGTGGCAGGCTGATTTAGTGGACATTCAACAGTTTTCCAAATATAATGATGGCTACAAGTACATTTTAACAGTGGCTGAGATATGTCCGGGCGGGTCGGGTGTGGGGGGAGAAAAGGCCAACAGAGGACAACCCCCGGAGGGAGACTGAGCCATGGAGAATAGGGCTGTTGAGAAAGTGGAATCCGAGATGACAGGGGACAAGTACGGTAGAGGCAGGCCGGCCAGCAACAGCGGTGAAAGAGACGACGGCCATGGATTTAAGTGTCAATGCAGCTGTGAGGTTGTGGGTGAAAGACAGTACGAGGAGAGGGACCCGAACCCGCCTGGACTGGGGAGAGAGACAGGGGGGACAGTTGTGCAGACAACAGCAGCAGAAAGTTGGGGCAGATCGACTCAGGGAAAGGAGAAAAGTAAGAAAGAGAGCACTTACATTAGCGGGTAAGTGGCGGGTGATTATTCTCAGTCAGCCCGGGGAATGGGGGTGAGATGGGGGAAAGTATAAGGAATGCCCAGGCTCACGCAACCCAGGGAAGGGCCAGACCAAGGAGATGAAAGTACATGGAATAGAGAAACTTACCTGCTGAGATCGTGGACGACGGAGAAGCCTAGGAACCGGAAGTGGAAATGAAGCAAGTGGGGGACTGGAAGTGGGGGGGCGCTTAGAAAGGAGGGGGAGAAGGAGGCAGAAGAAGGACAGTTAGTGCAGTTGAGAACAGAGCGGGGGAGTGTTAACATTGGTGAAGGAGAGGTGGAGGAAAATAAAAAGACTCTGAACTTGAACGACGGCTGAGAGGAAGAAAGGTGAAGAAGGGTGGAGTCCATGGTGGGACACCAGAGCCCTTCACAAGATACTATCAAAATTCGCATGGGGCACCCCCTAAAAGACAAGGCAGGGAGCGGGTGTCCAAAGCCTTTAAGGATATATTAAGGGAAAGGAATGGAATTCCTGCCAAGCTCCAGACAGATTGGAGGAAAGAGTTTTTGAACCAGACTGTAAGCAGTGTGCTAAAGCAGCATCGAGTTCACCACTTTTTCATGTATAATGAGGTCAAAGCCATCATTGTGGACCACTTCAATCAGACCTTAAAAACAAAAATGTAGTGGTATTTTACCACCAACAACACATTCAGATATGTTTATGTGTTGCCACTATTCATACAAAGTTACAACCACAGTTTTCATAGAACAATCAGGGCCCACCCTGTGGATGTAAACTCCACCAATGTACAGACAATGTGAAAAATGGTTTATGGAGACTATGTGGGGACAAATGAATAGGAGGGAGAGAAGCTTGTTTTTATCAGGGCTCTCTCAGCCTCACCTACCTCACAGGGTGTCTGTTGTGAGGAGAGGAAAGGGAAGGCAACTGTAAGCCGCTTTGAGCCTCCTTTGGGTAGAGAAAAGCGGCATATAATAACCAACTCTTCTTCTTCTTGTGCCAGGTAACATGGCCTTCATGTACAAAGCTGAGCTCTGATCATAATGTAGAAGCCTTTTTAGATGCCTTCAAATGACCAGTGGAAGCAGCATATTGGCCCAAGGAACAGTGGTCTTTTATCATCAGGCCTTATGTGACCGGGGAGGCCCAGGCCACCCTAAAGGACCTGGCAAAGGAGGAATCTGCCAGTTATGAGACTCTCAAGAATGCCACCCTGGAACAGAAGTTTCAAGCCATAGCCTTTGTCCCGGGAACCCAACCTCGGGTCATGATCAATAAACTCTGAGATGCTGCCAACAGACAAATGAATAGGAGGGAGAGTCCCCAGACAGAAGAGTCCCCAGACAGAAGGCAAAAAAAATATAGAGAAGGTGGTCCTAAGAGCAGCTCTTCCAGACCATCCCCGATCGGGTTTGCCATTGGGTGGTGTGCCATAAACCCCAGACCCTAATCCAGAAACAATGGTATGACTGAGGTACCAGAGAATGAACCTTCCAGGAAAGACATCAGGTCATAGTCCATCACAGGACCTTCAGACAGGAAGGGGGAGACCATTGAAGAGGGCTCTATTGAGTATTGCGGGATAAAGCCCGGTTACCTACAAAGTGCAGAACTTGGAAGGCTGGAACAGATGCCGGTGCCTGCATGTGAATAACCTAAAGACACAGCATCCTCAAGAGGCCCTGACCTCTCCTGGAAAGGGAAGAGATTAAACTCCCAGATGGCATGCCACCCTGGCAAGCTGACAAAGGCCAGCAGAAACAGCTACCACCTATGGATGAACAGTTGACAGTAAAATAGAAAACAGAAGTCTCCAGATTCATGACCCTCTTTTCAGCTGTCCCAAGGAAGACCCCTCTGGTGCAACATGTGATCAGAACTGAACCAGGGGAGGTCCTACAGACACCCTGGCAACCCATTCCAATTAAGAAATGGCCTGTGGTACAATGGGAGTTTGAGGACATGTTAAATCTAGGGGTAATTGAGCCCTCCATAGACGCATGGAGAAGTCCCATTGTTATGGTCCCAAAGCCTGATGGATCAGTCAGGTTCTGTGTAGACCTCTGGCTGTGAACAGAAAAGTGCAGTTTGATGCACACCCCATGCCCAGGGACAAACACCTGATAAACCAGCTGGGGGCTGTGCAATACCTCTCCACCTTGGATCAGATGAAGGATTACTGGCAGGTACTCTTGTGGGAAGAGGACAAGGAAAAGATGAAGCTGGCTGCAGAGGAGAAGGAGGAGGAAGTGGCTGATGCCCAGAGAGGGGAAGAGAAAACAGGTGAGGCCGGCAAACTAGTGTAAATATGGAGAGCAGAGCCACAATGGGGAGGTATAGGAGAGGGGGAAACACACATGGGGGTGGGTTGTAGGTGGAGTGAGGAGAGAGTAGCGAGGCACAGTGTGAGAAAGCAACTGTGTATAAACAATAGTTGAAAACATGACAGTTGTAGAATGTCTTTTTTGCAGAAGGGCAAGACGGTTGAGGGGGAGCCAGAGCCGAGGGCAGCAACCCCCCTCCCCACAGGCGATTGGAGCTACCAGTGGTCTGGGATCTATGTTTGGTGCAGATATAATATCCTCACAGCAGGTACGATCTCATTGAAGATGCCACCTTTGCAATCATTGATAGAGAGAAGCGCTGGACTTTCAAATACCGCAGTGGCTATTACTCAAGCATTCTTGACCTGGTTTGGAAAATGAATAGCCTCATACACTCTCATTGGCAGACACCTGAACTGAGCCTTGACTATGACAGAGTGCTTAGGAGGGTAATTCTAAAAGTACCGTCTATTTATACTTTTTCAGCTGCTACAGAATTGCCCCATATTTTACGGTCAGTGCCACATAAGCCTGTCCAAAAATGCACTTCACAGCAGACATCACAGGGGAGTTCAACACTTTGTACATTTTCACAGACATTGTGGACCACCAAATTGTGCTCAGAAAAGTGTACTCTTTTAAGATCACCAGGATGGTCATGCTAAAAAGCTACGGAGACTCAGAACTTTATAGGAATTACTACAAAAATCAAGCCAGATATGCTGTTCCTGGTTATCATGGAGCCCTGATTATATATGGGGCAGGGGTGGGGGGCCATATTCTGGAACCGTTTCTGACAAGCTGTTCCTCTTTTGAGAAGGGCATTTGAGCTCATAAACCCCCATGTGAAAACCGGCCAAATATTGCTAAAGATGTTGCAGGTCATTTTTCTGAAGCTGATCCCGCCTGGGCCGCAAGATTAGTCTTGCCTCGTGCATCTTCAAAGAAAGCAAGGGGTTAAAAGAAAGACATCATGTGTGTAACTTCCAGGACCGCCACACTCTGTTAAAAGAAAGGCTGAGAAGCAGCAGCTACCTCAGAAGCCAAAGGCAACAAGAAGGGCAGGAAGAGATATATCTTAAAGAGCAATGGCTTTTATTCATGACAGGTCACAAGAATGCATGAAATCTGAATTAGACCTTTTCCAAATAGCTCCTATGCAAACAAGCATTGAGATGTGTCTATATTTTGAAGTCCCACTCCTAACAGCCTTGTCAGAAACAGCACTGTTTGACTTTTTAATAGCTGGAAATGGTGAAAATTACATGGATTTAAATATCACCCTGCTTTACAGGTGCTGCAAAATTATCAAAGAAGATGGGACAAACTTTGACAGAGATGCTCGGGTAAGTCTGGTGAATTACCTGATTGCCTCCCTCTTTAGCCATTGTGACATTGGGGGACTGTCTCGTCAGCCAGATTAACAACTGCTACCTTTACAGCAGGGTGTGTGTGTGTGCAAATAATCAGATACTTTGGTAAAATCAATGAATGTTTATTATATAAACTTAGAATCAAAGTTTAGAAATAATTCAGTTAAATGCAACATTGTATCAAAGATAATACAATCCAGAAAAAGAATGAAAACTATCTTTATACCTGTTTCTGGGTGATCCTCTCCTTAGTTACATGCAACAAAGCAAGCCTCAATTTAAAACAGCTCTTTGCATAGCTATCTTGTCCAAAGATGTCAGACACATGAAATTCCAGCAGGCTTCTCAGTTTTCTTACCCAGGCCCACATTTAACTCTGCAGCCCAGGAAGGTCAGGTGGTCCTCTGAGACCAACCCAGTTATGACTTTGATGGGAAAATCCAGACTGTTACATCACCCACTCACACAATCCCTCCCATAAGCAATTAACAAAGATAGTGTGCGACCTTGGGAAGCTTGGAAACCAGCTACAAGGAGATACCACTTTGATACCTGCATCTTAAATTATGCCACATTCCAGGCAATAACTCTGGAAGGGAGGAAGGGAGGAGTGGGAATAAGCTATACTTGGCTTCACAATGACCTTCAGAATTATGATGTCATACTTCATAATTTAGAGCTTCTTGTGGTGCAGAGTGGTAAGGCAGCAGTCATGCAGTCTGAAAGCTCTGCTCATGAGGCTGGGAGTTCGATCCCAGCAGCCGGCTCAGGGTTGACTCAGCCTTCCATCCTTCTGAGATCGGTAAAATGTGTACCCAGCTTGCTGGGAGGTAAACGGTAATGAATCATAGAATCATAGAGTTGGAAGGGGCCATACAGGCCATCTAGTCCAACCCCCTGCTCAACGCAGGATCAGCCCTAAGCATCCTAAAGCATCCAAGAAAAGTGTGTATCCAACCTTTGCTTGAAGACTGCCAGTGAGGGGGAGCTCACCACCTCCTTAGGCAGCCTATTCCACTGCTGAACTACTCTGACTGTGAAAATTGTTTTCCTGATATCTAGCCTATATCGTTGTACTTGTAGTTTAAACCCATTACTGCGTGTCCTCTCCTCTGCAGCAAATGGGAACAGCATCCTGCCCTCCTCCAAATGACAACCTTTCAAATACTTAAAGAGGGCTATCATGTCCCCTCTCAACCTCCTTTTCTCCAGGCTGAACATTCCCAAGTCCCTCAGACAACTGAGAGCATGTGGAGAAAGCTGCTGGGGAGTGCTGCTGCTGCTGCTGCTGCTGCTGCTGCTGCTGCTGCTGCTGACCAGGTGAGGCTATTGTCGTGCTGAGTGAGGTAATTGCTGGGTGATTGCTGGGAGGATTAAAAAGGGCTGCTCCTTGCCAGAGGCAAAGCTCAGACAACTGAGAGCATGTGACTGGGGAAGGCACTGGCAAACCACTGGCAAACCACCCCGTATTGAGTCTGCCATGAAAACGCTAGAGGGCGTCACCCTACAGGTCAGACATGACTCAGTGCTTGCACAGGGGATACCTTTATCTTTACCTTTACTTCATAATTTATAAAAATAAATAATGTTATAGTTATATAGCTTACTATTTCCCAAATGCCAGAGCTCTTTAGGGATGCCAGCCTCCAAGTGGATCCTGGGTATCCTCTAGAATTGCAGGTTATCTCCAGGTTACAGAGATCAGCTCCCTTGGACAAAATGGATGCTCTTGAGGGTGGACTCTATGGCACTGTACCCCACTGAGGTCCCTATTCTTTCCAGACTCCATCCCCATATCTCCAGGAGTTTCCTAACCTGCATCTGGTAACACTGCCTCCCCCTCCCCAATTAACCACTGGTGAACAGGGAAGACCTGGAAACCCTGTTGTTGTTGTTAGGTGCAAAGTTGTGTCCGACCCATCACAACCCCATGGACAATGATCCTCCAGGCCTTCCTGTCCTCTACCATTCCCCGGAGTCCATTTAAGCTTGGATCGACTAGAAACTCTAGAACTTTCTTATTTGAATCTATAATGTTTTGCTATGTAAAAATTTTATGTGTGTGTTATTTCTGCAGATTAATGTGCAGTTTTATATATGCGCTTGTTGTGCTTTACAATGCAGGCATCTATGGTAAGAAAGAAGAGGGCTGGTTGAATGAGTGAAGTGTGATACGATTGAATGGTAGTTGTACACTAGAGGGCAAAGTTGGCTTGTTTGGCCAGATTCAAATGGGTAGCCATGTTGGGCTGAAGTAGCACAATACAATCACAGTCCAGGAGCACCTTTAAGACCAACAAAGATTTGTTCAAGGTGTGAGCTTTCGAGTGCAAGCACTCTTCCTCAGACTCTTCCTCAGACTACATGACAGTGGGAATATATAGCAAAAATTAATTCTGTTAAATTAGGAAACTGTGTCACATATCCAATTACAGCCATATGATAATTCTTTGCCAAAACAGCCAATCAATCCCCTGGAGTTCAGTTGTAGTTCACAAAAACATAGGAGAAATAAAACTGTCTGTCAGTGAGCAAAGGCTCCCACCCCACCATTTGCTGCTGGCCCCATCTGTCTCCATACAAGTGTGAAATGTTCCTGTAAGGGAATTGCTGTCAATCATCTCATCCCAAAATTAGGGAATTTAACTCAAATTTCATTACATTACCATTACCTTACAGTCACATTATCACAAATAAAATAAATTGTGAGGAATATGGATACACGAGTTGAACAAGTTTAGCATGAATAGTGAGAGAAAAAACCTATGTTCTTGTTGAGTCCAGGGAATGTCATAGTTTTGAGTGTTGTAATAACTTGCATTTCTGCAAGCTCCCTTTCTAACCTGTTCTTGAAGTTCCCTTGCAATAAAACAGCGACTTTCAGGTCCCTTATTGAATGTCCTGGAAAGTTGAAGTGTTCTCCTACAGGTTTTTCAATTCTGTGTTTTTTGATGTCAGTCTTGTGTCCGTTCATTCTTTGGTGGAGAGTTTGACCTGTTTGCCCTATGCAGAGAACAGAGGGGCAATACTGGCACTTTATGGCATACACAATGTTAGAAGATGAGCAAGTGAATAAGCCTTTGATGGTGTAGGTGATGTTGTTAGGTCCAGTGACTGTGTCATTGGAGTGTATGTAGCAGCAAAGTTGGCATTTGGGTTTGTTGCAAGCTCTAGTACCAGTGTCCATGTTCACATGAGATGCTGCATTGTTGTAGGTGAGGAGTTATTTGAGATTGGGGGGCTGTCGGTATTAAAGAAAAGGTTTACCCCCCAGTGCTTAGGAAAGAGAACTATCATTCAAACAGAAGCATTTTCAGAAGTGGATTGCATGCCATGATCTTTCCTCTGTGTGTGTCCCCGCGCCCCTGTTTTCTTCATTTTTAGTTGTATTTCCCTTTTATACTGGAACTAGTGAAAAATAACTGTTGTGAATGTGGATCTGCCGAGGGCCGAGCTTGAGGCCCAAGGCAGGATCCAAACAGTTACGAAAGCAGCCAATGCACTGTAAGGTTTCCCGCTGTGGGAGCCAATCCATTTAAATCAATCAGGCACAGCTGAGCCAATCAGGCTCAGCCACAGGAGATCATATTGTATATGTTGGGGTTTTCTCAGGGTTTTCGGTCTTGTTGCTTCCTTCAACATATATTCACCGCTGAGATCAATAAAGAGCTGTTCATTTTCTCAGTAGCCTGGCATTCTTTCCTACAAACCCACATATATTTCCCCCCTTCATCAGCACTTCCATCGCCTCTTGATCTGCAGCACACAACCCTCAACCCTTACCTCTGACACATACCACCTACCAGGCTCAGTAGAGTGTTCCACTTAGCGGCCACGATTAAACGCGGCCGCATTCTCCACAGCCAGCCAGCGTTCTGAGAGGGGTGGGGCACCAGCCCATATAAGGCTGGGAGCGTCTCCTCTCCTCTTTGGCTACAATCTTAGCCTCAGTCTGTTTCCAGGTACAATGCAAGATGCTGGAGTTGATTTTTTAAAGTTCTACATGGCTTGGGACTAGTATACCTGAAGGACTGCCTGCTCCCTTAAAAACCAATTTGACTGCTACTGTCATTTTCCAGGGCTCTGCTTTGGGTGCCCTGGTGGCAGGTGGCAACCCAGGAGAGGGCTGACTTGATCATGACACCAAGAATCTGTACCTCTCTTCAGAGAGGCTCACCTCTCTTCTTCTGTTGCATTTTTCACTAGTGGGTTAAGTTATTTCATCTCACATTCTCTCAGGGATCCCTTCTTCCTGCCCTATATGGAAATTGTTTTTTGTGTTTATGTATGTGCATTTTAACTTAGTTTTAATTGTTTTAACAGTGCTTTTTTGTTTCGTATTAATGGTCCGTAGTCCAATCTCACCTGATTTTGGAATCTAAGCAGGGTTGGACCTAGCAAGGCTTTGGATGGGGGACCTCCAAGGAATAGCAGGGTTATGACATAGAGACAGGCAATGGCATACCACTTCTGAACATTTCTTGCCTTGAAAACTCTGGGGGGGGGGTCACCATAAGTCAGCTGTGATTGACGGCAAAACAAAAAGGGGGGGGGGAGAATAGAAGCGCACACAAACACTGGAGAATGAAGACTGCTCAGGAGACAAGGGAAGTGGCCAGAAAAAGGGATGGTGCTAGGTGAGCAGGTCTTTAAGGTATGAAGCAAACTGTACAATTTTTACCAAAAAATCTGGACATGTTTTTCTTAGAAACATCAGAGCAAAGGTGGGTTGAGAAAACACAAAGAGCTGTCGCGAAACTGACATAGCAATAACACCCACATGATGCTGTGTGGGAGAAAAACAAGAGTATTTAAAGAGGCAAGCTTGTGCAAAAAAGCCCACTGCATTGGGAGCTGCAATATAGCCCTGTGCCATCCACAGTAAGGGGACTGCAGTACAGCCAACCATTATGCCATAGGGAATACATGTCCTAGATTCTGCTACTTGAGCTCCCAATGGAAGATTTCTGGCACCTTCCATTGTCTTCCTTGGTGATAAGAAATAGAATAAAAAGCAGGGGTTTGATTCAGCTAATTGGCTTCCAGTTCCTGCCTCTTTGGAATTGCAGGAAGCTTCCATTATGGCAAATCTGTATCATTTCGACTGAATGAGCATGTTTTGTTTCTCAAAGACAAAGAAGGAAAAAGAAATTACTTACTATGAATACTATGTAAGCAGAAGCTTCATTTCTAGTCGTGGTGCAAAATGCCTCCTGTTAAGCTTGGTTCTAAAATGACTGGGACTAATTAGCCTGAGAACTAACACTGACTCTCATTGTGGTTCCTTGGCCATTGGCAAGCAGACTAGTGGCTCAGCTAAACATCCAGAGTTGTGGTGGGCCATGGCAGACTGGATGAGAGACTTTCCCCCTCATAGCCCTTATGAGAAGGCTAATTCTATTCAACCATAATTAGAGGCTGGCTAATTCGATGCAACTGTTGTACAAAGGATTGGCATCTTCTTGGTGTTTTGATATGTGGGAGGATGTTTACTCACAATAAGTACAGAAGTAAACCTAAACGTTTCTAGTGGGCAAGCCACAACCAGGAACAGAGCACTTTGCATCCTTCGCAGATTGGTTCATTTGCATTGGGGTAATAAGCCTTGAACAATGAAACCAGCTCTTATTCAACATCCCACACTGTCAACACTGTAGGCTCTTTTAAAGTCAAACATTCCTGCTATCTAGGCATATCACTTTCAGGTTCTAACCTGCTGGTTGCTTATCCTGTGGTCAGCCCAACAGCAGAGCTGGCGCAGGAACAACTGGCATAACTGTTTTGGTGTGCATGCCAAAAAAAATCCACAACATCTATTAGATGTTGGTGTGGTGCCAAAGGAAATGGGAGAAGGGGAGGGAAATAATGGTTGAACTTGAAAGACAAATGTCACTGTATGAAGTAGCAAGAGACTTGTAGCATTTTAAAGACTAACTAAAGCTTTCATGAGTTGACCTCACATCAAACACACAGAGTATATAATTGTTTTGCAAATCACCTTTATAACTAAAAGTACAAATTGCGGGGGGGGGGGAGGAGGAAAATTTAGACTTGTTATAAATCCTATTGTAAAATATTCAGATGTGAGTCTCCGTCAAATGGAATTTGAGTCCAGTGTTTTAGTCTGTTCTTCAGACCATCATGGCTATCCACCTGAATCAAATGCAACAGATGTGGTCAAAACTCATAGTGAATTAGGTCTGACTATTAATTGCCCCCCTCCCAGGACTAACAAAAGACCTTTAACAGCTTCTCTTTGTGAATTAGGATGGGATTCCTGACTCACTGGGCCATTCCGCACTGGTTCAAAATTGCACAATGGTTGCAAATTGAAATCGCTACTGATTTGCTGTTATGCACAACGTCGTTGACAATCTGCAACACTCCTGAAACCGATCCGCAAAAAGCGCTTCATTGCAGCGCTTTCAGGGAAATCCCAAAAAGTGGATTCACCCTCCAGAAAGCGCTACACTCTTGCAACCAATCTGCAACACTAGCGGGAAAGTTCTGTGCGTTACCATTGTTGCGGTTTCTGCAAAGTCCCTCCCCCCTGGCTCTCTCCTCTGATCTTCTGGCGAAGCGATCTCCATTTTTTTTTCTCGGAGCGAGCGGAGATTAATGCACCGGCGAGCTTTCGTTTACCCAGCGAGGCTTCCCCGGCTGCAGTCCCTCCCCAGAGCTGTTTAAAGTCACCAAGCACCAAGCAACACACAGCCCCGTTTGCTGGTTTATTTTCCCTTTATTTTTCACTCTATTTTCGGCCGAAAATCGCACCCGTGCGGGGGAGGGGTATTTTTTTTTCACTCGGGGGGAGCGTGGCAACGATGAAACGACCTGCTAGCTAGATGGGTCTCTCCGTTGCAATGAATCAACGCAGATTTGTTGCAACGTGTGTTTGTGTGTTTTTTAAAAACCTTCCTTAAAGGGAAAGAGGCTTTTGGGGAGCATGATAACAGCCGCCCATTGGCTGCTCGTTTGATTGACGGCCAGGGGCGGGACAAAGCTCGGCAATATCGCTTTCTGGCTAGCGATTTTTGCCGAGACCGGAAACCTGTGGGAAACGATAGAAACGCAACTGGATTCCACTACAAAGGCAGGTATGCATAACGATGAATTCCACTATTTAAAATGGCGTTTTTTCGTTCTGCAACCAATTTGCTACATAGATCCTGGTGCGGAATGGCCCACTATTTTAGCTAATCATGGGATTCTCTTCCATTTTCCTGTCTTCAACTTGCTTTCCTGGACTAGTGCATGGACACTTGTCACCCCTGCACTTTCATTCAGTATGAATTTGTCCTGCCCAGTTCATTTCACCAACAGTTAATATTTTTACTGCATTTCTAAAATGTCTATTCCTTTATACGTGTCCAATAAGAAACCAAGACATCTGCTTGTATCCTAATCCAGTATGCTGAAATAAAATTGTATCTTTAAAGTGTCGCAAGGCTTCCTTATTTTGTTTGCAGCTGCATTGATAAGAAATACTTGCTTTGCTGTAACTAAGATAAAACATAAGCCAACCCCTGTGGGTGTGGGTAGATTTAAATATTAAAACACTAAAACAATACAGTTTTTCCCCTGCCACAAATAAACATGACTATGCCTTGCAAGATAGAATGGAGGCTCATATTTGCCTTATAAAACACATTTCAAATAAATGTGAATACTTGTAGACTTAATTTCTGAGTCTTCAGTGACTCAAAACTCAAAGCATGAATCAATATTTCTTTTCCGTTGGGATTCACAAAATGTACCAGATGGCAATTCAGATCTGCCAACGGCAGCAATTATCTGCCAGCAGTTGTAATTATTGTTTTCACCAGTGCTTTCTGTTCTGCTTTTAAAGGGTTAATCAGAAAATATTAACACTGTGTGCTTTTCATGACCCTAAGATGTGCCTTGGCTAGTACAGAGAATGCTGCACAAATTTTATAGCCAGTTATGACAAATAAAAATAAAATTTTGGCCTAACAGCTTCACCGAGTAACAGCCCCTGGAAATGCATTGAAGAGACCTGGTTATAAAAGACATATGACAAATGGCATGGTAGGGGGTTTGTATAACGTGACTGGCTGCAGCATGAAACATGAAATAAGACTCATGGTATGCAACAGTATGGTTTCAATATATATTAATACCAGCCTTAAAATACAGGAACATTATGACCATCCCTGAGAACATCTCATATAACTTACATACTAGTAATATAAGAGAGAATCTAATGTACCAGGGAAACTGATAATGTCTATTCACACAAAATGGAGGGAAAGTCATTCAGGTTATGACAGAAATGACAGTTATGATTTAAAAAGACATGCTTGTAAAACTGATATGATGGAATTCTAAATGAAGACTGTTTCATATCTGCTTGCTGATTGTGGAAGCAAAGTTCAAAGTTTCCTAGGACTCGGGTTCTGACTGAAAAGGATGGGTGAACATGAAAGCACATTCTATTACCTCAGGATGAAGGAAAATGTTATCAGGACAGGGTATATCAGAGGAATGTTGCTGGACCTCTAAGACCAAAGCATGGGGGTTTTGGGAAGATGCTAGAGCTGTGAGATAACCCAATGAGTTCTCTTGATTAATGAATGTAGGTGTGTATGCGCACAGAATAAAGGGGACGCACAATTTTATGAAATTTATGAAACAGTGAAAATAAAGTAGATAAATGACTACCAGGTGAGTCAAATGCCTGGTGGTAGAGCTCCTTTTGCAGGCCCTGCGGAATTCTGAGAGTTCGACCAGGGCCCTGATCTCTTCAGGGAGCTCATTCCACCAGGTGGGGCCCAGTACAGAAAAGGCTCTGGTCCTTCTTGAGGTCTGACGCACTACTTTGGGGCCAGAGATTACTAGCCAGTTGGCAGTGGCAGAGCGTAGTGCTCTTTTGGCGGTTCAGGCAGAGAGACGGTCTCTCAGGAACACTGGGCCCACACCGCATATGGCCTTAATGGTAATTACCAGAACCTAATTCCAGCCTAATCTGGAATTCAGTTGGGAGCCAGTTGAGTTATTGGAGCACCAGCTGGATGTGGGCTTTCCATAGTCTATTTGTGAGGAGTATATGTTCAAAATGATGACGTTCCTTGTACTGCACCACAAATTGCTATGTAAACTGCCCTGAGCTGCAGGAGTGGACGGTAAGTAAGCACATAAATACATATTTATTGACCAAAGAAGTTCTTCCTTTAGTCTATTCTAAATCTATTGCCTATCAACTTCATTGGGTGCTCCCCCCCCCCCCCCAATTTTTACTGAATTTGAGAGAGGAACAAAAATTTCTATTTACTTTCCTTACCCCATACATCTTATATTAGTCAGGATATTTTTGGATACTTAAATCTGGAACTGTGAACAGGTAAGACAGATCTTTCTACAAACCTGAAAAGGGCCATAGGTATGCAGAAAAATGTGAAATCTAAGGGGATTTCCGCACCCTTTAAAAATAGTGAGATATTTACCTTTTGTTGTTGTTACATTCCGGGCCCTCCACATGACATTGCCAACATGCAGCGTCTGAGCAGTACAGCTCCACTGGCTACATCCTCTACTTTAAAACGCTAGTTGGTGAATCTCAAAAAATGGATTCACCAACGTATGTAGTGCTACCTACTGGAGAGCAACCAGCAGGCCACCAGCAAAAAAAATGTATGGGGGTGAAGAAGCCCTGTCTCCACCTCCCTCTCTCTTGTCCTTGGGATGGGAGGTATTTTAATTATTATTACATGAACTGCCTGGAGCAATGAATAGGCATTCAATCGTGCAGACAAAAGCAAAATCCCGCCCCCCCTCCAAAGCATGCCTCTCTAAGACCATTTATGGACTGGAAATTTCATTGCAGGCTGCAGGCTAGAGTTTTAGTCATGGCAGGTTGTCCTACCTCTTCCTGCACCCACGTGGGGGAGTATTTGGCTCAGTGCACCTCATCTGCCCCCAATTTGTGCTCCTGCATGAGAGCTGGGGCAGTGAAGTTCCCAGTGTGTAAATGGTCTAAAAGGCTCCCCCCCCCAAATAAGGAATGAGATTTATTTTTAAAAGAAGCAAGTCTTGTGATTCCATAAGCGGTGACAATAAAGAAGCACTGTGCATCTATTATGAGATGTTTAGGCATTTCAACAGAGACCTTTTGATTAAAAAAAAATAGTGGGCATCGCGGACCCTTTAAAGCATGGAGAAAGGGAATTGGCTGCCTGGCTTGATTGACAGGCGGAAGAGAGTCATGTATAAATTGCGTTGCTCTCTTCTGCCATTTCCAGCAGCACTTGTGGAGGGGGAGAAGTGCAAAATGGTGGCAGAGAACAGCGAAACAGCAAAAAAGATGAGGGGCCAGGAGGCACAATTATATGTAATGTTATGCCACTCAGCTGGTGTAACGTTATTTTTAACTTTGTGCAGAAATGCCCATAATGAAACAAACTGAGTAGTTTAAAAGAATTTGAAAATGATAAACCGTGGTGGCAGCAGTGCAGGGAGGGCAAGAAAGCAGGCAAGAGGCTGGGAGAGTGATGGGTGGGCGGGCAGAGAGATCTGAAATGGGGAAGCAGAAAAAGAAAGAGTGATGGGGTTGGGGAAGTGATGAGCATGGAAGAGAGAGAAAATGGATGGCAGCAGGGAGAGAGTTTGGAAGAAGTAGTGGAAGGGAGGAAGAAGCAAAAGTAGGGTTAATGGGATAACTGCTTCTTCAAGTTTCTTTTGGGTCCCCAATTGTAATTTTATGAACCTGTCACATAGACTTGTACATGCCATAAATAAGTCACCTAAATGTTACACGATTTGTGCTCTAGGTGCTAGTGGACAAAAAATAAGTGAGCAAAAATAACATGTTTGGGTGAATTAACTTACTCATTCTTATTGGCTAGACTTCGAATAACGGACATCAGGAACTTGGGCTTTAGCCTGCTCAGCCCAAGTCTCTGAGGCAGTCTACAACCTGTATGAAGACAACTGGTAAGGCTTGCAGGAAGAACAGTGTCAGAAACAGCTTGAGAAGTGGGAGATTAAAAAAAACTGTGCTACCTGTGAATACCCCCTGGCATATTTTTATCCCCCCCCCTATTTTCCCCATTTCCCCCATGATGGTAGGCCGGGAGCTGCGGCTTATAAATATAATTAATAAATAATATTACATTTGTACAGATTGAGGGTGTTCTTCCACTTAAACGTGCCCTCCCTATATGGAAGCATTTTCTTTGTCAACAGATATAGCTTGCCAACAACTTTGGGACTGGGAATGGTGGCAGAAAATAAATAAAAACTCCATCTTGGGAAAAGTGGTAATGCCTATGAGCTGTGAGGAAAGATTCCTGAGTGATTGTTTAAGGCTTGAAAATGTATGAGCAATTTTAGCCACAGCCTAGTTTCAGATAAACCAGCTTGCTCATCCATATGGACTCACCACTGGGAGCCTTGATTATTCCCACTGTTGTAAACAGTTGGTTAAACAATTGCCCACTTCCACAGGATCGTCTCAGGAATGATCATGGTAGGTAGAATACATCTATCAGGGTGGCATTCAGGAATACAATGGGCCCTAGATTAGGGGGTGGAGTGGAAGAACTCTACGGACAGCCTCCCCCATCCCACAGGACTGGAAAGGCTGCAGATAGCAGTTAAAGAACTCACTGGCAGGGGCAGCTCTCACACAGCAGGGATCTGCAGCCTCCAAGCCTCAGAGGGAAGTGGAAGGAGGAGGGGGTGGTCAGGGATGGGGGATGGAAGGCAATTGGCTGGCCACTGGACAGACAGAGGAGGAGGCACTCAGGGCAGGACAGCCACTCTGAGTGGGTGTTAAGTGCTGAGTAACACTGAAGCTATGAAACACACTCCTCCAAGGCCTTACCAGAAATATTTAAGTGGAGCAGATAATTAAAGGTTTCTGCCTGCAATAGAATATAGGCAAATGGAAATGGTCTAAACTGTAATACAGTTCAAGGTCACAAAATCTAGGAGGCTTGCCTGAGATCTGTGGGCAAAAATGAGCAAATCACGCTGGCATGAACAGCTACACTTAACAAACGAAGAGGCCAGACAAAACTCCTAAAAAATAAACAAACCACTTTGTTTACAGGAGGTTGAAATAAGATTTTTAAATAAAAACTTTCTTAACGTTTTGCTTCAACGACTTGCAAACCACTTCCTGCTCTTTAGCTGAGAACAAGCCATTATAGCTATTTCTGCACTAGCTCAACCATACATAGATTGGTACTGTGCTACGGCCTACAAGTAAGCATTTCGCTTTGAAGTTATGCCCTTTCCTATTGCACAATGTCTGTGGGGAGGAAGAAAACAACGATGGAAAAAACAGGAAAGATGAGATGCTGAATGTTTTAAGCTTGCAAAGTACACAACAAATGGGAAGAAGAATAGAAGCATAGATTAAAAAAATGGAAATGTAACTCTATTCCTTGACAGGCAAATTACTTGAGCAGTGGTAAGTATCTCAGTTGTTAAACACAAACAGACAAACAACATATTTAATTATTCATCTTTTTAATTCTCATTAGAATTTTAATTACAGTCTGATCCAGTGCATAGTTACTTAGAGGTAAGTTCCAGTAGACCAAATTGGACATTGTATGAAGTAAGTGTGTATAAGATTGCAGTACTGGGGGCCTATTGTGTATGTCTTGCTTGTCCCATGGGAAATGATAAGTGCCAACCAAGGAAGAACATGGCATTTCCCAGTTTTCAGAGTGGTCACCACTAGGGTTGCCAACTTCTTACGGTACCTGAAGATCTCCTAGAATTACAACTGACCTCTAGGCAATAAAGATCTCTTCACCTGGAGAAAACGGCCACATTGGAAGGTGGATCTTATGGAATTCTATGGCATTATACCCTCATCTGTCCCAAATGCTGCCCTCCTCAGGCACCATTCTAAAACGCTCCATGTATTTCTCAGTCTGGAGCTGGGAACCCTATTTACTACCCACATTATCATAGTACAATTGACAGTATTCATTTTATTTATTTAAAATCTTTGTAAGTCCCAAGCGAACAAGCTGAAGAAATATCAGAAATCAAAGTGTTTAAGAAGATCTATTGATAAGATCAGCAGCTTTGTTTTCAAGCAGTCTTGCCCAGTTCTCATTGCTATTGTCCATGTAGGTCCCATGATCTATGCAGCTGTCCCCAACCCCCGGTCCAGGGACAGGGACTAGTCCGTGGATCAGTCGATATTGGGCCACGACTCCTCCTCATCCTCTTCCCCGGCAGCTGCCTTGGGGGCTGCCCTGCCACTCTGCCGCCGGCTCACCTTTGGTGATCTCCGGCAGCTGCAATGGCTGGGGCTCCCCCTCGGTGTGGCACTGTGCAGCTGCTGTTGGCAGCACCCCCCAGCGGGTGGTGGGAAGTCAGGGTCGCCGGCGGGAAAGCAAGTGGAGCAGGAGCTCAGGTGGCGGCACCGACATCCCTTGGCAAAAGACTACCCCTCCCAGGCAACAGTAAAATTGTCAAGCGTTGACCAGTCCCTGGTGATAAAAAAGTTGGGGACCACTGCAGCACAGACTTGTTAGGTGACCCAAGGGAGCCCCTTTGTTCACTAGAGGAAACATTGGCTGAATACAGCCCGTTGTTTCGCTCATGTTCCTTGCAAGGAAGAAATTCAAAATTTCCCTCAAACAAAAGAGCCTGGATGCTTTTTGTCACATGGAGAGTGTGCATTAAATCTGGATAGAAAGACTGCAAGAGCAGCTTATGGTCATTCAAACTGTGCAAAAATCTTGACAGTTCCTTTTGAAATGACAATTACTGATATAACACTACACAGAGATGGAGCAATTTTAATGAGAACTGTAAAAAAATGTCCATCTTCACAATTAAGGTAGCATATCTCTGCATGGATCAGCATGAAAAGTCACAATGCAGATGGCAGAAACAAAATGCAACGAAATGCTAATTGTCCATACTTGCATTCAGGGTAGGAAATATACACAATGGGCAACTGGAAGCTTTCCAGTTCAGAAAAGGCAAACATGCTATGATTTAAAGGCAGGTGGCTGTGAACTTATGCCAAACTGATATCTGAATCAATGCCCTTAAAAAGCAGGAACCAGCTTTGCACCTGGCAATCTTTGAAAGACCCAAGCATGACTTGCTTTAATGGGTCTAATCATTAGGGATAGTGTGTTTTACCAGATTTACCAGCACTGACCCCTAACAAATTGCACCGGAACTGGAGATGAGTCAAGATTAAAAGTGCCAAGTAAATGCAACCCAGGAGGAAAAAACTGCCAGATATCAAGACCAGGGCCATGAAACAAGGCATTTATATGACAGCATAGTCCAGCACTTATTTTGTTAGGTTTTGTTTTTTAGAGAAATAGGAAGTCTGTTGCCCTTGTAGTGGGTGGCACATCCTTTTTTCCTCTTTGTTGTACTTCTTTTTTATTTATACCTATTTTTCAGTTTTTTTGTAGAGCTTCAAGGGGTTCCTCCTGAAGGTTTAAAAACAAACTTCCCAGAAGCACAGCTAGTGCTATAGAGCTGAAGTGGCTTTTTGCACGCCTTCAAAATAGCACAATGGTTGTCAATTGAAAACGCTACTGATTTGCTGTTTTGCACAACATCGTCGACAATCTGCCACACACCTGAAACCAATCTGCAAAAAGCGCTTCCTTGTAGCGCTTTCAGGGAAATCCCCAAAAGTGGATTCACCCTCCGGAAAGCGATACGCTCCTGCAACCAATCTGCAACACTAGCGAAAAAGACCTGTGCGTTAACATTGTTGCGGTTTCTACAAAGTCCCTCCCCCTGGCTCTCTTCTCTGATCTTCCGGCGAAGCGATCGCCATTTTTTTTTCTCCAAGCGAGCGGGGATAAACGCACCAGCGAGCCTCTTTCTGTTTAGAGGCTTCCCTGGCTTCAGTCCCTCCCCTTTAGTCACTAAGCACAAACCACAGAAAAGCCCGTTTGCTGATGTATTTTCCCTTTATTTTTTACACATTCATTCAGCCGAAAATCGGGCCCGTGAGAGGGGGGGGGATTTTTTTTTTTCACTCGGAGGAAGCGTGGCAACGATCAAACGACAGCTCAAACACACTAGGCAGCTGGATGGGTCTCTCCGTTGCAACGAATCTACACAGATTCGTTGCAATGGGTCTGTTTTTTTTTTTTTTAAACCTTTCTTAAAGGGAAAGGGGCTGTTTGGGAGCATGCTAACGGCTGCCCATTGGCTGTTTGACGGCCAGGGGCGGGACGAGCTTGGCAATAGCGCTTCCTTTCTAGCGATTTCTGCCGAGACCGGAAGCCTGTGGGAAACGCTACAAAACGCAACTGGATTCCACTACAAAGGCAGGTATGCATAACGACGAATTCCACTATTTTAAATGGCGATTTTTCATTCAGTGACCAATTTGCTACAAAGATCCCGGTGCGTAAAGCCCCTGAACACTGTTGGCAATTTTGTCATAGGCTCTATTGGAAAATGCTTGTGACATCATCATCACTATTAATAATGACACTCATCTCATCCTTTTTCTGCATAGATTAGCTACATGATTACATTGTATTTGTGCCTCTACCTATTTTGAGACATCAGAATATTCTGCAATAATTAAAAATAATGTCCTTAAGTAATAACAGGTGGGAGAGAGGAGTCAGAAGGACTGAGAGGAAGTTGCCCCCATTTCTGTCTTCTTTGTGCTATACACCATCTCTGGGCTTCCCTGTCCAGGGAGCAGAGGAGGTGTGGTCAGTGTACCAGCTGATTAGCACATTTCCAGTGCTTGCCATTCTCCAGCAAGCCTGCAGCTATTAGGAGACCAGGGTGGCAGGATATGAACCAAGAGGACCTGAACACCGAGAATGTTAATGGGGGTTATTTTTAGTTTGGCAAAATGAATATCCACTGTACTAGCTCACTTAGCACTTGCGCAAAGCTGCTGTTTCAGCAGCAATATCCTACCAGTTCAAGTTCTTTAGGTTGTTACTTGTTAACCTATGGCTAAACGTACAAAGGTACATAGAATCGGGATTCAGCACTGTTTCATCAAGCTGTTATCACTCCTATACCAACAAGCTTATTTGTCTTCCATATAACAGCTGATTGAGACATGGAGAAAAAAAGCTGCATGATGGTTAAATACTCAGTTCCTACCTTTTAGCTCTTCCAAGTTTTTAGTGTCACAGAGGGGTCACTCAGGACCCTGGACAAAACATAGTCTTTGGACTTTCTTCCTTCATTCCACAAATGCTGCCGGTAGGTAACATAGTATAAGAATATGGATTACTATAATTGCAGTAAACTAGATTTACAAACCCCCTTCAAGGATCACTGCCTTGCCGTGGCAAGGGGGCTTGTGTAGCTCAGTGAAGCTATGAGCTATGCCATGCAGGGCCACCCAGGACGGACAGATCATAGCAGATAGCTCTGACAAAAGGTGATCCACTGGAGAAGGAAATGGCAAACCACTCCAGTATCTTTGCCATGAAAACCCAATGGACAAGTTCAAAAGGCAAAACGATGACGCTGGAAGATGAGCCCCTCAGGTCGGAAGGTGTCCAATATGTTACTGGGGATGAACAGACGGCTAGTACGAGTAGCGCCAGAATGAATTAAGCGACTGGGCCAAAGCCAAAAGGACAGTTGTGGAAGTATCTGGTGGCAAAAAGACAGTCCAATGCTGTAAAAAATTCTATTCCATAGGAACCTGGAACATCAGATCCATGAATCAAGGCAAGCTGGATGTGGTTGAACAAGAGATGACAAGACTGAACATCGACATTTTAGGAATCAGTGAACAAAAATGGACAGGAATGGGTGAATTTAATTCAGATGACAATCAGGTATACTACTGTGGACAAGAATCTCGCAGAAGAAATGGAGTAGCCTTCATAATAAATAAGAGAGTAGGAAAAGCAGTCTTGGGATACAATCCCCAAAATGACAGAATGATCTCAGTTCGAATCCAAGGCAAACCATTCAACATCACAGTAATCCAGGTCTATGCCCCAACCACTGCTGCTGAAGAGGATGAAGTTGACCAGTTCTATGAAGCCCTACAACACCTTCTAGAAGCAATGCCAAAAAATGATGTGCTTATAATCATGGGGGATTGTAATGCTAAAGTAGGAAGCCAAAAGTTAACCGGGATAACAGGCAAGTTTGGCCTTGGGGTACAAAATGAAGCAGGGCACAGGCTGGTAGAATTTTGTCAAGAGAATACAATGGTCATAGCAAACACTCTTTTCCAACAACCCAAGAGACGACTCTACACATGGACATCACCAGACGGTCAACACAGAAATCAGATTGACTATGTGCTCTGCAGCCAAAGATGGAGAAGTTCTATACAGTCAGTAAAAACAAGACCAGGAGCTGACTGTGGTTCAGATTGTTGCAAAATTTAGGCTTAAATTGAAGAAAGTAGGGAAAAGCACTAGGCCACTCAGGTATGAACTAAATCATATCCCCGACGAATATACAGTAGAGGTGACAAATAGATTTGAGAAATTAGATCTGATACACAGAGTGCCTGAAGAACTATGGACATTATACAAGAGGTAGCAACTAAAACCATCCCAAAGAAAAAGAAATGCAAGAAATCAAAATGGCTGTCTGAGGAAGCTTTACAAATAGCTAAGGAGAGAAGGGAAGTGAAAGGCAAGGGAGAAAGAGAAAGATACACCCAATTGAATGCAGAATTCCAGAGAAAAGCTAGAAGCGATAAGAATGCCTTCTTAAATGAACAGTGCAAACAAATAGAAGAAAACAATAGAATGGGGAGGACCAGAGATCTTTTCAAGAAAATTGGAGATATGAAGAGAACGTTTCATGCAAAGATGGGTATGATAAAGGACCAAAATGTTAGGGACCTCACAGAAGCAGAAGAGATTTAAAAAAGGTGGCAAAATTATATAGAAGAACTATACAAGAGCGAGCTTAATATCCTTGATAACCACAATGGGGTAATTACTGACCTGTAGCTAGACATCCTGGAATGTGAAGTCAAATGGGCCTTAGGAAGTCTGAGCAACAATAAAACTAGTGGTGGTGACAGCATTCCAGTAGAACTATTCAAAAACTGGTTTGATGATGAATGCTGCAAATTAAAATCTCAAATCCGTGCCATTTATCGTGATTATAGGGAATCCAATGCTAAGCTTATGCCTGCAGAATATTTCCATCTGAAAAATCAATTATATCAACTAACAAAGAAAAAGCAAAGTGATTATATTTAAAAACAATGGGAACAACTTGTGCAGGCTACAATTACCAACAATACAAGACAATTCTGGGTCCTAGTTTCAGGAGCTTTTTATGAGAAATCTTTTTTAACAAACTTCATCCCCTCCCTTACTTGGTATGAATATTTCTTAAACCTATTCCATGAGGACAGAGTAAGCTCCTGTAGCCTCCCCGAGATCAACCTGTCAGATATCCCAGACTGGGCCGCAGTGATGCCTGATGAAGTCAGGGCTTGTATTGATCAACTAAAGCCTAGAAAAGCACCAGGACCTGATGCGATCCCTCCTGAGCTGCTAAAAAACTTCCCAGACTGGTGGGCTCCTCTCTTGGCTGCTCTCTTTACTGTAATTAACAAAACAGGCTTAATGCCTGACTCATGGACAAATGCAGTCCTTGTTCCAGTATTTAAAAAGGGTGACCGCTCACTCCCAACCAATTATAGACCCATCAGCCTTCTCTCTATTGTTGGGAAGCTATATGCCAAACTCCTATCAAATAAACTTACCTTGTGGTTGACTAAGGAAAAGATTCTAGGCCCTGAGCAGGTTGGATTCTGTCACGGGAAATCCTCCCTTGATCATTGCACCGTCCTTGCCCACCTTGTCAACAAATATAGTAAGAAAGAGGGTCCAAAGCTCTTTGCAGCTTTTCTGGACCTTAAGGGGGCCTTTTATTCTATCCCTAGAGATCTTCTCTGGGATAAGCTGTTAAAGACGAAGATAGATAAAAGGCTCCTATATCTTATAAGGAAACTTCTACCTGTTGCCAAGTCAAACTCACCCCCCTTGGGAGTCTTACTCCTAAAATACCAATCAACAAAGGGGTAAAACAAGGATGCATTTGGGCTCCCCTCCTATTTAATCTTTTTATAAATGACCTTGCTCCGTCCTTATCCCCCAATTCTGGCCATAGTCCAAAAACTGGTTCTCTTCACATCCCACTGCTTTAATACGCAGATGATGCGGTAGTGCTGTCCCATTCACAAATTGGCTTAAAACGCTTACTGTTTCAATTCCTGGACTTCTGTGAAGTAAACAAACTTGTGCTGAACTTTAAGAAGTCAAAAACTGTGGTTTTTGGAAAGCCTTGGAAGCCTCTTAAATGGAATGTAAGAGGTAACAACATTGAACATGTTAAAAGCTTCAAATACTTGGGAATATTTTTTCACCATAATGCAAATTGGGCTACACAGAGGAAATATGCAACCACATCTGCAAAAACTAGTGCCCTGGCAATTACACGTTTCTTCTACACCAGTGGTAACCAGTACGTGCCAGCAGCCCTCAAAGTATTCAGTGGGAAACTAAGTACCCAACTGTTCTATGGCATCCCTATTTGGATCAACGCTTTTAACCAAGCAGTCGAAAGTCTCCAATCTGTCTTCCTTTGTAAAATCCTTGGGACCCCGAACTGTGTCTCTTGCGCAGTCCTATGTCTAGAAACCAGCCAAAGACTATTGGAAACCAGAGCTTGGTTGTTAACAATCAAGTTCTGGCTTCGCATTCATTTTAGATCTGACCCCAATAGTCTAATTTCCCTCATGCTATCTGAACATGAGTCATCTACTTGGTTAGGACACATTGAGGGGAAAATTAAATCTATAGGGATATCTTTAGACTCCTTGTATCTGATATCTGAAAAGTCTGCATTTAATTTAATTAAACGCAGACTGTTAGACATAGAACTGCAGGAACTTAGCAGTAAAGCTAGAAACGTTTGCTTGCCATTGAGCTTGGGGATCTCACCAAGCTCTCAGCCCCTAGCTGCGTACTTCTACCATCTAATCATCCCACAACAGCATAGAGCATTCATGTTAGCTAGAACTAATGCTCTACCTTCTGCTGTTCTATATGGGAGATTTCAACAGATCCTGTATTCAGCTAGGTTGTGCCCATGTGGACAATGCTGTATAGAATCAATTACACACGTTTTCTTCCATTGTCCATTTTATTCTTCGATCCGAGCCAAATTTCTTCTCACTGCTGTGTAAAAGAGAACTGCATTTGGATGAACGAAAGTTTCTTTTGACATCCCAGAACCCTGATATAATTGAACCAGTAGCAAAGTTTTTACATCTTGCCATGAGAAATCGTGAATGTATTATGTCTAAAGCATGATCTTTGCCTTTGTTCTCACTAGCAGTGGATCCTTTTGCACTTTCCCTTCTTATATTGTACTTTTATATGCTATTAATGGCTTGTTGTTGTTAAAAAAAATCTTAAAAGATGATGCAGTAAAAGTGCTACACTCAATATGCCAGCAAATTTGGAGAACTCAACAATGGCCACAGGATTGGAAAAGGTCAGTTTACATTCCAATCCCAAAGAAGAGCAATGCCAAAGAATGTTCAAACTACCGCACCATTGCACTCATTTCTCATGCTAGCAAAGTTATGCTCAAAATTTTACAAGCTAGGCTCCAGCAATATGTGGACCAACAACTTCCAGAAGTACAGGAAGGATTTCGAAGAGGCAGAGGAACTAGAGATCAAATTGCCAACATACGCTGGATCATGGAGAAAGCTAGGGAGTTCCAGAAGAACATCTACTTCTGCTTCATTGACTATGCTAAAGCCTTTGATTGTGTGGAGCACAACAAATTGTGGCAAGTTCTTAAAGAGATGGGAATACCAGAGCATCTTATTTGTCTCTTGAGAAACTTATATGCAGGTCAAGAAGCAACAGTGAAAACTGAACATGGAATCACTGATTGGTTCAAAATTGAGAAAGGAGTTCGGCAAGGCTGTATACTGTCACCTTGCCTATTTAACTTGCATGCGGAGCACATCATGAGAAAGGCGGGATTAGAGGAGTCACAAATTGGGATCAAGATTGCAGGGGGAAATATCAACAACCTCAGATATGCAGATGATACCACTCTAATGGCAGAAAGTAAAGAGGAACTAAAGCGCCTGTTGATGTGGGTGAAGGAGGAGAGTGCAAAAGTTGGCTTGAAACTCAACATCAAGAAAACAAAGATCATGGCATCCAGCCCTCTCAATTCCTGGCAAATAGATGGGGAAGAAATTGGGATAGTGACAGATTTTATTTTCCTGGGCTCCAAGATCATTGCAGATGGGGACTACAGCAAATAAATTAAAAGATGCTTGCTCCTGGGGATGAAAGCTATGGCAAATCTAGACAACATCCTAAAAAGCAGAGATATCACCCTGCCAACAGAAGTGCGTTTAGTCAAGGCTATGGTATTCTCAGTTGCAATGTATGGCTGCGAAAGTTGGACCATAAGGAAGGCCGAGCGTCAAAGAATTGAGGCTTTTGAACTCTGGTGCTGGAGAAAAATATTGTGAGTCCCTTGGACTGCAAGGCGAAGAAACCAGTCAGTCCTAGAGGAGATCAGCCCTGACTGCTCCTTAGAAGGCCAGACTCTGAAGATGAAACTCAAATACTTTGGCCACTTCATGAGAAGGAAGGACTCCCTGGAGAAGAGCCTAATGCTGGGAGTGATTGAGGGCAAAAGAAGAAGGGGACGACAGAGAATGAGGTGGCTGGATGGAGTCACTGAAGCAGTAGGTGCAAACTTAAATGGACTCCGGGGAATGGTAGAGGACAGGAAGGCCTGGAGGATCATTGTCCATGGGGTCGCGATGGGTCGGACACGACTTCGCACCTAACAACAACAAAGATTTACAAAGAGGATTTCTTCTACAAAACCCTCCCTGAATGTCATAGATGACTCAGTCTTGTTTGTCCATTGAACCAATTCATTGGGGCACAACTTTTCTCCATCTCTACAAAATTGTGCTGTGGTCCCATTTCTACTCTGACTTGCTATGGCAAAGCCTGTTTATATTCCTGACTTTTGAGAGGGGATATGGTTTCGGGAAGACTGAAGACAACCCCTAAGAAGTATAATGTAACAAGTACTGTGTTGTGTTTCAGCTGCAACTTCTGAATTATCATAAGAAATAAAGTTTAATTACAAATAATAGCACTTAGAATGTTTAGCAAGCCCCATAGCTACGTTAAGTGCTCAGAATGTGAGACATGGAGCATAGATTCCATGTCTAACATAGGTTTCTAATATATTATGCTCTATTACAGTATATCCCAGACAATGGTTCCTGACCCAAAAGTCTGTGAAAATCTGTCCTAGGTTTTTGCAGTTTTAATGATTTGTAAACTCTGTAGGAACAGCTAACTTGCAATTGCAACTGTCCATGAACCTTTCGGTATATTCAGTAACTTTAGCCTGAAATTTGTTAAGCCTGCTTAGAAATAGAGAATGCTTGCAAGTGTATGTGAGAAATGTGTTTTTACAAAAACAAAAGTATGGGCTGAAGATCAAGGATCCCACCCAAGAAAGAGATAGTTGTATTCTGACATGGCATGTGTGAAGTTCTGGGACCTTGCCATGTAAGCCCAGCCCATCCTTATTCCCCCCCCACCCCCCTAGTATTGCAAGAAGCAACCCTTAAACAGCAGGGAGATATGTAGCCTTGAAATAGCAGGAACAGTTGGGACCAGTAAGCCTGCCAGAGACCCACCAATATGTCAGATGTGTATGTGATGTTTAAAGTTTTAAAAGATGCATGTTCTCTCTTGAGAATGTCGGCAGGCAATCTGAGGGTCATTTTTCTGCTCTGATTTTCAGTACATTTTGGAGGGCATTTGACTAAAGAACATATGGTCCCCGGTTTGGGCACTAATTATTTTCCTCACAGAATTGGCCAAACCTAACTTTTTTTCTTTCCCTCCTTCTGAATTCTGCATGCCCATTCATGCTGATTCAGTTAACATTTTTTTGTTTTTGAAAAGCTTAAAAAATGGCTGTACTTAGTTTTCTGCCCTGACTTTAAGTGCAGCCATTTTTAAAACACAAGCTTTTCAAAAACAAAAAATCTTAACTGAATCGACCTACAGAATTTGGAAAGGGGGAGGTAAAAAAAAAAACTGGCCAATTCTGTGATGAAAAATATAGTGCCCAAACCCAAGATTGAGCCTTCTGTTCTTTGGCCTAATGCCCTCCAAAGTGAGCTATTGACTGTACTGAAAACCATATAAAGCTTTGCCTGATATTTTTAAAACCAGAGATCCAAGTCCTGCAATGCGGTAATGTATTGCTAGATTGTTTCCCTTTCTTTTAAACAAAGGAAATTGACAAGATGGGAAAAGTAAGCAATGAAGGAGGGAAAACCTTCTGCTAAGATGGCTACAAGATCCTTACTTGAGGTACCCAAAAGCATTACCAACCATCAACAAACTGGGTCTTTAAAAGCTTGGCTATTAACTTTTAAGAATTTGTTGAAAATCCACTTCTTGACCAATTTGGGAAACCTGATATATTACCTACTAGGCAATCCTTATAGCTCTACTTGGTGCAATAAAATTCTATCTAAGTTTAGAAGTGTTGGTTTTGACATTGTGTGGCTTTTGGGCCAGCATGAAAAATATACACTTTAAACAATTTCATGGACATTAGAGGACATAGAAATTCAAATGCTGAATTCTACCCCATGTAACCCTTCACTCCCCTGTTCTGGGATATCCTGCCAACATATAAAGCCTTAACAGCGTATTTATACTTGCTGGATTCCCTTCTATCAAGAAGGAAGCGACGAGAGTAATGCAAGCTGAAGGTGACTGAACACCAAGGTGGCTGAAGCTTGATACTGTTTTATAATATGGCCACTTTTAAAGGCTTAATTTTAATTTTTAAGTGAATTGTTTGAATTGTTTCATGGATATATGTTTTTAAATGATGTACACTGCCCTGAGCCGGCTCACCGGGAGGGCAGCATATAAATGAATGAATGAATGAATGAATGAATGAATGAATGAATGAATGAATAAGGGTCTTTTATTGGCAAAAGTAAACTCTTTCATCTCAGTTGTGTCATGAGGAAGGTTCCACCAAGTCCCTGTATCAGAAAGATATTGCCTACACGGGTGTGAAGTCGTGGACCCATTAATCCATATTGTATTAGACTGTACAGCCTTTTTAGATCAATGAGCTACAAATCAGAATTATTTAACAGATTTAAATTCAAGATGCAGATCTAAGTTCTTTACTATAAAATCAATGTTATGTGAAAGAGATCTTACCAAGCTTGCTAAAGTTGCCAATGTACTTGAGAATATATTGTGAGTAAATAGTCGCTGTTTGTCAGTGCGGAATGGACAAGCATAGATTTGTACAGTATAATTTATTTTTTAGTATTTAGCTATGTTTTCTCTGATTTGGATGTTATTCCAATAAAGGTGTGTTGAGACTTGCTAAGATGGTTTCCAGGCACTAAATTCAGCTTGAAGAATCTCTTCTTACAATTTCAAAAAACACACCCAGTGCAAAACTGATACATAAGGAGAGACCAACCATGTTGCACCATGTGGGCAGTGGAGATATGTCCTTCCAGCAGTGAAAAAGGGGGAAGAGAGAAAATCTGATGGACTTATGCTTGTGAATTACTTTCATCTTGGGAGCAAAAGAAAGAGAGGGAGCGCAGGAACTAGAGCAATAGCACTTACAAAATATGGGGATACAGTGAATGGAAACCAAACTGAGCATTAAAGGGATCAAATTCATGCAGGAAAAAAAAAGAAAGCCCAATAAACCTGCAAAATGAAAGTGAATTGGCATGGAAAAGGGGAAAGCATGGTAAAGGCACAGGAAAACACCAGTGTATAAAAGGCTTAGGTCTGACCAACCTAATTTTGGGATTAGTGTGGAGTATGAATGAGATTGATTTAGGAGGCATAAGTTACTTCAGTAAACTTTTAATTAATTTGCCTCTCTTTTCAATAATGGATAGAAACCTCTATGCCATCTGGTCTAATGTATTTATTTTATTCATTCAGCATATATACTGCCCTCACTGTGATGTTTTGTGACAGTGTACATAGAACAGAGAAACAAGAAAATATATTTAACATTTGTAACCTTCTGAAACAAGGATATGTAACAGTCATAGATATGGAATATAGGGTATATAATAGATAACAAAGAACAGCCTAACAGATGACATCAACATTCCAGTTCCTTAGAGCCTGGGTTTATTATAGGGTTGATTATGTTGCTGGTCTCATCCAAAAGCCTGCAGGAAGAGCTCCATTTTGCAGAGGCCATTTTGTAGGCCCTGTGGAACTGTTTGAGTTCTGATAGGGCCTTGATCTTGTTGGGGAGTTCATTCCACCAGGTTGGGGCCATGCATGAGAAATCTCTGGCTCTGGTCGAGGCAGGTGGATTTCTTTTGGGCCAGGAATTACCAGGTTGTTGGAATGGATAGAGTGACTTGCTCTTTGGGGAGTATAGGCAAGTAGACAGTTCTTAAGGTATGCAGGACTCTCGCCACATATTGTTGTCTGGGCGCACAGGATGGGGAGGCACCAGGCATGGAAGACGAGGCGGAAAGGGTCGGCAAGGCACAACAGATCTATCATTTCCCCGACAATGCCCGTCCTAGATCTTCCCCATATGGAGACAGCGGCAGGGCCGGCAGACCTATCAAAGGATGGCCCAGTCGGCAAGTCTGCCGCCCACCTAACTCCCATGCCCGGACTTAAGGGGCTTAGGGGTTTTAGGGCTGTGGGACCCGAAACCGCGTGGGGGAAATGGGAGGGAGCATGGGAGAATGGCAGTGAGAGGCCCAGCCAGGGGAGGGGTAATGCTCACCTGAATCCTGAAGACAAAGATGTATGGCGGCAAGCAGACGAAGACAAGACTCAAACAGCCCATGAATGGGAAAGTGGGTGGGGGATAGCAAAGAGCAACGCCCCAGCCCATTTGTCACAGGGACGGGCCCATTTGAGAGTAAGAAGTCAACGGCACCTGGAGGAAGGAAGAAAAGAATACATACCTGCGAAGCAGTCGGTGGTCACGGGGGAAGGGTAGAACCAGAAATGACATGGGTGGAACAAAAGGAGGGGTTAAAAAGACACAGAGGGGAGATAAAAGGGAGACATGGAGGAGCACGGGGCGGGCAGTGATATAGAGACAGAGGGAATCGGGTGTGGAGAGCGTGTACTGAAGCAGGAAGAAGATTAAAGACTTTATTCAGCAACGCACTGTGCAGAAGTTGTTTTCTTGCGGCCTGGTTTGGGACGTTGAGAGAGAGGACAATGTCTGAGAGGGGTGGAGCTCCGGTAGGGGCTGGGCTCAACCCCACAATTGTTTTGCCAGTGAGTATGAGCACCTTAAACCTGATTTGATATTCAACTGAAAACCAATGCTATTGCTGGAGTAATATGGGCTTCCCATAGTGTTTGGGAGAGAACTTGGGCAGCTGCATTTTGAACCAATTGTCAAGTCGAGTTTATTTAGTGCCATATTTGACCCCAGAAAACCTCATCGTAGTGATCCATGCAACTAGATTAGATAACTGTAACTCGCTCTACACAGGCTTTTCCCTTATCCCTACTGTGGAAAGAACAAATTGAAATTTCCAGAGCAGGGATAAGGAAGGCCTGTGTAGAGTGAGTTGCAGTAATCCAGTCTAGAGGTGGCCGTTGCATGGATTACTGTGGTGAGGTGTTCTGGGGTCAGATCGGGTGCTAATTAGGCCTGAGGTATGAAGTCAAAGGGGAAGGGGTGCAATTTTGCATCTGACAAGAGCACATTATATTAGTTGCAGAAAGAGTACTGTCATAATCTTTATTGACTTCAAATATACTTTTGACTGTGTCTACTGGCCTTCTCTATGGAAGGTACTAGAAAATGAAAATGTCCAACAAGCCACGCGTGAATTCAAAATGAGCTATTTATTTATATTGGATTTATATCCCATCCCTTGTGATCACGTTGTCTTGGTGGAAGAACTCTGTCTTACAGGCCCTGCAGAACCTTGATAGCTCCGTTGGAGCCATTACCTCTTCTGGGAGCTCATTCCACCAGGTTGGGGCCAGGGCCAAAAAAGCCCTGGCCCTGGTTGAGGCCAGGCAAATATCTTGGGGACCTGGGACAACCACTAGATTCATACCTGCAGAGCGAAGAACAAATCCAAAAGTTAAAGAACAAAAATTAAAGAACAAATCCAAAAGTGCAGACTGCAATAGGTTGGCCATGTCTGCAGAATGAACATCAGCAGACTGCCTCATAAATTCCTCTGGCAAGAATGACCAAGTGAATAGAAGAAAACATGGCTTAAACAGATCGAGGAAGACCTTAGAAACCAGCAATCGCCAAGAGTGGAAACCTGTCTGTCTGTCTGTCTGTCTGTCTGTCTGTCTGTCTGTCTCTCTCTCTATCATCTATCAACAAGGCAAAAAATCCAGTGGCACCTACAGCGGTGTATGATTTTATGTAAGGTTATCACCCAAATATAGCCTCTTGTGGCGCAGGGTGTTAAGGCAGCAGAAATGCTGTCTGAAGCTGTCTGCCAATGAGGCTGGGAGTTCAATCCCAGCAGCCGGCTCAAGGTTGACTCAGCCTTCCATCCTTCCAAGGTCAGTAAAATGAGTACCCAGCTTGCTGGGGGGTAAACGGTAATGACTGGGGAAGACACTGGCAAACCACCCCGTATTGAGTCTGCCATGAAAATGCTAGAGGGCGTCACTCCAAGGGTCAAACATGACCCAGTGCTTGCACAGGGGATACCTTTACCTTTTTATCACCCAAATAGATGTTAACATTTTAGAAATTCTAAAATTAAAATTAAAGTGTGGCTGTTTTAATATCACACTGCAGCTGTATAATTTATAGATCTGAATCAAGTAAAACAAACTGAAATGTTTGAACAAAGTGCAGTAGGGTAATATGGAGAATGTATTAAGATCCCTGTAGAAGAAACATGCTTTTGAACAAGACCACTGTTGTAAGAGAACACATTGTACTGAAGGGGAAAATGGGTCTGTCAACACAATGCTGTTTTTTAGCCAGTGAAATACAATTATGAATTAGTCAAATTACACAATGGACCACAGGCAGATGAGAAAAGAGATTCCCAGATTAAGTAATATTCATTTTAAATAAAAGTAGTTTTTGTAGAGGGTTTTAAGCAATCAGCTGCTTTGAGCCAAGACAATTGAAAAGCCACCATCTGCTGCTAATCCAATTAGACAGTTCAAAGCCACTTTTTGTAAAGCAGACTGTTATTGATTTATTCCATAAACATATTTTTCAATTATATAACATGGAGGTCCACATTCCTTCTAATTACACTTTACTTAGAAATTATAATAATCCATGGATCAAGAAGAAATCTAAGTTGTACAAGAGAAAACAAAACAGTTGAACTCTCAGTAATAGATGCATCCAGTCATTAACCAGAACACTCTTCACTTCCATTGTATATGTACGTTACTAACATTTTATTCCTTAAACCTTGGCTTTCCACAAGGAACTGAAGTCTCTTCAGCAGTATGAATACAACACAGTGCATGATCCTGTCTCATGCTTCCTTCGGAGAGCAGGCCATGGAGGTCTTTGACACAAATATGCTTGGGAGGAGAGATTCTCTTCTTTGACATTTGCTGTGCTTGTGAGGGTGTTCCTTAGTTAAGACAGTTTGGCTGAATTCCCTGGTTTGCGATTGGCTTGTATTCTCTAGTTTGACACTTGTCATGTTAAGTTTTCCTCATTGCTTGTGGCTCTGCTAGGATTCTCAGGTTCTGCATCGGTTCTTTTGGGCTTGCTGGCTCGGTTTGCATTGGGAGGCTTTTGGTCAGTGGTTGCTTTGGTTGTTCTTGTGTGTTTGGCTATTCTTTGTTCTGGATAAAGCATGGAATTCCCTGCCATAAGAAATGATGCTGAGGGCAACTTTTTCAGGGACTCATAGAATTAAACCCTTTTATCTACTAGAAATTTGGGAGTTATTTATTGGAAAGACAGCACCAGTTGTGCTGTGATTTTGGTATTATTGCTTGAAAATTAGCCACTCCAGTGCTTCTCCAGAAAGATCCCCTATAGGAAATAATAGACCCAAATCTACATATCTCATAGTAATAAGGGAAACTCTACAGCACACATAAAATGATTGGGACCATTGACACAGCACAAATTTTGCAATTAGGCAAACTCCTTGGTTTTCAGGAAAAACTGTGAATTTTAAACAGGGCCTGAGGGGGGGGGGGTTACATTCACCGAAAACACAGGTAGGATGTTTGTCTATTCACATAGATTATGGCTCTGTCAGCAGCCCTTATCATCCTCCAGGCAGCAGTGGCGGCAGTTGGAGGAGGAGGAGGAGTGGCTCTTGCCATGACTTGACATAAGCAAGTAGAGACTGTATGCAAAAGGGGAGAGAGCCAGGAGGGCTGAGACTGTGGCTGCACTCCTGGGCCTATTCTGCATTGAATGATTTTTCCCACATTCATTCTTACCAGTCTCCATTCGATTTGGGCCCAGACATTGTGAGTGATCTGCAACAAACAGTTTTCCCCAAGCGAAACAGCCTTCAGTCACTTTCGCTATCTGCATAATTTAAGTAAAAATCGATGGCTCCCTTTTTGAATTGGAGTAACGTGTCGCCATGTTTTGTCCTCGCGATACTTTCTGAGAGTGGAGTGGAGATTGGGAACGAGAAGCCCAAAGGCACTTTAAAGTTTGGGGCTGCACGCACACTCTCCTGGCGGCCCACTGTGAACAGAGGGGCAGAAGGGCGAGGGGAACAGCTGGGGACCAGCATACAGCCCCCTCTGCCAGGGTCCGAGGTGGGGAGCACCCACACACTGGTGCCGGGCAGAGGCACACTGGTGTGCATGCCCTAACCCAGCTGGCCAGGTGTCTCCTTCAAACTTTGCGGGACGAGCCAGAGGATGACGAATGCAGCTTTAGGTGGCCTCCTGGGCCTGACCGCAGCCAAGCCGGTTGCAGCAGAGGCACTCAGCTCTCGTTGCCGCTCCTGGCGGCTGGTGCAGGAAACCCTCATCCCCTCATCCCGGGTGCTGCCGCCGCCCTCCTACACAGCAGCCGCAATCAGAACTTGTGGCAGCAGCCACAATCGGTGGCAGGCAGCAGGCAGTGGCGGCAGGTGTTGGCCCCTACGCCACTCGAGTGCTGTATGCCTGTGCGAGTGCACGCTGCCTGTGTGCGCAGGACGACCCCGCCATTGGAAAAGTTAACAAATAACATTAAAGTAATTCAAGGGGAGAGAAGATTGAGGATTTCAATATAATTTGGCTTGATTTGGCAAATTACTTTAGGAAATTTTCAGACTATAAGATATGTGAACTAGTGTTATAATGTGTGACTTGTAATTATGATGAACAGTTGAAATGTAATACATGAAATGGACATTGTCTGCAGGATTCAAATGGTTTATGAAGCTACAGAGTTGTGCTGCGGTGAATTTTGTTTTTGGTGGGGCGTTTCTGTTGATTGTCTGTTATTTATTAATTATAATAAAATTTATTTTCTTTAAAAAACAGTGGAATAGGCTGCCTAAGGAGGTGGTGAGCTCCCCCTCACTGGCAGTCTTCAAGCAAAGGTTGGATACACACTTTTCTTGGATGCTTTAGGAAGCTTAGGGCTGATCCTGTGTTGAGCAGGGGGTTGGACTAGATGGCCTGTATGGCCCCTTCCAACTCCATGATTCTATGATTCTATGATAGAAACTGAGAAAGGAGAGGGGGAAGCAAAAACAGAAGGAAAGTGATTGGTTCCTCCCACAATTTCCTTGCAGATCCCACTTGTAATATCAGAATCCTAAAAAAAACCCTATTCCAAATATAAAACCGGTGTTTGGAATTGAATTACAAATAATTATGCACTCCTTGAAATCCAAAACTTAAAAATTCCAATTTTCTCTCCATTGTACAACCCTAGCCTGAAAGAATCTGCAGAATCTGTATATTAATAGCTTTGTCCAAAGGCCCTGATATGAGCAGGGATATTAAGTCCTCTTGTTCAGAAGGTACAAAATGGAAAAAACAAACATATAAGTATGATTTCTTTAAACAAGTAGAAATGATCTTCAAGACAGCTGGGTATAAATGCAAGATAGGTTACAGGATATGGAGCAGATACCTTAGCCTTTTCACCAGAAATTCTTTTGATATAGAAATGAATACAAAACATATGCTAAATACTGATATTAGGAATTTACAGTGCCAAGATGGCAGGAGTGGGGAATACTAGAGGGATGTCAAAGTAATGTGGCAATATTTAGGAACAGGTTGTAAATACACAAACAGAAAGAATTGGTACTGCATCTATTGTCTTTTGTTCTAAACCACAAACAGAACTCAGTTATGGTTGTTTCAGTTAAATACTTAACTGGTCTGTGACAGAGACACCATGTGAAAGTGGAAACAAATTCCATATTTACTAGGTGAAAGTGAATACAGCTGTCAAAAGAAATCACTGTTCAAATATGAAAATTCTGTGAAGTCCATTCTACTCGACTGTGCATGCGCAAGCCTGCTTAACTTCAGGGAAGTGGATGAGAGAGAGCAGGGGATCCTGGCTCACAGAAGAATACAAGTTACATTGGCAGGGCTTCACATAGTATTGCATAAAAGTGTGAAAAAATTGGATCAGGCTTTTGGCTCAAATGAACAATGAAGCAACCCACAGTGACAAGAATGTGTTGCAGCATCCTGTTCCAATAACTTGCGTGGATGTCTTCCAAGATCCTGTGCTTTTGATCAAAGAATGATTTACAGAAAAGATACCCAAGTAAAAAGGATGATGGTCTGGGAAAGATGCGAATAACTGTGTTGCTCTCTTGTGGCTGATGGCTGCCGAGGCCTACATCAATTGATGATAATAATTAAGAGGGCAGGATGCTATTTCTGGTAATTGATTTAATCTCTTCTTCACTTAGAGTGCCTCAGCTATGAATGGAATAGCCATTGCTGCTACGTACTGAGCCCTACTCATAACAAGCACTAAAGCACTTGTGCCACTTTCCATGGAGACATGGAAATGTGTCCCTGCTGTGAGAGCAAGCAGGAATGTTATCTGCATGCCCCATCCCTGAGGTGCTCACTACTGAGGCCACCCCCTTTTAAGGACTGCATAGTCTCATAGGAACCTTCCAACCACTTTGATCATCTCCAGAGCCCCTGCTTTGGGTGCAGTGAAATCAGAAGCTAGATGAGTTTGTCATCAGGTTTGCAGATGACACCAAATTGGGAGGACTGGCAAATACTCCGGAAGATAGAGACAGAGTTCAACGAGATCTGAACACAATGGAAAAATGGGCAAATGAGAACAAGATGCAGTTTAATAAAGATAAGTGTAAAGTTCTGCATCTGGGTCAGAAAAATGAAAAGCATGCCTACTGGATGGAGGATACGCTTCTAGGTAACACTGTGTGCGAACGAGACCTTGGGGTACTTGTGGATTGTAAACTAAATATGAGCAGGCAGTGTGATGCAGCGGTAAAAAAGGCAAATGTCATTTTGGGCTGTATCAACAGAGGCATCACATCAAAATCACAAGATGTCATAGTCCCATTGTATACGGCACTGGTCAGACCACACCTGGAATACTGTGTGCAGTTCTGGAGGCCTCACTTCAAGAAGGACGTAGATAAAATTGAAAGGGTACAGAGGAGAGCGACGAAGATGATCTGGGGCCAAGCCCTACGAAGATAGGTTGAGGGACTTGGGAATGTTCAGCTTGGAGAAAAGGAGGTTGAGAGGGGACATGATAGCCCTCTTTAAGTATTTGAAAGGTTGTCACGGAGGAGGGCAGGATGCTGTTTCTGTTGGCTGCAGAGGAGAGGACACGCAGTAATGGGTTTAAACTTCAAGTACAACGATATAGGCTAGATATCAAGAAGAAATCTTTCACAGTCAGAGTAGTTCAGCAGTGGAATAGGCTGCCTAAGGAGGTGGTGAGCTCTCCCTCACTGGCAGTCTTCAAGCAAAGGTTGGATACACACTTTTCTTGGATGCTTTAGGATGCTTAGGGCTGATCCTGCGTAGAGCAGGGGGTTGGACTAGATGGCCTGTATGGCCCCTTCCAATTCTATGATTCTATGAGTGGCAACTTGGGAAAGGGCCTTTGCAGTGGTAGCATCAAAATAATGGAATTCCCTCTCTAGGGTGATTATTTTGGCCCATTCTTCCTGTGTCTTCTGGAAACATGCAGTGCCAGTAATCTAACTACAAAATTGATTTTTAAAAAGGGACTGTAATGGCTGCACAGGTGCCAGGTTGCAGCATCCATATCAGTCTTTTGAGCAAGCAAAGACATGGGAGTTTACAGAAGACATAGTCATTGCAAATTCAAAGTTCAGGTGTCCAGAAATCATTCAAGCATGGGTCCAGTCCAGGAGGCTAAAATCTGCAGGCAAGGGAGTGTAAACCCATAAATATGTTTGATTCCACACCACACAGCCTCTCTCAAGTTATTATATAGTTAAATGCCACCTGCTTAGCCTTAATCCTGTGATGACTCAGTATCATTTTCAGTAGGCACCTGATGTCAAGCCATGAAGTGAGCACTTTTCCTTTTAGTCAACAGCTCTGCTCTGATTCTGTGAGTTTGTTTCTCTAATGGCACAGGCAATATTGAAGCACTGGAAACAGGCAGATGGCTCTCATCAGTCGGATCAGAGCTGGGGTGGTGGTGGTGATTCTGTGCAAGCTCTTGGCTGTAAATCCTGGTGTGCTTGCATCTCCTCCTCCCTCCTTTGGCTTCTGCCACCACTGGTCTAGCTATGCTGGCCCCTTCCTCCAAGGAGTCATCATTACTGCTTCAACCTGGCGGACCCATGACAGGAACCATCTGGTAGTTCAGCAGGCTTTAGCAAGGCTTCTAGGAGGTCTGCAGTGCTAATTCCCTATCAAGCAATGTGTTGGCAGCTATTATAGAAGAGCAGATGAGACCTTATTGAATCATCAGGCCACTGGGTCACTACCCTTGTGCCATAGTGTCAGGCCTTGTTGCCAGAGTTGCAAGCTGAAGATGGTCTCTTTTATTTCTGGGCATTACATTAGAATCATTTAGAAAACTTATTATACAACCCTAAGAATGCTTTCCTGGGAGTAAGCCCTGTTAAACAGAACTAAATAAGATCCTGAGTAGACCTCTTTAGGATGGCAGATCAATATCCATCAATTGTGACCTTATCATCTGTTTCTGACCATGAAACATGTCATTCCTATTCCTGCCACTCCCTACAGATGCACCAGTTTGCCCTGATGATGTTCATGGGGGTTCATTAACTCACGAAACAAAATTTCAAAGGAGGGGCTCAGTGGAAAGGTGTAGGGAAATTCAGTTTCCTAAGCTCGGGCTTACCGAAGATGCAATAGAATGCAAATCATGATGCCCAGGTCTGAAGGCTGTTCTTGAAATCTTTTGGAATTTGCAGGAAACAGACAATTCCCTCCAAGAAGATTACCCTTGTAAGCAATCGGCTCAGACAACAGGACTAAAGGATATGATACTTCTTGGCTCTTGCTAGCATGCTGTGATAAGCAGTAGTGGTTAGAACACTGGACTAGGAATAGGGAGAGCCAGATCCCATTTTCTATTTAATCCCAAAACTCAGAATCATAGAGTAGGAAGGGACCTCCAGGGTCATCTAGTTCAACCCCCTGCAGAATGCAGGATATTCACAAATATATGCCCACCCACAGTGATTCCAATTCCATGTCCAGATGATGCTCCCACCCCCCGCCAAAAAAACCCAGAATCCCTGGTCATTCTGGTCTGGAGGAAATTTGCCTTCTTACCCCAAAGTGGTGATCAGCATTTCCCTGGGCATGCAAGAAAGGGCCACAAGAGCCAAATTCAGACACAATCCTTTCAGCCCACCTACTTATAATCTGCCTAAATTCACAGAATCAGCATTTTTGTTAAATGCCTATCTAGCCTCTGCTTTAAAATGTTCAAAGAAGGAGAACCCACCACCTCCAGAGGAAGCCTGTTCAACTGAAGAACCACTCTTGACATAGCTATGGTGGCAAAAGCCAAGGGAGGGGAGGATGAGATGCAAGCTTACCAGGATTTCCAGGATTCGATGACTCTGAGCTAGCTACTGGCCCTCTTGCCATACTCTGTTTTACAGGAAAATTGTGAGAATGAATGGTGGAAAAGAAAACCTTGTATGGTAAATTCCTTCAAGGAGGGGCAGGATAAAAGGTGATAAAATATCTTTAATTAAAAACAAATTAAAATATTGTGAAATAGAATGCACCCATCTTTCATTTCGTTTTGGCTAATGGCATATGCAATGTTGTTCCTTTAGGAGGGTCCCCCCACCCCCTGATGTTGTATTTGAAACTGATTGCTGGCCAAAGCAAGGTCATGCTTGGAAATCAGGAAGACTTTGAAGAGCCTGCCATGAACAACATTGAACAGTTGTTCTTTTTTTTCTCCTTTATACTTTTCCAAAAATGGAGACTTCACTTTGCAATTTGATTAAAGACTAAACAAAAGTATTGAAAAGTCAGACAAAACAATCTTGTGATCTGAATATTTTGAATTTCCCTCATGTCAACTAATAGTCTAAACCTAATGCGTTGGCTGGCAAAAAATCAGTCAAGATTGCATTCTGTCCTTAGAGGACATATGGAGTGATGAATCTAGAGCCTACAGAAACCTATGAGAAAGAAAACTATGGCAATTCTTTATCTCAGCCTTTCTCAACTTTTTAACTGTTGAGAAACCCCTGAAATATTATTCAGGTTTGAAGAACCCCCCAGAAGTGGTGCGGTTGTGCAGAATATGGTTGGGAAGCATAGGTGTGTACACATCCACCCAGCACCACGCTCCACCCCCTCCAGGTCCATCATTGGCCATTCTGGGAGGGGGTGGGTAGGCCAACATGACCATATATGACCATATCGCCCAATAAATGTTTAACAAGTTTTTAAAATATATAAAAAATTAATTCCCACTCATTTGGGAAACCCTTCCAGGGTCATCATGAAGCCCTGGTTGAGAAAGCTTGCCTTACCTAGTTACATGTAGCAGAGTGCTTCATATGCTTCTACTCAACCACTGCTGAAAGTCCTTAATAGCTTGAAAATGCCATAATTTTTCAAATATGCAGTTGTTGGCTTCTCCTGGCTGGATGCATGTATATAACCTCTTCAAAGTAATCGGTTCTTCACCACCTGTAAGTGAACAATCCCAGCTTTAAAGCATATGTTAACAATAACTGCTGCTGTCTTGGTACGTCCAACAAAAACTTCTTAGGTCTCTTTTTAATGTATATCTAGATGGCAAGCATCTAACTTTCTGTGACACTGACATATTGAATTGTTTTGCAGTACTCCCTAAATGTTGAGTGTGTGTGATGCATCTAAAGAACATATATCTGGTAATTTTTAAAGATAAATTGGAGATGGTGAAGCTGAATGAACTTTCTTGTGTCATGCCATCAATTCACTGGCTGATGCTATCCCTTTTCTTGCCCTCAAAGTGGCTACAGATCTTTTTATGAATAAAATATAAACTTGCACCTGCTAATTCTGCAAAATTTTTAGCTGAAATTCCATATTATCTTATTGATTTTTGTCTGTTACAATAATTTCTTACCATCTCATACCTAATTTTTAAAAGTTTTATAGGTGCCTCCTGCCTTGGAAGCCTGGCGGAGGCGGTGTCAGTGCAGCAAACCCCAGCACAAAGGTCTGCTTGCTGCTGCTGCCTCCGCCCGCCTTCCTAGGCTGCTCCTGCTCTCTGGGGATTAGGAGTTGACATCTTCAGTGCGCTTACCACTACCATGACTCCAAGATCTCTCTCATGGTCCATTACTACTAGTTTGAAACCCATCAATGAAATGTGTGTGTTTGTGCATGTGTATATAGGATTTTTGGCTCCAATGTGCTTTATTTCCCCATTATCCGTGTTGAACATTTGCCATATTGGCACCTAGTTTGGTGTAGTGGCATGCCGGGTTCGATTCTGCGCTCCCCCACATGCAACAGCTGGGTGACCTTGGGCTCACCATGGCACCGATAAAACTGTTCTGACCGGGCAGTGATATCAGGGCTCTCTCAGCTTCACCCACCTCACAGGGTGTCTGTTGTGGGGAGAGGAATGGGAAGGCGACTGTAAGCCGCTATGAGCCTCCTTCAGGTAGGGAAAAGCGGCATATAAGAACCAACTCTTCTTCTTCTTCTTCTTCTTCTAGTTATCCAGCTTCAGTACATCCCTTTGAAGCCCCTCACAGTCCTCTCTGGTCCTCACTGCCCTGAACAACTTGGTCATCTGCAAACTTAGCCACTTCACTGCTTACTCCAAACTAAAAATAATTAACAAATCAAAAAGTATCAGACCTAGTATCAAGCCCTGCAATATCCCACTGCTTACCACCTCCCACTGTGATAACTGTCCATTTATACTCACTCTCTTTTTCCTGTTAATTAACCAGTTTTTAATCCAGAAGAAAACTTGTCCTTTTATCCCATGACTGCTGAATTTATATCAGAATCTTTAATGAGGAACTTTATCAAAGGTTTCTGGAAGTTTAGGTAAGCAACATCTACTGAGTTACCCTTGAACACATGTTTGTTCACCCCTTAAAGAACTATAAAAGGTTAGTGAAGAAAGATCAACCCTTACAGAATCCATGCTGATACTTCCTCAATATTCTGTCTTTTATAACAGATTCCACCAATTTACAAGGTACTAACATTAGGCTGACCAACTCCTTCTCATCCTTTTCCTTCTCACAATAATCTCCCGATATCTTTAAAATACGAATGCTGAAGATTGTGGGATCCACATGGAACAAACACACATGACCTGGCCAGGGTGCCAAGATGGTATAGTGGTTAAAAGCTCTAATTTAAAGAACCAAGTTTGATTCCCCAGTCCTTCACACAAAGTCAGCTGGGTGACCTTGGGTTACAGAACTCTCTCAGCCCCAGCCCCTGATCCTAGAGTAGCGTTTATTCCATTCTTCACTTCATTTCATGCTGATTCATAATGGGTATAAACATCGGGGTGTCAGAATGCTAAGCTGGAACTGTTGCAGCAAGACACTGAATATGGATGACTACTAGGCTGTGATATGGCCCTAGGTTCTCAATGACTCCATGCATCCCAGCAGCTCATAGGTTTTGCATGTATTCTGGAAGGAATATTAAGGGCCATTCCGCACAAGGACCAATGTTGCCAATTGCTTTCACAAAGCGGAAATGCTATTTTAAATAGTGGAATCTCGGCGTTCCGCATACCTTCATTTGTAGTGGAATCCAGTAGCGTTTCATTCGTTCCCCACAGGTTTCCGGTCTCGGAGGAATAGCTAGAAAGGAAGCAATTTTTTCCTGTGCTTGTTCCCACCCCTGGCCGTCAATCAAACAGAACAGCCAATGGGCGGTTGTTATCATGCTCCCGAAAAGCCCCTTTCCCTTTAAGCACAGTTTTAAAAAAGCACATTACCGTTTACCCCACAGCAAGCTGGGTACTCATTTTACCAACCTTGGAAGGATGAAAGGCTGAGTCAACCTTGAGCCGGCTGCTGGGATTGAACTCCCAGCCTCATGGGCAGACAGCTTCAGACAGCATGTCGCTGCCTTACCACTCTGCGCCACAAGAGGCTCTTATGTAATAGAATGAGAGTGTTATGAACTCATTCTATTACAGGATACATTATGTTGCCAGGATACATTATGTTGCCTTAAATATCTATGCTGTTGCTGCTTTCTGGACAGATTTCTGTTATTTTAGAGTTCTACAGAAATGGCAATGGAGGAAGATTCCACATCAGTAAAGTGAGGTATCAGTACCATCAACTGTACACACAGTTACAACAATGACTCCAGATTATGTTCATAACACTCTTCTATTACATTCTTTTCCTGCTGCTTCAGAAGCCTTAAATTCCCCATTAAAGTCAATGGCACCATTGACTTTAATGGCCAAAGCTGGATCCAAAGCAGCTGCTTTGGACAGCCTTTTAACAGTCCGAAGTGGGTTCTTCCAAACCTGAAGTGGTCCAGATTTTTTGGTTAGTGCACATGCCTAGTGTAGTCAAAAAATCAAAAATATACCACCCTCCCCGGAGGCTCAGGGCGGTTTACATAAAATATATAAACAATACAAGAAACAATCCATAACATATTGTCATGAACCCTGATTCATGCCTATTAGTTTCATTTCCTATGAGCCTGGCAAGGTTGGGGATTGTAAACCTGTAAAAAAAGCTGCTCTGAGCCTCCTTCGGGTAGGGAAAAGCGGCATATAAGAACCAACTCTTCTTCTTCTTCTTCTAAATCTGTCCTTAGGCTCCAAGCCTCCCTTCTTTTCCCAGCGGGAGTTATCCGCTGTTGATGTATCAATCTCACTATAAGTGTCCTCGTTTAGACAGCCTAGTCTCAACACAGCTGTAATAGTTTAGATTAGATTCCTGGCCATCTGGCATCCTGTGAACCCCGGCACCTTTGGTGCCCTTTTGCTCTCCCGCCAAAATGCCTTAGTACCCCTCCCTTATGGAGAGGACTCTATATCTGCCTTGTATTGACTATTGCTCTTTGTTATTATCAAGATCTTTGCTTAGGAAGATCTTGGCTTGCTCTAGCATTCTGTGGACTCTGTCTAATAAAGCTCTCTTTGGATTTCAACAGACTGTTGGATCCTGGATGTGTCTTTATCGCAGACTCTGCAGGCTTGGTTCAGCCTGATTCCTGACACATATAAATAACTATAACATTAATACTACTAACTAATAATTCTAACTGTGCAAACAGGTCCAGGAGCAGAACGCACTGATGGTAGTTCTGGGAGGGAGGGAGAAGGGGCCCTTCAGATGTTGTTGGTTATGCCTGGTATCAACCAAATGCCTGGTGGAAGAGCTCCTTTTTGCAGGCTGTGCAGAACTGTTTTAGCTTCGTCAGGGCCCTGATCTCCGGGAGCTCATTCCACCTGATTGTGGCCAGGATAGAGAATGCTCTGGCCCTGGTCAAGGCCAGGCAGGCTACTTTAGGGCCAGGGACCATTAGCCGGTTTGTGGTGATGGAGCATAGAGCTCTTTGGCAGGGAGGCAGTCCCTCAGGTACACTGGGCCCTGACCACATATGGCCTTGAAGGTAATTACCAGAACCTTTAGCTTGATCCAAAATTCAACTGGCAACCATTGCAGTTGGTGGAGAATGGGCCAGATGTGGGACCTCCAAGGTGTTGTTGTGAGGATCCTGGCTGCTGCGTTTTGGACCAGCTGTAGTTTACAGGAAGGCGACTGTAAGCCGCTTTGAGCCTCCTTCGGGTAGGGAAAAGGGGCATATAAGAACCAACTCTTCTTCTTCTTCTTTCCGGGTCAAGGGTATGGGCAGGCCTGCATAGAACAAGTTATAATCCAGTCTAGAGGTGACCATTGCATGGATCACTGTGGCTAGGTGTTTCAGGGCCAGATAAGGCGCTAGTAGCTTGGCTTGGTGATGGTAAAATGCCAGCCGTGCTACCTTTGCGACCTGGGCTTCCATTGTGTGGGAAGCATCCAGAATCATGCCCAGGTCTGATAGAAGAAGAGTTGGTTCTTATATGCCGCTTTTCCCTACCCGAAGGAGGCTCAAAGCGGCTTACAATCACCTTCCTATTCCTCTCCCCGCAACAGACACCCTGTGGGGTGGGTAGGGCTGAGAGAGCCCTGATATTACTGCTCAGTTAGAACAGCTTTATCAGAGTCGTGGCGAGCCCAAGGTCACCCAGCTGGATGCATGTGTGGGAGCGCAGAATCGAACCTGGCATGCCAGATTAGAAGTCTGCATTCCTAACCATTACACTAAACTGGCCCAGGGCCTGGTCTGGGCGTTTTGGAATCATTTGCCTAGTGTGCAGTACCTAAACTGAGGGGCTTTTTGCACGCCTTCAAAATTGCACAATGGTTACTAATTGAAAACGCTATTGATTTGCCATAACGCACGATGTCGCCGACAATCTGCCACACACCTGGAACCAATCTGCAAAAAGCGCTTCCTTGTAGCGCTTTCAGGGAAATCCCCAAAAGTGGATTCACCATCCGGAAAGCGATACACTCCTGCAACCAATCTGCAACAGTAGCGAAAAAGACCTGTGCGTTAACATTGTTGCGGTTTCTACAAAGTCCCTCCCCCTGGCTGTCTTCTCTGATCTTCCGGCGAAGCGATCGCCATTTTTTTTTCTCCGAGCGAGCGGGGATAAACGCACCAGCGAGCCTCTTCTGTTTAGAGGCTTCCCTGGCTTCAGTCCTTCCCCTTTAGTCACTAAGCACAAACCACAGAAAAGCCCATTTGCTGAAATAAAGTCCCTTTATTTTTTACACATTAATTCAGCCGAAAATCGGGCCCGTGAGAGGGGGGGGGGTTCACTCGGAGGAAGCGTGGCAACGATCAAACGATCGAACGACAGCTCAAACACACCAGGCAGCTGGATGGGTCTCTCCGTTGCAACGAATCTACCCAGATTCGTTGCTATGGGTGTGTTTTTTATTTTAAAAAAAACCTTTCTTAAAGGGAAAGGGGCTGTTTGGGAGCATGCTAACGGCTGCCCATTGGCTGCTTGATGGCCAGGGGCGGGACGAGCTTGGCAATAGCGCTTCCTTTCTAGCGATTTCTGCCGAGACCGGAAGCTTGTGGGAAATGCTACAAAACGCAACTGGATTCCACTACAAAGGCAGGTATGCATAACGACGAATTCCACTACTTTAAATGGCGATTTTTCATTCAGTGACCAATTTGCAACAAAGATCCCGGTGCGTAAAGCCCCTGAGTGACCACTAGACTGGAAAACCTTTTATAATTTTATTCAACTGCAGAAAAACAAAATGACACAGGGGGGTTGTCCCAGAAAAGCCTGTGTGTCAAACAAAGAATTACATGAGATTTTATAATATTCCATTGAAGGCCGGGAAAGATGACGCTTTTCAGGTCAAACCAATAACCTGGGGTCTCCACCCCCTTGCACATCCCACAGGACCACCCATTGCAATTATGCTAAGTCACCGGAAAAAGTTACAAAAGGCAATTTCCTATTCTTTCTCAATCCTCTGGTAACATAAACAATGGCATGATATAAACAATTGTCTCTGGCCTTGAGAATGGAACATATCAGCCTTGGTAACATTTAAAAATACCATCAAGAACAGTAATAAGTTTTCTGGGCCTTCTTTTACAAAACAGTCTGGTACTCTAAACTTCTCTTTACAGAATAATTTAAAAATATTAATTTACCCTCCTATACATCAGGTCCAGGCGGAATGAGTAGTAGAGGGCTGCACACCATCCATTAATGAATTAATGATACGTGGATTTATCTTGGAGTGGGAGGTTACACAAGTTACTGTCTGGCAATTGGATTCAGAGTTAGCAGATGTGCTGCTTAATACTGTAGAGATGGGAAGTTGACCGTAATTATATGATGTTATGAAATTGTTATTTTTTAAATTTAGAAACCTGCCCAGCTTGTGGGCATCATAGGACCATAGGCAGGTAACAATGTAAAAACAATGTAATAAAAATAAGAGTTAAAATAGATATAAGATGACTTTAAAAAGCAAACAAAAATGCTTTCTATCCCTACTAGCCAGGTATCTCTTGCCCAGGTTCAGGCTGCCCCCCCTATATCTATGGAATAACTCTGTCCCATTGCCTTGTTTGAAACAAAGATGGGTTGAAGCCCCCTGCATCTTTCAGGTTGTTTCAGAGGCATGCAGCAGCCACTGAAAATTTGCACTGTGATGGAACGTGCCTGAGATAGAGGGTGGGTGAGAAGCAGACAGCAGTCCTTATAAGAAAGAATAGAACTACTACACTGGAACATGCAGGAACACATGGTCCTTCGAATATATGGAAATCAGCTAATTTTTTTTAAAAAGTTCTGGGTGACACTGGTGTTATCACAAAAGCTCTGATCAAAAATATGGCTTGCAAAAGAGGATAACCAGCATGGATCTCTTTTGCACAGTTTACGAGGTAATTAAGCCCTGTAAGATTACAAGCCAGACAACAAATACTTTTAAAAATAAGATTGTGGCTTTATTTATATAACTAGTCATAAAGCCCATTGCACACATGGATGAAATGGGTGCTAGAGGGCCCCCTCCCAGGTCCACCCCCACCACACCACCTGCTACTCTCTGTGTCAAGCTGTTCTCTCTCTCAGGGGAATGAGGGCTTGGTAGGGCTCTTTGCCACCCTCCCCGGTGGCTGGAGTAGCAGCCTGGCCCCACACATCACCCCTGTCTCCACCATGGGGCCATTGCCTCCAGCACTGCTGCCACAGCAGCGCAGTCCTTCACACCGCCGAGCCTCAAAGGAGGCAGCAGCCTGGCCCCAGCCGTGGCCTCTGTCGGTGGCACCGCCATCATAGGACTGCCTCCTCCAGTGCTGCCGCCGCAGCTGCACAGAGGGCTGGACAGGTGGGTGAAGTTCATTCACCCTCTGTGGGCAGGATATGTGTGGCGGCGAGAGTAGGAGTGCCGCACATGGCAGCTTGGTGGGGACTGGACCTCTAGGGGCCAGCCCAATCCAGGAGGTGCCTGGATTGACCTGCATTTCAGGGCCAGACAGGCCCACATTGTCTCCATCCTGGAGGCTGTTTCCCTTTTATTTATATATCTAATGGTTAAAGATAAGACACAAGACAAAAACTAAGCAATCACACTGCACATGTGGAAGGTAAAAATAAGATAGGAAATCATTATGCTTGTGGAAGCAGACAGCAAGGTTCATACCTGTCTTGCACAGATGAAGAAGTTGGGTGCATTGAGGGAAGGGGGCCAGAATAACACGAATGAAACCAGCATCCGAGTCGGGCATCACCAGAGAGGAACACATGCACACTAGGAGCCCAAAGGAAAGGTTTATATATCCTTTCCTTAACCAGATACCTGATAAAAAGTTACGTAGGATTTTGGACTAAAGGGGTATAGGTGCCCTTTTGATGTTATGACTATTTATTTATTTATTTCTATACTGCCCTTCCATATGGCTCAGGCGGTTTACATACAACATCATAGGGGGATACATGGAACGAGTCAACATACTCGTAAATAAAATAAATAAATAAATACAACATATTCAATATACAACAAGAACAATCCAACAGTGGTTCTAAACAAAACAACTTCAGTGATCCCAACAATAACAACATAACAAGCTAAACCCCCTAGAGAGGTCAGGCTGCTTCAGGCCATGGAGGGAATGTCTGAGGGGAGACCTGTTGTTGGTCTCAGGCAAATGCCTGGTGGAGGAGCTCCCTTTTGCAGGCCCTGCGGAACTGTGGGAGTTCAGGCAGGGCCCTGATCTCTTCAGGGAGCTCATTCCACCAGGTGGGGGCCAGGATAGAAAAAGCTCTGGCACTCGTTGAGGACCAACATGCTTGTTTGGGGCCAGAGATCACCAGCCAGTTGGCAGTGGCGGAGTGTAATGCTCTTTTGGGGGTATAGGTGGAGAGACGGTCTCTCAGGTACACTGGGCCCAGACTGCATATGGCCTTGCAGGTAAGAACTAAAACCTTAAGCCTGATCTGGAATTCAATTGGGAGCCAGTTGAGTTGTTGAAGTATAGGCTAGATATGAGATCCCCACGGTGTGTTGGTGAGAATCCAGGCTGCTGTGTTCTGCATCAACTGCAGTTTCTGGGTCAAGGATAAGGGTAGCCCTGCATAGACTGAGTTGCAGAAGTCCAGTCTAGAGTAAGGTGACCAGATTTTAACATTGGTAAAGTGGGACACCACTGTTGACCGGGGGGGGGGGGGTTCTTGATTAAGAATTTGGTCTATATGGATCACCAAAAATAGAACGCATAGAACACAAAAATAGTATTGTAATATATATATGTATTTACTTGCAACATAATTACAATTTACAAGGTGCCCCCAGATGTCCCTCCAAAAGTTGGTCAATCTGGTCACTTAGTCTAGAGGTGACCATCATGTGGATCACTGTGGCTAGGTGTTCTGGTGCCAATTAGGGCACTAGTAGCTTGGATTGGCGTAGGTGGTAGCTGGCTCAAGGTTGACTCAGCCTTCCATCCTTCCGAGGTCGGTAAAATGAGTACCCAGCTTGCTGGAGGGGGGGGTAAATGGTAATGACCGGGGAAGGCACTGGCAAACCACCCCGTATTGAGTCTGCCATGAAAACGCTAGAGGGCGTCACTCCAAGGGTCAGACATGACCCGAGGCTTGCACAGGGGATACCTTTACCTTTACCTTTTTACAACAATATAGGCTAGATATCAGAGGAAAAAATTTCACAGTCAGAAATGGAATTCAGCAGTGGAATAGGCTGCCTAAGGAGGTGGTGAGCTCCCCCTCACTGGCAGTCTTCAAGCAAAGGTTGGATACACACTTTTCTTGGATGCTTTGGGCTGATCCTGCGTTAAGCAGGGGGTTGGACTAGATGGCCTGTATGGCCTCTTCCTACTCTATGATTCTACTAGTAATCAAGCCCGCTGTACCTGAAATACAGCAGGCGCTAGCAGGGCAGTGCGTGGGCCCCGAGTCGGCAGGCCACCGGCAAGGGAGCCACGGCGAGCCGCGCTGTGCGCAGCTCGCAATTACCGGCGTGCCGGCGGCTTGACGCCTAGGAGGCGCTTTGCGCCTCTCGAAGTGTCAGGCAGCCGGGAAGGGAACAATGGCGAGGCACGGCAAGGGAGGCACGGTTGGCAATTGCCGGTGTGCCGGCGGCCTGACGCGTCAGGCCACCGGCAAGGGAGCAACTGCGAGCCGCGCTGTGCACGGCTCGCAATTGCTGCCTTGCCGGCGGGCGGCCAATCAGAGGGCCCAATCGGCAAGCGCTTCGCGCCTGCCGGTTGGGCCCTCTGATTGTCAGTCCGGAGGAAGGGGCCAATTGGCACCCTTCCTCATCCCAGATAGCGCCCGCCCTAACTCCTCCCCCCCAGCCCTTTTCACATTATTTAGTCTGCGGCGCCCATGGCGCCGCAGGCGTTGTTAAGATGATTCTATGATCACAAGAGTCAGAGTAAATGGCACAAGATCTGCTCATTGCCAGAGCCAGGCCTAGCAATTGGATAATCTTTTCTCTGTCAGAAGTAGATCTAAACCATTCTGCCACATTATCAAGCACACTATCACTCTGCCTGCTGTTTTCCTGAGTCAGATCTGAGCTCTCACTACTCTCTGAGGCACAATTAAACTAAACTGTAGTTGTTTTCCCCTCAAACATTCCACACATCCCTTTTCTCCCTCTGGGTCAGGAGGACAGCTGGATGGGGGTTTCCCATTTCTCCTTGAGGGAGGCAGGTCATTAGAATATTTTGCCTTCCTGCGGGGAAATGCCCCTTTGAAGCCAGTCTTCTTCCTGCCTTGCGAGGGAGCAGACGTGACTTCAGAGTCCCGTGTTGTTTGGTGCAAGACAAGGACAGGCTTGGTCCTTTTAAAAGGAGCAAAGTTTTTTCTTTCACAGAGGCACGGACGTGCCTACAGCCGCGGCCGATTTCGGTCCGATTTCGACAAGCAGAGCTCCCTTGAGGGCTGCGCCGGATCGGGCAACGAGGTAGAGGTCCGCGGCGGCGACCACGTGTTCGGCTCGTGGCCAGCAGCCATTTTGAAAAACGGCCAAAATGGTGGCTGAGCGCCGGGAGGGTGCCTTTTCATCCGAGGACGACAGCAGCCACCTAGAGAGCTCCCTGGCTCCCAGTGGAGTAGTGGCTGGCACGAGCGGGCCTGATCCGACACCGAAGGCGGCAGGGGAGCAAGGACAGCGCTCCAAGCCTGCCAGGCCCCCTAAACGTGCACGTGGCCCCCCAAGCCGGCTGAACCAACGGCTACAGTTGCATGGCCGGACCAGGATGCATCCACAGCTGCCAGATGGCAACCAGGCGCTGAGGCTTCCACTTACTCGGGACAGAACAGCAGACAAGAGACTGGTAATGTTGAGACCAATTCTGGTCAATTTACTTTACCTCCAGAGTTGCTTGCAATGGTCCAAAATGCTGTGCAGTCTGAAATAGCTAAGGTATGTCAGCAAATGTTACCTTCTGTTGCAAGACCTTCATATTCAAGGTCTAGGTCATACTCTCCTGAATCTAGAGCTTCCAGGAGGAGTTGTTCACAGAGGAGATCTCCTAGGAGGCCTCGTGCTAGGGCCCCCTGGCCTACCAAGGCAGCGCAGAAGAGGCCCCATTGTTCTCAACAGCAGTCCCCTTCCTCTGAGGAGGAATTGGAAATCAGGGAGAGGGAAGAAGGTGAATTTATCACTGATGAAGAGGAGGTGGAGCCGATACAGGTACCTCAGCAGACTGAACGTTTCTTTAATGCTGAGGATTTCCAATTTTTGCTTAACAAGTCCATTTCTATTTTGGAACTCAAGCAGTCAGGTTCTGAGGAACTGCCAAGCAAACAAGCTAGAAAGTATTATGGACCTTGGGGCAGTGGTGAATTTTTTCCAAAGCCTGAGACAAATTTGAAGAATTTTCCCATGCCAGAGTCTTTTGAAAGGAAGATTCGAGCAGAATGGGAAAAGCCCTTAGTGTCTAAGCAATTCCCTTCATTTATTCGAAAAATGTATGCATTGCCTGACTATGCTGAGTCCTTCCTGCAGGTGCCATAGATGGACCAGTGGCGGCGCTCCAGTCATCGGGCTTGGTCTCTGAGGATGACAAGGGACATCTAAAGGATGTGATGGATCGCAAGTCAGAGACAGCTTTGCGTAAGGCACATGATCGCGGCAATGGTGATCAGAGCGGCTACCACAGCATCGGTAGTGGCCTGGTGCAAGAAGTTACTTACATTAATTCCAGAGTCAGAAGGAAGGTTGCAGGAGGGAAAAAATAGAATTCTCAAGGCTTCAGCATTTAATGCGGATGCATCCTTAGATATAGTAGTGTTTGCGGCAAGAGGCATGGCATCTACTGCAGTGGCCAGGAGGTTCTTATGGCTAAAGGCTTGGCAGGCTGACCCCCATTCCAAGACCACAGTGGTGGCTTATCCCTTTCAGGGTGACAAATTGATTGGGGACTCACTGGACCGGGTTTTAATAGAAACCAGGGATAAGAAGGCGTTCCCACGGCGTATTCGCAGGGATGGGAAGCCCTTTCCATCTGCCTTCCGGAATCAAGGGTCAGGCCCCAGATTTAGACCAGAAGGCAGAAGAGGGTCCTGGGGCCAGTCAAGGCAGTCGTTCCGAAGAGGGGTGTTCAATGCTCGAGGCAACAGGTTCAGGCAACAGAGATCGGATCGTGCAGATGGCGATAAAGGAGCCCAGGCATGACTCGATGTCCTTACCTGTGGGGGGACGGTTAACACAGTTCCATCAGCAATGGCTGGATCCCAGGATAGATGCATGGTCTCAAAGTCTCATAAATATGGGATACAGAATAGAGTTTGTTCAGCAACCCCCGAACAAGTTTTTTCCTTCCCCAATATCCAAAGATCCAGAAAAAAGGGATCGCATGTTACAAGCCATAGAACACTTAATTCAGATAAGGGCAATAGAACCTGTCCCATCTGAGGAACAGGGCTAGGGGGTTTACTCGCTTCTCTTTACAGTGCCCAAAAAGACAGGGGATTGGAGAGCAATTCTCAACTTAAAATTTGTGAACACGTTTATTCCCTTTAAAAAGTTCCGGATGGAAACGCTAAAATCCATTGCAGAGGCGCTGCAAAGAGGGGAGTATAATCTTTAGATCTCAAGGAGGCCTATCTGCATGTCCCCATAGTGGCAGAGCACAGGCGTTTCTTGAGTTTTGCCTAGGGGGGCGGCATTATCAGTACAGGGCTCTCCCGTTTGGGATCTCCACCGTTCCCCGGGTTTTCACGAAGTTAGTGGTGAATATGGTAGCCATCTTGAGACAGGAGGGCATTCACATACACCCGTATCTCGACGATCTGTTGATCAGAGCTCGGTCACTCGAGTTAGCGAGCCAGTTCACAAACAGAGCAATTTCAGTTTTCGAACATTTCGGATTCATAGTCAACAGGGAAAAGAGCTCTCTAGTTCCTTCACAGAGAATAGAACATCTGGGGGTGGTGATAGACACAGTTCAATGTGCACTCTTTCTTTCTCAGAAGAATAAAAACTGTTCAGCTGATGTCCCAGGTGATCCAGGCAAGGCAGTCTTCACTGTTGCAGCTGGCAAAGATTCTAGGAGTGTTGGTGTCCAGCACAGAAGTCATCCAGTGGGGCAGGGCTCGAGCCAGGCCTCTTCAAAGGGCACTCAGACCTTTCCAGGAGCAGATTTCGTGGAAAAAGCATTTGTCAATGTCCTTAGATCATCGGGTCAAGACAGATCTGTGTTGGTGGACTGTCAAGGCCAACTTGAGCAAAGGCAAGAAGTTTTTACACGATCACGTTCACCAGGTGTTCACCGATATCAGTCTCTCTGGCTGGGGGGCGATGTACAACGGTACCCCGGCTCAGGGAACATGGTCGCAGAAGGAGACAACAGAGCAGATCAATCTTCTAGAGCTGCGAGCAATCCGATTGGCGTTGCTAGCTTACTGCAGTCGGCTCAAGGGCAAGCACGTCCTAGTGCGAACGGACAATGTGGCCACAAAGGCGTATGTCAATCATCAAGGAGGGTCCAGGTCTGGGAAGCTGCAGAAGGAGGCTGATCTACTGATGAGCTGGGTGGAGGACCACTTAGCATCGATCCGAGCGGAACATATTCAGGGACTGGCAAACACGCAGGCAGACTGGCTGAGTCATCAGGAGATTCAGGAAGCAGAGTGGTCGCTCAGCAGAAATGCTTTTCACCGTATTTCAGTTCAGTGGGGCCGCCCCGCCATGGACCTGTTTGCAACAGTTCAGAACCGTCAGGTAGACAGGTTTTGCAGCCGGTTTTGGCATCCAAAGGCGGAGCTAATGGATGCGTTGACAGCTGTCTGGCCTCCAGGCGTCCTGTATGCCTTTCCACCTCTTCCGGTCATCCGAAGGTTCTTGCGAAGGGTGCATGAACTAGGTGCAGAAGTAATCCTCGTAGCACCGTGGTGGCCCAGAAGGTGGTGGTTCTCAACGATAGTGCAGTTGGCCGTACGTCCGCACTTCACGATTCCAGTGTCTCCAGACCTGTTGTCCCAAGGACCTTGTCTCCATCCTCGCCCAGGATGGTGGAACTTGACCGCGTGGAGGCTGAGCGGGCAGTGTTGAGAGTGAAAGGCTATAGTGCTGCAGTTATGGACACCATATTAGCTTCCAGAAGAGATTCTACCACGAGAATTTATAACTGTTCCTGGAAGGCTTTCGTGAGATGGTGTAGGAGGAAGGCCGTTTCTCCGTCCACGCCCATAATTAGCAGCATTTTACAATTTCTGCAGGATGGCAGAGCAGCGGGTCTCTGCTCGGGTACCCTGCATAGGCAGGTAGCAGCCCTATCCACAGTGCTAGGGTTGCAGGGGGGGACCCCGCTATCTAAACATCCTCATTTTTAAAAGGGGCGTCCAGTCTAGAATCACCGCCTAGGCACTTGTTCCCAACTTGGCGCCTGGGGTTGGTGCTTTCTGTTTGGTGAAGGAAACCTTTGAACCCATCAGAACAGTGGGCTTGCAGTGGTTAAGCAGGAAAGCCATATTTTTAGTGGTGATTACTTTCGCCAGGCGGGTTTCCGATCTGGCGGCCTTGTCAGTGGATAAGGAATTGTGCAGGTTCAGGAAGACCAGGGTTGTTCTTAGGCTGAACCCTTCATTCCGTCCCAAGGTAGACTCCCGGTTCCATTTGTCCCAGGAAATTAATCTGCCCACCTTTTTTCCCAATCCTGCCACGGAGCAGGAGCGGCAGTGGCACACGTTAGATGTCAGGTGCGTCCTCAGGGTGTACCTTAGGAGGACGGCAGATATCAAGAAGACGGACTCTCTATTTGTCTTTCCGTCAGGGGCAAAGGTGGGAGGAGCGTTGACCAAGGCAGCCATCAGTAAGCAGGTCAGATCCTGCATTGTGGAAACTTACAGGGCTGCTGAGGAGTGCTGCGGCTTCAGCGGCATTCGCTAAGAACGCTTCAGTGGAAGAGGTTTGCAGAACTGCAACCTGCGTTACTCCTTCAACTTTTGTCAGGCATTATAAAATTCAGGATAGGGAGACAGAGCAGGCGGCATTTGGTCGGAGAGTTCTGTCGCATGTGATGGACCCAGTTGGACCCTCCCTGGGTTAGGGACTGCTTTTGTAAGTCCCATCCAGCTGTCCTCCTGACCTGGAAGGAGAACGACCACTGGTCTACATACCAAAAGGGGTCCTTCTCCTCAGGGGTCAGGAGGACAGCTGGCCCCACCCATAGGGTGGTCCATCACAGTCGTATGTATCTGAATCCTTGCATGTTCAAGTTCTTCATACAGCCGGGATGTAGATGTTTGTTATGGGTTATGTTGTCTTCCATGTTGTTTGTGCAAGTTAATGCAGATTGCCTTGTAGAACCAAGAAGGTGATGGCAAGATGGGCGCTCTGAAAGTTTCGACTGGCTTCGGAGGGGCGTTTCCCGCAGGAAGGCAAAATATTCTAATGACCTGCCTCCCTCAAGGAGAGATGGGAAACACCCATCCAGCTGTCCTCCTGACCCCTGAGGAGAAGGACCCCTTTCGGTATGTAGACCAGTGGTCGTTCTCAAAGGTTACTGGATGCCGGAGTAGCACTCCCATAGACTCAAGTAAGTGGCTGTTTTTCCCTTCAGGGGTGGAACAGCCTCCCATCTGTCTAGGGAAGCAAGCCTCCACATGGGTCCGGAGATCACCTGGAATTACAGCTCAATTACACTGGAGAAAAGGGATACTTTGGAGGGTAGACTCTATGGAGTTATATCCCGCTAAAGTCCATGTCTCCTCCAGGTTCCATTCCCTAATCTCCAGTACTTTCTAAAACTGGATCTGGTGACTCTACCCTACACCCCCCACCAGAGGCCAGGAGAGACCTGGCAAACCTATGTCCATCACACCCCAATAATGGTTTTTGATGCGGGACACATCTTCTGGCGCACCTCCTGAAACAGATATCAATGTGGATGTGACAGATGTGGCATCTGTAGTCCCACCCCAGGAAGTGCATCAGAAGAGGCAGAAGAGGCCAAGGGAGCTGAGGAGGCTGAGGCAGAGACTGCGGCATCCTCTGGGGACCAGGCCAGCAACTGCGAAGCCTGTGTGTGTGGTGGAGTAAAGAAGTGGCCATGCTGCCTCCTAAGCTGTGGCAGAGGCTATGGCACTCTGAGGGCCAAGCCAGCACCTGCGATCCTAGTGCACTGCTTGCAAGGCTGCCCGACCCCCTGGGAGCCCAGCCAACATCTGCAATGCCAGCGGGGTTGTCCTGCCCCATGAGAGCCCAGCCAGCTCCAGTGACACCAGCAAGGGCAAGGAAGTGGTGGAGGCATCCCCAGGGTAAAAAAGGTAACAGGGGAGGGGGGAAGGAAAGGGTGTGTGCTTGTGTGTCTGTTCACATATGCTCACATGCATGTTTGCCAGGAAGGGAGGGGGTTGGGAAACCAATAGTTAAGGGGAAATGGGAGGGAGAATGGAAGTGAGTCTTTGTATGTCTGCTTGGGAGGAAGGCAGGGAAAGCCAGGGAGGGGGTTGGGAAACCAACAGGTAATGCGGAGGCAGGAGGAGGAAGCAAAGTAAGTCTCTGTGTGTCTGTTTGTGTGTATTTGCTTAGGAAGGAGGGATAGAAAGGAGGGGTTTGGAAAACCAACAGGTAAGTTGGGAAAGGGGAGGGAAGGGAAGGGGGTTTCAGTGTTTCTGATTGATTCAAATGGGTAGCCGTGTTGGTCTGAAGTAGCACAATAAAATCAGAGTCCAGTAACTCCTTTAAGACCAACAAAAATTTATTCAAGACATGAGCTTTCGAGTGCAAGCACTCTTTATCAGTCTATGATCTTCCCTGTCTTTGTTGGTCTTAAAGGTGCTACTGGACTCTGATTGTGTGTGTTTGTAAGGGAGGGGGGGAGGAACCAAGGAGGAGGTCAGATAAGGTGGGAGGGGGGGGGGGAAGAGAACGGAGTCTGTGCATGTGTGTATATGTGTGTTTGTGGGAGATGGAGGGGGGCCCTGACCAAGTAGCCCCAGAGCAGGTATATGTCCTACATACCCTCTGAGAATCAGACAGTCAGGAGAGGTTTTTTTTGCCTTCTGTTGTTGCCTTTTTACATGCTTTTATAATTTAATTGTATTTTAATTGTTACAATATTTTAATGTTTTTATGTTCTCTGTCTTGTGGATCCTGATTTTATAGAAACATGGCATAATTACATTTTACTTAACTAATAAATAAATCAATACTGATTTGCGGAAATCTCTCTAGTGAGAAACCACCCAAGAATGCATCTGTGACTACTGGCATCTTTCAACCAACAGAACTTGAAGCTGTAATGTATATTTATTCATGATTTAATTACTGCATTTATATACCATGTTTCTGTCAAGGTACTTAAGGTGGTTATTAGCTTAAACAATATAGCAATATGTAGCATATACTGCTATTTGTTGCTCAGGATTGAGATTCCTGACATGAGTTCTTTCTCTCTTGCCTTCTCCTCAAGGCATATAAGTTCTTTAGTAGCCCCAAGTGGAGGAAGGGCCACCTTGGCTGGACTCTCTTAGGCTGACAGTGGACTCTTCAGGAGCTGATGGTAGATGTTTCCTGGCCCAAGCTCCTCTTCTTTAAGCCATACAGTCCTTAATAATAAACCCTCAGCCCTTTCTTCAGAATTTTAACTTGGCACTTGTGAGGAAAGGAATTGTGCTCTAGCTGGACACCACTCTCTGTAGTGATGATTTTATCCATTATCAAGTGTCTTCACACTGTATTTTCATACACATGACACTTCCATTTTTCACTTGCAAAAATTCGATTTTTATCTGATTTCGTATCTTACCTTTCCTCGAAAAAACTCTGGGCAGCATTCATGAGCTTATTTCTTCTTCTCCTCCTCCTCTTTTTTAACCTCATAGCATAGCAATCCTGTGGGGTTGGTTAAGCAGTTCATCAAGTCAATGAAAAACAGCCTGATCCAAACAGATTGATTTAGAATTGTCCCATTATATTCAAGGTGCCTTCCCCTTATGTACATATGAATATGATTATTGCAGGACATCTATACATGTTGTTATTATTAGAGTAATTATTACAGCATGTGTTCCTCTATTTGGATTTCCTTAAAATATGTTTCAAAATAACGGACACAGCCCAGCCTGCATTAAAACACTTTAAAGTCCCCTGTTTTCAAAGGGAGACGTTGAAACACAGGCATAATATTCTTATTAATATAGGGGTTTAAAGTGTTTTGTTTGGATTGGAGTGGACCCAAAGCTATCCAGATGTAAGGCATAAGGCAGTTTGGAAAAAAAGTGAAAAAGGATGCTGTCAGTTTGATTCCAGGATGTTTGCCAGAAGCAAAATGCCTCTAAAGAGAATTTTAAAAATTATTTTACCAAAGTATTAGATTAAGACATGATGAGTCAAGATCTGTTTTACTTCCCTACAACTACTATTCTTTTGACTTCACTGGAAATGATGCATATAATAAAGAACAAAACTTACTATTAATTCCACCCATTAAAAAAAACCCCAAACCTTGTATTATTAAATAAGTCTAAGTTCATACATGATTTATGGTGTTCTGTTTTGTTTTGTATGATTGCTTCCTTTCCTTCGTATAAAATACATTTTTAAAAAGGGTATATAAATAGAGAGCAGATGGAGTACATGAAAGGTAGAATTAAATATATTCTGGTTCCCATGATCCAATGCAATGTCTAACCAACATAAAAATGAAAATAGACACAAAACTGTCAAACAAAATAGTTTCATGATGAAGAAATTCATTGATATTGGCCTTATTAGTGTTACTTAGAAAGCATCAGCAGAATACTTTCCAATAACATTCCACACACAAAATAGACAAGTAGCTGTCCTCAAAAAGAGGCAATCTATTTTTAATAATATGTGCTCAGACAAAGAATGGAATGGGAAGAAATGCCACAAGTTTATACATGCAAATGTGAGTTGGTATGCGTCTGATTAAAATATAAGTTATCCTTTTCCTGTTTGAATTATTCCAGAGGGCAGGAAAAGAACCCCACCTATGCAAAGCACAAGGGTTTCAAAGTTATTACCTTTTAACTCAGCCCCCTTAGGGTACTTACTGGTGTTCCAAATCAGCCAACTGCTAATGTGCCTTCCATTTGGGAAGGCCCCCAGTAGTCTTTTCCAGAAGGGACAGTCTATACTATGTTGAAACAAAAGAGAAGAGGAGAGCTGGGCCTCTGCTTTTAACTACCCAAAGGAGTCTCAAAGTGGCTTACAAATACTATTCCCTTCCTCTGCCCACAACAGACACCCTGTGAGTTAGGTGAGGCTGAGAGAGCCCCAATATTACTACTTGGACAGAACAGCTTTATTAGTGCTACTAGTATCAAAGCCCATTTAAAAAATGGGCTTTGAAAGGGGCGGCAGGCAGGAGGGCATGAGAGGGTGGTTGTGGCTTCCTTTGGCCCGCAAAGCGGGCTAAAGGGAATGGGAACTTAACCCCTCCCCCCAGTGGTGGCAACAGGGTTTTGCAGCCCACCGGGAGGCTCCAACGCCCCCCCCCCCCCGGCTCTCTCCCAGCAGGAGCGTACCTGTGGGCTGCAAAGCCTTGTCACTGCCTCTCTCCTCATGGGCGACAATGGAGCCCACAGCCAAAAGGCTTCTAGCAAACAAGGAGGGATGGTGGGTGGGAGCTGGAGGGGGAGGGCCAATCAGGGTGGACCTAGATGGACAGGGCCCTGGACAGTCTCCTCCCAGGAGGCTGTTTCCCAAATATATAAGGGAGTGAAATAGTGATGATGAGGCCAAGGTCACCCAGCTGGCTGCATTTGGTGGAGCAGGGAACTAAACCTGGCCTTCCAGATTAGAGTCCCCCGCTCTTAAACATTATACCATGCTGGCTACCACAAAATTTAGAGCTTGTTGTGCTGGAATATGCAAGATCTGCAGTGTGCATGATTCAGCATCCTACTGGAGATGTGTAGTTAGCATATTTAGGTCTGAAATTTCATGGTATTTTTCAAATAATCTCCAGCAACTGGTTGGCTCTTTGGAGACTTCCTGCTCCCTTGAGCACACTTTCTCCTTGCTTGCCTCCACAACCAACTGAATGAATGAAGGCAACAGAACAGACAATTAAATTAGACAGGAGTTCCTCCTCTCTCTCTTTCTATAGTTTTTTTTCTCTTCTAGTAAAAGTATTTTATCATTTTAAGAATTCCAGTGCTTTACACTTCTTTTCATATTTAGACTCTTCCAATATAGGGTGCTGTGTAAATCAACCACTAATGCCACTTTACTGGAAAGCAGAATGGATCTCTGACACATAAATACCCTTCACACACACAAAGAGTCCTGCTAGATCAGATCACTGGTAAATCTAGACCAGGAACCTGTCTCAAAAAATGGTCAAGCATCTAGAGGCTGAGGCTCATTTACTACTTCTAAATGTGAACACTCCCAATATCATCAGGGCCAACATATACCACAACTGCTTATTCCTTCCCAGCACTATGTATCAAGCTATCTAAATAGTGTGTGATGTCTGTAAACTCTGCACCAGATAGACAAGTCAGGCTACTCAAAAGGATGCACATCCCCTGGTTCTTCAATTCTAACAATTCAATCACTATGAAAAGTCCACCTCCTCCCAATCCCCCCCCCCAAAAAAATATCCTTTGTACAAGAGGATATTGGTCCATCACCCAAGGAAGGTGTCCCTTCTAAGGAATCATAATCCTCTTCTTCAAACTGACCCCCTTCAATCTCAAGACTGTGACTCTTGTGACCCCGGGAGGGTTTTTGATTAAGAGCTGTCAGCACTGGAGCGGGACTGTTCTGGTAAGTCCTTGAGGGTCTCTCCCCCGAACCTCTCTCTCTCTCTCTGCTTCAGCTTCTCCAGATCGGCCATCTTAGCCTCAAGGGAACAAACCCCATCCCTGAAAGCCGAGAGCTCCATGCAACATGCACCCCCCCCCCCCAATTTCTACGCAGCAGGTAGAGAACTGTGAGAACTGTACATGTGGCATTCTCTGCAAAAAAAACCTGGATAGCCCTTGCTCCGCTGCTGACTTTCTACCCTCATATTTTAGAGTGAAAGAGTGCTCATCTGAGCTTGTGCACATTTCCGCAGCAACATACTACTCCATGTTTTCTCAGGGAACTCAGACTGCAGGGGTTCTCTCCTGCTTCCTGTTTCTGAATTCCCAAACCCAGCTGCCTTGTTAGAAACCTGCCCAAAGCACTGGTCACAAGCCCCACAGGAATCCCAGTTGCCTCTTACAGAGTCAGCCCTCTAATGTACTTCTCCAAGTGTCTTTTACAGATTCTAACCTTCTTTATGGCTGACAGCTGTGGCACCACTGCCAGGAGTCAAACTATAGCACCTCACTCAAACAGAAGCCCTTCCCAGTAGGACTATGAGCTTCTAGTACACTCACCTAAAGCTAACAGATGTTCAGAAACACATCCCAAACTGCTCAGAAACCACACAACCTCAAGCAGATAGATACACTTACCCCTCTTCAGTTCTTGCACCAATTCCAGGGAGCAGGAAGGGATGGAGAGAACTTGAACCTACAAATGAAGACCACAAAGGTCTTGCCATTTTAACACATAGGAATAGCAATCTCTGGTTTGCTTTTTGTACCACACAAGCCCAATAGTGGCAAGATAAAGGTCCAGATAATGCCTTGAAAGGCAGCCGTATGACCCTTTCCTCACATGCTGGGTGTTTATGATGGGGAAATTGGCCCCAACTTTTCCTGGGTCCTGGAGCCTAACCTACTAACCTCACTATGGGGACAGATTCCAGATCAGTGAGATGCAAGGCACCATTTTTGAGGAGTATAATGGTCCTTGAAACATACTGAGTTTAAAATGGCATTTTAAAGAACTCTGCCTCAGATACTTTTATCCAATGGCCACAAGATGGTGCTAATAACATAACATTTGCATGGTTTTCTAGCATTCAAGAGATAACCCTAACCAGATTGGTGAGCGAAAACAGTGATTTACAGAAAACCTGGCATAAAGTCATGGACATTCAGATGTATCTGGTTAAAACAATATGAGCCAGTGATGATATTGATGATAAGCAGGAAGCAACATTTGTGCTTATGCTTTTTGCTTGTGTTTTCAATCATGATAATGTAAGCTTAAATTTTCTTCTTCTCTATATGATCACTGATACAAAGGATGGGTGCACAATAGTTATATTGCTGAGTAGCATTTGAATGTGCTATGTGTAAAGATTTGAGGAATAAAAAAGAGTAAATAGGAAATGGAAGGAAGGCCTTATTAACAAGGATGAGTATAAGAGTTGGTGGATGAGGTGAAGGAGGTGGGGACCCTAGGGGGAAGTGACCATGTCCTCATAGAATTCCTTTTGAGATGGGGAGCCAAGGAAGCTTGTAGCCAGACGCGGATGTTGGATTTTCGTTGGGCAAACTTTAAGAAAGAGACATGATGAGTGTCATACCATGGACGAGAATGCTGGAAGGGAAGGGAGCATGTGAAGGGTGGGCGCTACTCAAACAAGAGCTATTGCATGCTCTATCCATGACTATCCCAGAAAGACGAAAACACTGCAGGAGCTCTAAGAAGCCTATTTGGATGAACAGAGAACTTCAAGAGGAACTAAGAAAGAAAAGGAAAATGTTCAGGAAATGGAGGGAAGGACAGAGCTCTAAAGAATAGTACCTACAGGTTACTAGGCACTGTAGATCAATCATCAGAAAGGCCAAAGCTGAGAGTGAGCTAAGATTGGCCAGGGAAGCCCACTGTAACAAGAAAATATTTTCAGTTATGTGAGGAGCAGACGTAAAGTAAAGGAGGCAATAGGCCCACTGATGGGTGCGGATGGACAAACTCTAATGGAGGATGCAGAGAAAGCAGAAAGGCTCAGCGCCTATTTTACATCTGTTTTTTCCCACAGGTCAAAGGGTTTAGGCACATCTAGAGATGGCAGTAGCCAAGAGATAGTGTCTGGGTGGCAGATTGACATAGACAGAGAGGTTGTGGAGAGGCATTTAGCTGCACTGGATGAGTTCATATCCCCTGGGCCGGATGAAATGCACCAAAGAGTGCTCAAAGAACTTTCCGGAGAACTTGCACAACCCTTGTCCATCATCTTTGGGATCTCTTTAAGGACTGGAGATGTCCCTGAGGACTGGAAGAGAGCAAACGTTATTCCGATCTTCGGAAGAATGACCCGGGAAACTACAGACCAGTGAGTCTGACCTCTGTTGTGGGGAAGATAATGGAGCAGATATTAAAGGGAGCAATCTGCAAACATCTGGAGGACAATTTGGTGATCCAAGGAAGTCAGCATAGATTTGTCTCTAACAGATCCTGTCAGGCCAACCTGGTTTCCTTTTTTGACCAAGTAACAGGCTTGTTGGATCATGGAAATTTGGTTGATGTCATTTACTTGAATTTTAGTAAAGCTTTTGATAAGGTTCCCCATGATGTTCTGATGGATAAATTGAAGGACTACAATCTGGATTTTCAGATAGTTAGGTGGATAGGGAATTCGTTAGAGAACCGCACTCAAAGAGTTGTTGTCAATGGTGTTTCATCAGACTGGAGGGAGGTGAGTAGCGGGGTACCTCAGGGCTCGGTGCTCGGTCTGGTACTTTTTAACATATTTATTAATGATCTAGATGAGGGGGTAGAGGGACTACTCATCAAGTTTGCAGACAACACCAAATTGGGAGGACTGGCAAATACTCCAGAAGATAGAGACAGAGTTCAATGAGATCTGAACACAATGGAAAAATGGGCAAATGAGAACAAGATGCAATTTAATAAAGATAAGGGTAAAGTTCTGCATCTGGGTCAGAAAAATGAAAAGCATGCCTACTGGATGGGGGATACACTTCTAGGTAACACAGTGTGTGAACGAGACCTTGGGGTACTTGTGGATTGTAAACTAAACATGAGCAGGCAGTGTGATGCAGCGGTAAAAAAGGCAAATGCCATTTTGGGCTGTATCAACAGGGGCATCACATCAAAATCACAAGATGTCATAGTCCCATTGTATACGGCACTGGTCAGACCACACCTGGAGTACTGTGTGCAATTCTGGAGGCCTCACTTCAAGAAGGACTTGAAAGGGTACAGAGGAGAGCGACGAAGATGATCTGGGGGCCAAGGGACCAAGCCCTATGAAGATAGCTTGAGGGACTTGGGAATGTTCAGCCTGGAGCAAAGGAGGTTGAGAGGGGGCATGATAGCCCTCTTTAAGTATTTGAAAGGTTGTCATTTGGAGGAGGGCAGGATGCTGTTCCCATTGGCTGCATTGGCTGCAGAGGAAAGGACACGCAGTAATGGGTTTAAACTACAAGTACAATGATATAAGCTAGATATCAGGGAAAAGCTAGATATCAGAGTAGTTCAACAGTGGAATAGGCTGTCTAAGGAGGTGGTGAGCTCCCCCTCACTGGCAGTCTTCAAGCAAAGGTTGGATACACACTTTTCTTGGATGCTTTAGGATGCTTAGGGCTGATCCTGCGTTGAGCAGGGGGTTGGACTAGATGGCCTGTATGGCCCCTTCCAACTCTATGATTCTATGATTCTATGATATAAATCAATAATCAATAATTGTAGGGGGAGTGTTAGAAAAGCTAAAGCTCAATATGAGCTTAGGCTAGCAAGAAATGCTAAACATAAAAAAAGGCTTCTTTAGTTATATTTCAAGTAAGATAAAGAATAGGGACACCATATGACCACTGCGAGGACAAGTAAGTGAAATTATAACAGATGATGAAGACGGGGCTGAACTGCTTAGCTCCTATTTCTCCTCGGTCTTCTCTTGTGAGGGAAACAGTGATCAATGTGGCAAAAACGTAACACAACAGGGGACGAGAATGGTGGCCTAGGATCACTGTTGGAACACTCCACAAACACCTAGTTTCTTTAAATGAAACAAAGTCTTTGGGGCCAGATGAATTGCATCCAAGGGTACTAAAAGAACTTGCAGATGTCATCTCTGAACCTGTGTCCATTATTTGTGACACTTCTTGGAGAACAGGTGAGGTGCCAGACGATTGGAGGTGGGCAAATGTTGTCCCCATCTTCAAGAAAGGGAAAAAGGAGGATCCGGGTAATTATCGACCGTCAGCTTGACATCTGTAGCTGGCAAAATTTCGGAACAAATAAACACTCAGTCCTTGAGCAGCTGGAACTGAGAGCTGTGATTTCTAAGGCTCAGTATGGGTTTTGTCTTGGCTGCTTTGTCCTGGTGCAGGTGGGTAGGAAGGCGTCCACCCCATGGACTGGGGATGGGGCACCCAGTGGCCCTCGGCTGGCCAACTAAGGTTGGTGGCCACCGGCTACGGCTGCACCATTGTTTTGGCCGGGCAACACATGCCCATCAGCAGTAATGACAGGGTGAGACAGGCAGTGGAGGGCAGCCTCATGGGGTGCCATGTGCTATGGCTCTTGGGACATTTTTTGGATGCCCCTGGTGGACATCAGCCAGAGGCATTGTGATGCATGATGGACCCTGCAAGGGCCAGTCTACAGGGGGCACCAACCAGAAGGCTTCCTCAGGGGGGAATATCAGCGCAAAGGGGGGGGGGTCTCCTCGGTGGCCAGGTCAGCTTACAGCAGTGGCCAGGCATCACCTGATGGCTTTAGGGTGAGCCACACCTTTCGCAAATGGTGTCAGAGTCATCACCTGGACTTGCTTGGCAGGATAGCCAATCCCAGGTTAACGGGCCAGATTGGCTTGGAGGGGGGTGTCTCATTACAGGTCCAGCATGGAAGTGCTGCCGGTGTGGATGGGAGAGCAATACCAAGAGCTTCCCAGGGCTTGAGCCGGAACATGGTTGGCAAAGAAAGTAACTGCTTAGGACTGCCACAAAAGGGATGCAAGGCGCTGTACCCTAGAAGCCGGTGGAGATCTTTGGGCTGGGAAATGAAGTTAAGATGGCCACAAGGTAAGGCACAGTGCTCTAGGGGAGCATTCATCTGGTTATACAGTCTCAGTTATGACAGACTGCAGATGAGTCAACACCTGGTAGATCACTTCTGATGTGGGTACCTCTTCGTCCCATTCAGGAATTCCCTGGCTTCATATTTATGCCAGCACAATTTGGCTCCCCATCACCTGAAGCCAATGCTGTTTCCAGCTGGAGGGAGAAGGGGCACACTACATATTAAGTTCTGCAGATCAGTCCCTCATACCTTTTCATATCTAAGCACTTAGATCTGGTTGGCCTCATTGGTCATCTGGGCTTTGAGTTGCAGCCCAGGTCTGCAAATATATGAGATATCATCTGACCTTGGGAGGAGGTGGCTGCAAACCTGTCACCTGTTCTCATCCCCCCCCCACACACACACACAGGATGGGGGCCTGGGGTTGCCTGGATTCCAGTTCTAGGATGGGGTCCCCTTTGACTAGAGAGTCCAGTTTCAGCTGGACGGCCTTCGGGGAGATCACTTAAATTATGTCTGGGGCCAAGACAGACAAGTGGTTTTGGGGGGAGTGTAACATGGCCGGCATGAGTCGGGGGGCATTTTGGGACCAGCACGGCCACTGGCCTGGGGAAGTGGCATGGTCCCTACCCGCCTGAGCACTGGAGACTAAGCATACTGCAGGTTCAGGTGGGTGTTTCATGGCTGGATTACTAGGAGCTCCAGTCAGGTCTCAGTATGCTGGCAGATGGGGTTACCCCCAGTATGAATCCAGGAGTCAGAAGGTATATGCACATAAGTAGTGATTCACAATGTCACCACGGACTGCAACTTGTAGGATTTAGGGTACCAAAGGGGGGCTGGCCCTTGGTGCTCAAGGGGAACATGTCTAGGGCTTCGGCAGGACATGCAGTAGATGCAGAGCAGAGCATTGGCTGAGGGCAGTCTGCCCAGGTCGAGCGGCACAGCACTCAGATGGCAGGTGGTAGGGTGCATCTAGCCACAATGGGACTGCCTACGGTTCTCTAACAACGTATCCTGGGGGCACCAGGAGGGATGGGTCAGCACCAGTCGGCATGTGAGGGTGCCCATATTACCGTTTTCCAGTAACAAACTTTTGTTTTCCTTCAGGGCGGCAGTAAACGGGGATGCCTAATGCTGGTTACGGAGCGTGGTGCCAAGCGGCAGACAGGATGGCATGCTGTAACAGCGCAAAGTGGTCTATTTGGGGGCCCGGAGTCATCACGTGGCTTGGACAATGTGGTGGGAGGCAGCTGCTTTCCTGGACATTGTTGCAATGGTGGACTTCCTGTGCAAGCATGCCGGCAGATGTCTGTATTTCCTGAAGCATTGGCTGACCATCAAGGGACACTGGCTTAGCGACAGTTGCAAATGTTGAGCTGAGCACCAGGCCATGTGGCACTTTGCCAGCTTTGGAAGGGGCATTGGTGTCAGGCCCTGGTAACTTCAAGGGGCAATTGTCATCTGGGCTGAGTGGCTAGGATGCCATGTTGTTAGAGGCTAAGTCTCATGAGAGGCCCCACTGGGCTGGCTGGACATTCACCAAAGAATGGTCCATGGTGGTGAGTGGCCCCTTCACCTGTCATCCAGAGTACCATGATCTCAGGTGGAGGTAAATCCTGAGTACAGAGCTGAGTTGGGATATGTGTTACGGACTGGAAATGCCATGGTAGGGCATTTGCAGTTCTGGGCCCTCTACAAGAGCAATGGGGTGCTCTTGTCAGACTGGGGTGGTGAGTGGCCCCTTCACCTGTCACCCCGAGTTCCATGATCTCAGGTGGAGTTAAAGCCTGAGTATAGAGCTGAGCTGGGAAGTGTGTTACTGATTGGAGCCCCCATGGTAGGGCATTTGCAGTTCTGGGCCCTCTATATGAGCGATGGGGTGCACTTGTTGGACTAGGACATGTACATATGGCTCCATGGGATCCGACATGCTATTTTGAATTGGCTGCAAAATGAGCGGTGGTGGGAGCCCGAAGACGTATATCCCTATTCAGGCTCAGTGGCAGAAGTGTAGCATAAGGTAAAGGTATCCCCTGAGCAAGCACCGAGTCACGTCTGACCCTTGGGGTGACGCCCTCTAGCGTTTTCATGGCAGACTCAATACGGGGTGGTTTGCCAGTGCCTTCCCCAGTCATTAACGTTTACCCCCCAGCAAGCTGGGTACTCATTTTACCAACCTCGGAAGGATGGAAGGCTGAGTCAACCTTGAGCTGGGTGCTGGGATTGAACTCCCAGCCTCATGGGCAAAGCTTTCAGATGGCTGCCTTACCACTCTGCGCCACAAGAGGCTCTAAGTGTAGTGTAGCATGGGAAGGATCAATTTTGGGGCGGCCAAGCTTGCGCGCTGGCCTCCCCTATATTTGGGGGGGGCCTTAAGGGGATATGTGGATGCAGAGCCTGGTTGAAGGCTTGTATTTCCGGGAGGCAGGAGAACCGAACAGAGGCTAACGCCTGGAGAGGTCTCTCCATGCTGCCGCCCCCCCTTTTTCAGTCTGCCATTATGTCCAGGATTCTGGGCTGGATAGCCAATGCAACCTGTTGAGGGGCAAGCTGCGATGGGCTTCCTTGTGGTCAGCTGACCACAAGAGGGCAAATTTCTCTTCCCATGCTTGCCACCCTAAATGTTGAATAAAGGCTGTGGCCAAATATTTTATGCCAAATTATGGTTGTCAGTGTCCTCATTAGGCAGTCAATATCCCCCTGCAAGGCAATGCACCCTCTCCTGCCAGAAAGCAGACTACAGGAGCTGAGGCCTTTGTCTCAGGCGACCCTCTCATCTTCATCACTTGGACCTGACATTCACAGACGTGGAACGACTCCGATTCTGAAAGACTGCAGGAGTCCCTTCCGGGTTTCTCAATCAAGGAATGAGAGTGGGACAGAAAGGGGTTTTCTGCACTGGAGGTTTACTCAGGTGACCCTCTCTCCATGCCCCTGAACTTTCCTCGTTGGGACTTGTGCTAAGGCTGAAGTTCCTTCTAAGGGTGCCCCAAAGGATTGTGTTCCTCGGACTGACCATGAAACATCCTTTCTAAGCTTCCCTCGGAGGTTGGCTTCTCAGGGAGGAGGAGAGGGAAGAGGTGTTTCCTGACCTGAGAGACTCTAAGCAAGGAATTAACTGAGATGGAGTCTTTGGTTGGTCTTACATGAATTGTAAATGTGGTCTTAGCCTCCAATTCAACAGCAGAGGTCATTCTGGGTGGACTCTGAAGAGGTTTTGAGAGTTTTTGGTTCATTAAATGAATAGACTCCTCACCCAGGTGTTCCTTGTTTTCTTGAACTAAATTTGAGTCCAACAAAGTTTGCTTAAGGTATAAGCTTTCATGCACATGGATGCTTCCTTAGGCATGCACACAAAATCTCACACCTGGAATAAAACTTTGTTGGGATTCAAGGTTCTGTGGGACTCAAATTTTGCTCTGCTACTTCAAACCCACAGGGCACTTTTCTTTTCTCACAAGGGAGAAAACTTCAAACCCACAGGGCTCCCTTGGTCCTTGAGCAGCATGGGTTTCACAAGAATAAATCATGTCAGACCAACTTTATTTCTGTTTTTGAGAAAGTAACTACCTAGCTGGATCAGGGGAATACTGTAGACATAGTTTATCTGGATTTCAATAAAGCTTTTGATAGGGTTCCACATGCTATACTTATTGACAAGCTGGTAAAATGCGGTATGGATCCTAATTCTGTCAGGTGGATCAGTAACTGGTTAACAGAGTGTACCCAAAGGGAACATGTTCAGCATCCTCTTGGAGAAGAGTGACAAGTGGAGTGCCTCAGGGATCTGTCCTCGAGCCTATGTTGTTCAATGTATTTATAAATTATTTGGATGAGGGTTTAGAGAGGATACTTATTAAGTTTACAGATGATACTAAACTGGGAGGGGTAACAAATATAACAGACGATAGAATCAGAATACAGGATGATATTGATAGGCTTGAGAAGTGGACTAAACTGAATAAAATGAAGTTCAATAGGGACAAATGTAAAGTTCTGCATTTAGGTAGGAAAAACCATCTACACCTATATAGGATGGGGGAGGTGATGGTACCGCTTTACTCTGCTCTGGTTCAGCCTCACTTGTTTAGTCTGGAGCAGAGATGACTGAGAAGGGATCTGATAACCATCTTCCATTATTTAAAAGGCTGCCATATAGAGGATGGAACAGAGTTGTTCTCTCTTGCCCCTGAGCAACCGGAACCAAAGGGATGACATTAATTCAAAAGAAATTCCATCTAAACATCCGGAAGAAGTTCCTAACAGAGCAGTTTCTCAGTGGAATAGGCTTCCTTGGGAGGTGGTGGGTTCTCTATCTTTGGATATTTTTAAACAGAGGCTGGATAGCCATCTGATAGAGAGGCTGATTCTGTGAAGGTTTGAGGGGGTGGCAGGTGACAGTGGATGAGCAAAAGGGTTGTAAGTGTCCTGTATAGTGCAGGGGATTGGACTAGATGTCCCAGGAGGTCCCTTCCAACTCTCTGATTCTATGATTCTTTGATTCAGAAATCTTCGAACCTGGACTCACCGTTTGCTTGTAGGATGCGCATTGTTCCTGCTCCAGGTATCTGGTGCAAATGCCCCCACCAGTGTTGGGAGGCAGGATGTCCCACTAGACGGATTGTGATGCAAGGCTGGTTCTGGCCATCTCCATGGCAACCCTGCAGCCAATCAAGCAGAGGCAGGAAGGAGCCTTGGAGAGGCCTGTGCTGAGGACAAGGGAAATCTTCAGGGCAGGCAGAAGGAGTGACCAACCAGGAGCTGTTGGCCTGAGATAGAAGAGGGGGGGGGAGAGTTAGGGGTGAGTTAGGGAAATTTGGCAGGGATTTGTTCCCTCTGCCTGGGAGAAACTTCTTAGTTGCCAGCCTCCGTGGGCAGCTTGAAGAACTCCTAGAATTCCAACTGCTCTCAGGCTTCAGAAATCAGTTCCCCTGGAGAATCAAGCTGTTTTGAAGGGCAGGCCCTGTGGCATGATCCCAACCACCAGGGTTCCAGCATGCCAGCCCTCTCTCCCTGTTTGGGCCTGCCAATTCCCCAAGTCCTGATCTTGCATCACCTCAAGAGCTCTCTGCTGCAGTCCAGGATGCTCTGGCTTCATGACATGAAGGAGGGGATAGCGGCATAGCCAGGGGTCTTCTCACATTCCCTCTTCACACCCTGCAATGAGTCAGGAGAAAATATTTATCTGCAACTCATCCTTCCTGCTGTGCCTGACACAACACGGAGGATGGGAATGGTGGCCTAGGATCACTGTTGGAGCAGACCAGAAACACCCAGTTTCTTTAAATGAAACAAAGTCTTTTGCGCCAGATGAACTGCATCCAAGGGTACTGAAAGAATTTGCAGATGTGATCTCTGAACCTCTGTCCATTATTTTTGACACTTCTTGGAGAACAGGTGAGGTGCCAGACGATTGGAGGCGGGCAAATGTCCCCATCTTCAAGAAGGGGGAAAAGGAGGATCCAGGTAATTATCGACCCGTCAGCTTGACATCTATAGCTGCCAAAATTTTGGAACAAATAATCAAATACTCGATCCCTGAGCAGCTGGAACTGAGAGCTATGATTTCTAAGACTCAGCACGGGTTTCGCAAGAACAAGTCATGCCAGACCAACCTTATCTCTTTTTTCGAGAAAGTGACTACCTGGCTGGATCAGGGGAATGCCATGGACATATTATCTGGATTTCAATAAAGCTTTTGATAAGGTTCCACATGATATTCTTGTTCATAAGTTGGTAAAATGCGGTATGGATCCTAATTCTGTAAGGTAGATCAAGAACTGGTTGACAAATTGTACCCAGAGGATACTTGTTAATGATTCAGCATCTTCTTGGAAAAGAGAGACAAGTGGAGTACCCCAAGGATCTATTCTGGGGCCTGTGTTGTTCAACATATTTATAAATGATTTGGATGAGGGATTAGAGTGGATACTTATTAAATTTGCAGATGATACTAAACTGGGAGGGGTAGTAAACACAACTGAAGGCAGCAACAGAATACAGGATGATCTTGGGGATAGCCATCTGATGGAGAGGCTGATTCTGTGAAGGCAAAGGGGGTGGCAAGTTATAGTAGATGAGCGATTGGGATGTGAGTGTCCTGCATAGTGCAGGGGGTTGGACTAGATGACCCTTGAAGTCCCTCCCACCTCTATTATTCTATGATTCTATGATTCTTCTATGATTCTAAAGGAAGGATAAAGGATGGCAATTCCTACTAATTATATTCAGGATCAACTGATAAACATGTCTAATTCAAGCTGATTAACTGTTAGACTGTTCAGATACACTTGTCTATCCTGAAATCAAACGTAGCAAGAATTGTGAACATATTCATTAGAGAGAATGCTGCCGAAGAGAGGAGAGGTTACATGGTCACAACCACTTTTACAATCTGGATTGGTTCAGACAAATTGTAACACCAGCGTATCTATAACATATAAAGCTGTGTACTTCTGATGACTTGCTGAATGCTCCAAACTCTCCAGGCAGAGCCCCACCCATGCCAGGAAACTTTGAAATGTTTGGTACACTGACCAAAGCCTTCCCCCCCCCCAACCTTCACAGGCAAAACTGTCAGTGAAGGTAGGGAGAAACAATTCAAAGGGAGTGGGCAGCCATGACAAAGCTGCCAATGACAGCCATGACACCCAATCCCTTTAAATTTCTCTCAAAGCTGGGGAGAAATTTAAATGGATCAAGCAGAGTGGTTGTCATTCTTAGCTGGTTGCCTAGTCTCTTTAAATACCTCCCTTCCACCTTTGAAGGCAGCTTTACTTATGAAGGTGGTAGAAAGATTAAAGGGACCAGTCACCCACCACCCATCATTTTTTACCTTGCTTTTTAGGCATTGGAGAGAAAAACAGGAGTACCTTACAACCCCCTTGAACCCTCACATAATCAGCCTCTCCGTCAAATGGCTATCCAGCCTCTGTTTAAAAATTTCCAAAGATGGAGAACCCACCACCTCCCGAGGAAGCCTGTTTCACTAAGAAACCGCTCTGTCAAGAACTTCTTCCGGATGTTTAGACGGAATTTCTTTTGAATTAATTTCATCCCATTGGATCTGGTCTGTCCCTCCGGGGCAAAAGAAAACTGTTTTCCATCCTCTATGTGGCAGCCTTTTAAATACTTGAAGATGGTTATCAGATCCTCTCTCAACTGCCTCCTCTCTAAGATAAACAGACCAAGCTTCCCCAATGTTTCCTCATATGTCTTGGTCTCCAAACCCCTCACCATCTTTGTTGCCCTCCTCTGGACACGCTCCAGGTTGTCAACATCCTTCTTCAACTGGGGTGCCCAAAACTGAACACAGCACTCCAAGTGAGGCCAAACCACAGCAGAGTAAAGCGGTACCATCACCTCCCGTAATCTGGAGATGATACTCCATTTAATACAGCTCAAAATCCCATTTCCTTTTTAGTCACCAAGTCACACTGCTGACTCATGTTCAATGTATGGTCTACTAAGACTCCTAGATCCTTTTCGCACATACTACGGCCAAAACAAGTCTCCCCCATTCTATAGTGGTGTATATGGTTTTTTATACCTAAATACAAAACTTTATATTTGTCCCTATTGAATTTCATTTTATTCAGCTTAGCCCAGTGGTCCCCAACCTGCGGGCCGCGGCCCGGTGCCGGGCCGCGAAGGCCATGGCACCGGGCCGCGGCTCCCTCTCCCCGCCCCCCCTGCCCCCCCCCACAGTAAAAAACTTCACAGGCTGCAAGCTTGCGGCCTGGGAAGCTTTTTACTGCGGGAGGGCGGGGAGAAGGAATCGGGGCCGGGCCGCGCCCGTGTGGGCGCGGCCCGCGGGCACGGCCCGATGTGCAGGCGTGGCCCGCGGGCGCAGCCGATGTGTGGGCGTGGCCCGCGCGGGCCACGGGCCGCGCCCCAATGCCCTGCCGGTCCCTAACCTCAGAAAGGTTGGGGACCACTGGCTTAGTCCACTTCTTGAGCCTCTCAAGATTATCCTGTATTCTGATTCTGTCTTCTGTTGTGTTTGCTACCCCTCCTAGTTTAGTATTGTCTGCAAATTTAATAAATACCTCTCCTAATCCCTCATTCAAATCATTTATAAATATACAGAACAACACAGGCCCCAGGACAGATTGCTCGGGCACTCCACTTGTCACCCTTCTCCAAGTGCATGCCGAACCATTAACAAGTACCCTTTGGGTACGATCTGTCAACCAGTTCAGCCCTGTCTTCATCATCTGTACACCGCCCGTGGCGCCGCGGGCGCCACGGACTAAATAAAAGAGTAAGGGGTTCTGGGGCGGGATGTGTCCGGGATGAGGAAGGGTCCGGATTGGACCCTTCCTCATGACAGACAACTGGAGGGACCAATCGGCAGGTGCGAAGCACCTGCCGATTGGTCCCTCTGATTCCCAGCCCCAGCAACTGCGAGCCGCGCGCAGCGCGGCTCGTAGTTGCTCCCGGCCTGACACGGTGAGAGGCGCAAAGCGCCTCTCGCCGTGTCAGACCGGCCCCCGAGGGAGACCCCGGCAGTCGCGCAGAGCGCGGCTGCCGGGGGCTCCCTGCCCGGCGGCCTGATGCGGTGAGACGCGCGAAGCGCCTCTCGCCGCGTCAGGCCGCCGCCACCGCAAACACAGGACTCCAGCCACTAACCTAACCTCCAAAGCCACAGCCTCCGAGGCCCCGAGGGAGCCCCCGGCAGTCGCCGCAGCCCTGGGAGCCCCGGCAGCCGCAACATGGAACCAAAAAAACAAACCCCGGAGCAGCCTTTCGCCCCTTCAAGCCGGCGCGCCGGCGAGAAGCGGCAGGATAAAAAAAAAAAAAACCCGGAGAAGCCTTTCGCCCCTTCTGCCCACGCCCGCAGACAGGAGGAAAAGCCCGACGCGAGAGCCGCTGGCCGCCGATCGCCAGAGAGCCGGTGCCCGGAGGACACAGACGCAGGGAGAGGCACCCGGCCCCGCCCACCCGTGCGCGCACCCCGCGCCATCGCTAGCCGCCCGACCCGGCTCTCTCCTGAGCAGTCTCGTCCAGTCTCCTCTGCAGTCTCGCCCAGCTTCGCCCAGCTGCCGCTATTGGCTGCAGAGCCACCCACACGACCCAACAGCCTCTGCAGCCGCTACGAAGACGAAGACGCCCCACCCACGACCAGGCCCAAGAGGCGGAGCCCGCCAGCTGCGCCCGCCTACCGCCACCAGCAGCAAAACAACAATGTCACGCCCGCGGCTCACGTGCCCTGCCAAGAGCCACTGACCGCCCAGAAAGCCCGCTGCGAGAGCCGCTGCCCCCCCGCTGCCGATCGCGAGAGGGCTGCTGCCCCGAGGATGTGGATGCTGCAACAGGCACCTGGCCCCGCCCGCACCCAGCACCGCCGCCGCCAATGAGCTGCCCAACCCCGCTCTCTCCCGAGCCCACCTCTGACGCTCCGTTCTACGCAGACACCACCAACGGTAGGAAGACTCCAAGCACGCCACCTGGCCAGCCTCACCTGCGGGGGGCCCGGTTTGGATGCTGCCAGCCGGTCCAGGAAGGGTCTCATGGTGCCTAGCTCCCGCTGTATTTAGGAGACAGCGGGCTTATTTACTAGTCTATTATAATTTCACTTCCTTGTCCTCGTAGTGGTCCTATGGAGCAGTGGTCCCTAACCTTTTTATCACTGGGGACCGTTCAACGCTTGACAATTTTACTGAGGCCCGGTGGGGGTGGTAGTTTACTCCTCTACTCTCAACCACTGCCCTAACGCTCTCTGATCGCTATGGTAATGTTTAAACATCCCTTCAAAATAAGATACAGACACACCACAACAATGAACATAAGGAACATTTTATTTTCATGGAAATTTTAACTCATGACAATGACAAATCAATGGGAACCCTGAGCTTGTTTCTCTGCAACGAGATAGTCCCATCTGGGAGTGGTGGGAGACAATGACACCTAAAGTGTGTTGTAAAGGGCGGGGGGGGAGGAAGAAGTAAAGGGCCGGGGGGGGGGAGGCGTCCTTCGCGGCCCACCTCCAATTAGTCGACGGACCACATGTGGTCTGCAGCCCACAGGTTGGGGATCGCTACTATGGAGTCCGTACTCTTTTTCTTACTTGAAATATAACTAAAGAAGCCTTTCTTGCTATGTTTAGCACTTCTTGCTACCCAAAGCTCATATTGAGCTTTAGCTTTTCTAACACTCTCCCTACAATCATTTGTTTATATGTATCTTTGGTAATAAGGCCTTCCTTCTATTTCCTAAATGACTCTTTTTTATTCCTCAAATCATTTGACAGTTGCTTATGGAGCAGCTTCCTTAGGCTCCTTCCATTTTTTCTTTTCAAGGCAATTGTTTGTGATTGAGCCTTCGGTATTTCACTTTTAAGAAACTCCCAGCGCACTTGGACTCCAATATCTTTAAGTCTTTCTGACCACGGGACTCTACCCAACATACCTTTAAGTCAGTTAAAATCTGCACCCTGTAGTCCAGTCTATACGTCCAAGTCAGTAAAGGTTTCTCATGGTCACTACTACCTAGTGTGCCCACTACTTCATCTTACCAGTTCTTCCCTACTGATGAGATTAAAGTCTAAAATACCAAAGCCCCTGGTTCCCCTCTTTATTTTCTGGGAAATGAAGCTGTTGGCAAGACAAGTTAAGATATTAATGGAGTTTGGACGTTAGTACACCAGACGTTTCTCCTGACAGAGTCAGGACTGAAAGTTGGAAATCATTTATGAAAATATGCATTAGAAAGAAGACAATAACATCTTAATTGGATTCTAGCTGGAAAAGAGAGTGAATGGTCCTAGAAAGATTCCTTGCAATACAAAGATATATTACAAGGGGACTTTCCGGGGTACAAGGGCAATATGTACCTCTATTAAATAATTAGATAATAGATCATGATAATTCTTATTGTCAAGACATGCAATCCAGGGAAAGGTTACTTTGACAATACCAATATTTTCTAACATATAAGCATTACCCAGATGGTAGTATATATTAGGACTTTTATTCAGTCACTAAAGAAACAGATTAACATCCGAGTAAAGTAGCACCTTTAAGACTCCAGTTTTATTGTGCTGCTTCAGACCAACGTGGGTACTCGTTTGAAAGAAACAGATGGGGCATAGACTCAATATTAGATGTTGACTTGTGATACTATGTGTTGTGTCCTTAATGCAAGGCATCAGAATAAGGAGGCAGCACTGTCACTCAAATTCTAGCAAAACCACTTCCAGATCTAGTTATCTTTGGATAAAATGGCATTAGACAGTCCTGCTTTCTTTGTTAACATGCTTACAGTGAAGTGCTCAAACTGCCCTGTGGGCACCCTCCACTGCTGGCATGGTTTCTTTGCTCTCCTCCATCATGCCTGCTATTATGGCTCTCCATGGGTCTCAGAAATGGGGAAGGGTGTTATAGCACCCACCTTCTGCTTCTCGCCAAAGGTCTAAAAATACTCATCCCTTTCCCCCAGGCTCAGCGTCCTTGCATTGGTTCCTCAACTCCTTCTTCGATCATGGCTTTTATACCTTCCCACCAAGTTCTGCCTTCTCCCCTGTTTTTCTCTGCCTGAACCAATTGGCAACTTCCTCAGTGGAGCCACCTTCTTTCCCTCTTTCACTCTGTCTTGTGCCCTCTTTCAGGTCGTGGTCTGGCATGATCAGGTTGCATCTGCTCCCTGCATATTTAACTAAGCACTGATTTAATAGCAGCAGCTCAGAGTTTTAGTGCAGCCAAGATATATTTGGCAACTGCCAGAGCAACATGATTTTTATTTTCTGACAGATGATTTAAGGAGTAGTCCTCCAGTGGTTAAGAAAGGTTGCAAGAAGGGGAGTTATCAGATAAGTTCTTAAAGTGTCTTAGAACTGCATGAAAATAGTGTGTTAGCGGTTCAGGGATCTTGACAAATTCTTTGACCACATAGCATGTTAGAAAATTGGTAATGTATTGAAATGGCCCAGGAAGAAGAGGCTGTAATAACAGAGAACTGTACAAAGATAAACTTATTGTTGGCAAATGGTCTTGAAGTGGAAAAACCCATATACAATGGATAGGAAATTAATCTGGTTTCTGATATGAGGTGGCTCCAATGTAAAAGTGCAAGTTGTTTTTAATCAGAGTACAGGCTGTAAAAACCTCTCTCAGAAAAACCAGAAAGGGAACAACTTAATCCCACATCCCTTTACTCATATCTCCAAATCAGTTTTGTCTGAGGAAGGGTTCCTGCACACAAAAGCTCATGCCTTGAATAAATCTTTGTTGGTCTTAAAGGTGCCCCAGGACTTAATTTTTGTTCTTCCAAATCATTGGTTTTCATTACTCGGTTTGTATGCTAGCCTTCTCTCCAAAGGGGTCCCAAAGCGGCCAACATCGCTTCTCTTCCATTTCATCCACACAACAGCCTTGCGGGGTAGACTGAGATAGAGCGTTTGTCTGTCTGGAGCAGTGGAAAAGAGCGAGATTGGCATGGTGAGAGAAGAGGCAGAACTGGACTGAGACCACAGACTTACAAAATAATCACAATGTGATCAAAACAAAATCAGTAGTGTATGAATAGTCTAAAATTCAAGGTAGCAGACCAAGCAGAGGTGGCAAGTTGTTTAATGTCAGCTTCAAAACACAGGACTAATGAAGCCATACATCTGGGAGAGCCAAACAATGAATGGAAGAAAGATGATGAGATGCGTTCTATACTGGAGCCAACCCCCTTCAAGGATCGCTGCCTTGTTGTGGCAAGGGGGCTTGCGTAGTTCAGTGAAGCTATGAGCTATACCGTGCAGGGCCACCCAAGACGGACAGGTCATAGCTGAGAGCTCTGACAAAAGGTGATCCACTGGAGAAGGAAATGGCAAACCACTCCAGTATCTTTGCCATGAAAACTCTATGGACAGTTCCAATAGGCATAACGATATGACGCTGGAAGATGAGCCCCTCAGGTCGGAAGGTGTCCAATATGCTACTGGGGATGAGCAGACGGCTAGTACGAGTAGCGCCAGAATGAATGAAGCGGCTGGGCCAAAGCCGAAAGGACGCTCAGTTGTGGAAGTAACTGGTGGCGAAAAGACAGTCCGATGCTGTAAAGATTTTTATTCCATAGGAACCTGGAACGTCAGATCCATGAATCAAGGCAAGCTGGACGTGGTTAAACAAGAAATGAGAAGACTGAACATCGACATTTTAGGAATCAGTGAACTAAAATGGACAGGAATGGGTGAATTTAATTCAGATGACCATCAGGTATACTACTGTGGACAAGAATCTCGCAGAAGAAATGGAGTAGCCTTCATAATCAATAAGAGAGTAGGAAAAGCAGTCTTGGGATACAATCCCCAAAATGACAGAATGATCTCAGTTCGAATCCAAGGCAAACCATTCAACATCACAGTGATCCAGGTCTACGCCCCAACCACTGCTGCTGAAGAGGATGAAGTTGATCAGTTCTATGAAGCCCTACAACACCTTCTAGAAGCAACGCCCAAAAATGATGTGCTTATCATCATGGGGGATTGGAATGCTAAAGTAGGAAGCCAAAAGATAACCGGGATAACAGGCAAGTTTGGCCTTGGAGTACAAAATGAAGCAGGGCACAGGCTGGTAGAATTTTGTCAAGAGAATACAATGGTCATAGCAAACACTCTTTTCCAGCAACCCAAGAGACGACTCTACACATGGACATCACCAGACGGTCAACACAGAAATCAGATTGACTATGTGCTCTGCAGCCAAAGATGGAAAAGTTCTATCCAGTCAATAAAAACAAGACCAGGAGCTGATTGTGGTTCAGATCATGAGCTTCTTGTTGCAAAATTTAGGCTTAAATTGAAGAAAGTAGGAAAAAGCACTAGGCCACTCAGGTATGAACTAAATCATATCCCCGACGAATACACAGTGGAGGTGACAAATAGATTTAAGGAATTAGATCTGATAGACAGAGTGCCTGAAGAACTATGGACGGAGGTTGGCAACATTGTACAAGAGGTAGCAACTAAAACCATCCCAAAGAAAAAGAAATGCAAGAAATCAAAATGGCTGTCTGAGGAAGCTTTACAAATAGCTAAGGAGAGAAGGGAAGTGAAAGGCAAGGGAGAAAGAGAAAGATACACCCAATTGAATGCAGAATTCCAGAGAAAAGCTAGAAGAGATAAGAATGCCTTCTTAAATGAACAGTGCAAACAAATAGAAGAAAACAATAGAATGGGGAGGACCAGAGATCTTTTCAAGAAAATTGGAGATATGAAGAGAACGTTTCATGCAAAGGTGGGTATGATAAGGGACCAAAATGGTAGGGACCTCACAGAAGCAGAAGAGATTAAACAAAGGTGGCAAAATTATACAGAAGAACTATACAAGAGCGAGCTTAACATCCCTGATGACCACAATGGGGTAGTTACTGACCTGGAGCCAGACATCCTGGAATGTGAAGTCAAATGGGCCTTAGGAAGTCTGAGCAATAATAAAGCTAGTGGTGGTGACAGCATTCCAGTTGAACTATTCAAAATCTTAAAGGACGATGCAGTAAAAGTGCTACACTCAATATGCCAGCAAATTTGGAAAACTCAACAATGGCCACAGGATTGGAAAAGGTCAGTTTACATTCCAATCCCAAAGAAGGGCAATGCCAAAGAATGTTCAAACTACCGCACCATTGCACTAATTTCTCATGCTAGCAAAGTTATGCTCAAAATCCTACAAGCTAGGCTCCACCAATATGTGGACCGAGAACTTCCAGAAGTACAGGCAGGATTTCGAAGAGGCAGAGGAACTAGAGATCAAATTGCCAACATACGCTGGATCATGGAGAAAGCTAGGGAGTACCAGAAGAACGTCTACTTCTGCTTCATTGACTATGCTAAAGCCTTTGATTGTGTGGAGCACAACAAATTGTGGCAAGTTCTTAAAGAGATGGGAATACCAGAGCATCTTATTTGTCTCTTGAGAAATTTATATGCAGGTCAAGAAGCAACAGTGAGAACTGAACATGGAATCACTGACTGGTTCAAAATTGAGAAAGGAGTTCGGCAAGGCTGTATACTGTCGCCTTGCCTATTTAACTTGTATGCGGAGCACATCATGAGAAATGCGGGATTAGAGGAGTCACAAATTGGGATCAAGATTGCAGGGAGAAATATCAACAACCTCAGATATGCAGATGATACCACTCTAATGGCAGAAAGTGAAGAGGAACTAAAGAGCCTGTTGATGCGGGTGAAGGAAGAGAGTGCAAAAGTTGGCTTGAAACTCAACATCAAGAAAACAAAGATCATGGCATCCAGCCCTCTCAATTCCTGGCAAATAGAAGGGGAAGAAATGGAGATAGTGACAGATTTTATTTTCCTGGGCTCCAAGATCACTGCAGATGGGGACTGTAGCAAAGAAATTAAAAGACGCTTGCTCCTGGGGAGGAAAGCTTTGGCAAATCTAGACAGCATCCTAAAAAGCAGAGACATCACCCTGCCAACAAAAGTGCGTTTAGTCAAGGCTATGGTCTTCCCAGTTGCAATGTATGGCTGCGAAAGTTGGACCATAAGGAAGGCCGAGCGTCAAAGAATTGAGGCTTTTGAACTCTGGTGCTGGAGAAGACTCTTGCGAGTCCCTTGGACTGCAAGGCGAACAAACCGGTCAGTCCTAGAGGAGATCAGCCCTGACTGCTCTTTAGAAGGCCAGATCCTGAAGATGAAACTCAAATATTTTGGCCACCTCATGAGAAGGAAGGACTCCCTGGAGAAGAGCCTAATGCTGGGAGCGATCGAGGGCAAAAGAAGAAGGGGACGACAGAGAATGAGGTGGCTGGATGGAGTCACTGAAGCAGTAGGTGCAAACTTAAATGGACTCCGGGGAATGGTAGAGGACAGGAAGGCCTGGAGGATCATTGTCCATGGGGTCGCGATGGGTCGGACACGACTTCGCACATAACAACAATACTGGAGCCAAAAGCTTGGATCAATACAGGGACCCTGTGTATTTATTTGATTTTTAGACCACCTCTCCCTGCATAGTATAGGAGTTGGGCTGTGATTTTTGGCCAAATTATCTGTGATCTGTTTGTCACCACTGGAAAACAACTAACCTTTGGATAGCTGCCATATTAATACTTGTGCTTGCTAAGGTGCAGTGGGAATGGGGAGTCCATGAGAGAGAGATAGGCAGAGGGAAGAAAAACCTGACTCAAGGTGTTGTTTATCTAAGAACCAAGAGAGTAAGTGATGCTGTCTAGACTTTGAAAAAAGCATTACTTTGGATTTATGGTAATTTATGTGGAGATATTAATGTCTCTTGCCTTGAAATCCCTATGGGGTTGCCATAAATCAGCTGTGACTTGATGGTACTTCCGTTCAGCTGCACAATAAAGTGAAAAAGGTTTTAGAGCTTACCACTTGTCTGCTGCTGAGAGGGAGAGCAAACCACCAGCATCAGCATAAAGAAAAATAGGCTGATCTGTAATTCAGGAGCATGTAGGTCAATTGCAGTAAGTTTTTGGAGAAGTTCATACAGGTAAAAATTTTAAAAATCACAGGGTTAATACACAGCTTTGACATATACCCCAAGTGGCAGCAATTGAACAAATTAAATAATTCTGGTGATTATGTTGCACCCTCAACACAGAGACTGCATTAAGTATGATGTTTAAATAGAAGCAAGCAACACTTCAGTATCATTCATAAAATTCAAATTCTTTTGAACATTTTTGGCATGAGTGATTTAAACACAGAAAATTTTCTGTGTTTCTTAGTGTTTGTCTAGTTTTCAGTTGAAGCAATAAGTATGGATACTACCATAAGGCTTAAGGACTTGTACAGCTGCATATTCTTACATCATAACCTCCATTCTATAAAATGGGACTTCATTAAGACAGTTGCATTTCTGCTTAAATCTTGACTGTTTTAAGTTCTGATTTGATTATGAGAAAAGATCAGAGTTTCCTGTCTTTTGCTGGCCACTGAATAAAACTTTCTTTTTTCATTGTGTATCTAATAGAGCGATGTTACATTCCATACAAGCTTGATGCACTTTACCCAATGCAGGAATTAATTGCTATGTATTTACTATCAGTGTCATGACACCTCTAAACAAATTGGATTAAAAAATAAATCTGAGGTAAACAACAGATAGCCATTTCAGTGCTATAGTTTAGTTAACTGACAAATATAGAGTGACCTCTTTTTTGATGTCCTGTTTTGGACTCTCGTAAAAATTTATGAAAATGGCCTCTTTTTTGTTGGTCAAACCTTTAGTGCCTTACATCCCCCCCTTTTTTTTTCAGGGAGAGAAGCTTCAGTTTTCTACAAAGCACTACTTCCTAGGATGCATTTTGAATAGGACTATTTCATTATTCTGTAGAGGGATTTTCTTACATCTATGGACTGCTTTGCTCCAAGTCCTTGACTCTTTCCCTCTCCGTAACAATGGCAGAATTTTTGCCCACTGCTAGGAATGTCCTGGACATTCCTGGGGCCATTCCACACAAGGACCAATGTTGCCAATTGCTTTCACAAAGTGGAAACGCTATTTTAAATAGTGGAATCTCGGTGTTCTGCATACCTTCATTTGTAGTGGAATCCAGTAGCGTTTCATTCATTCCCCACAGGTTTCCGGTCTCGCAGGAATCGCTAGAAAGGAAGTGATTTTTTTTCTGTGCTTGTTCCCGCCCCTGGCCGTCAATCAAACGAACAGCCAATGTGCGGTTGTTATCGTGCTCCCGAAAAGCCCCTTTCCCTTTAAGCACAGTTTAAAAAAAAAAACCACACATGTTGCAATGAATACGTGTTGATTCATTGCAATGGAGAGACCCATCTAGCGTGTGAGCTGGCGATTCATCGTTACCACGCTCCCCCGAGTGGAAAAAAAAATCCACCCCCCCGCACGGGCGCGATTTTTGGCCGAAATTAAAAGGAACAGGGGGCTGTGTTGCGCTTGGGGACTTAGGGGAGCTTTAAAGCACTTCTGTGGAGGGATTGTAGCCGGAGAAGCCTCACTGGTTCGTTGCTTTCCCCGCTCCGAGGAAAAAAAAATGGCGATCGCTTCGCCGGAAGTTCGGAGGACAGAGCCAGGGGGAGGGACTTCGTTGCAACCGCTACATTGAGAACGCACAGGTCTTTTTTGCAAGTGTTGCAGTGTTTTGCAAGTGTTGGCAAGAGTGTAGTGATTTTCTGAGGATGAATCCACTTTTCCCAATTCCCCAGAAATCGCTACAACGAAGCGATTTTGGCGCTAGTGTTACAGGAGTGTTGCAGATTGCTCACGACGTCATGCGGAGCGCAGTTTTAGTGGCAAAAACAAAATGTAAGACTAGTGCTATATTAAAGTCGTGCGGAATGGCCCCTGGTGTTGTTCGTATTAGCTGTGTAGTATCAATGGTTGATTACTGGAAATAGCAAAAAATTCCCTGAACATAGCAAAGCAAAAAATTCCCTGAACAAGAACAAAATCTGAGGCCATTGTCAATAGAGTTCTTGTTCCACATTCTTTTCCTATGGCAATGTGGGATTTCCATGAAATATTCGGCTTAGGTGCCTCCACAGATGGCAGCGATCATGGGTCACAAAAACTATTCCGAGTTATAATATAATATTTTCATAAAGTTCATGGTATTAACTAAAAATGATAGTTGAATAACACACCAAATGAAAACTCAGAAACAACAGTGGACTTTCCCCCTCCCCTCCCATTCCACCTACCTTTCTGCCTTCCTTCCTTCTTGATTCCTTCCTTCCTCTATTTCTCTCCCTCCTTTCTGCCTCTCTCTTTCTCTCCCTCTCACTTGCTCGCTTACGGCCTTCCTGTCTTTCTTCCTTACTCCCTCCCTGCACCCAGACTCCCAGCCATCCACCCTTCTGTATTTCCAACTCTTCCCCCCCTCATGACTCGACCCCCCATCCCCCGTTGCAACTCGACCCCCAACCCTTCCCCCCCCCACATGGCACCTATCTCCCTGCCTGCCTGCCTTCCTCCCAGCGTTCACTTTCTCCTTCCTTCCTTCATTTCTCTTTCTCCTTTCTGCCTCTCTCTCTTTGCCTCTTTCTTCCCCTCTCACTTGCTCTCATGCCTTTCTCCCTTCTTTGTATCCATCCACCCACCCACCCCGCTAGCACCCGATGTATTTTTTCTACAGCGGGCTTAAGTTCTAGTACTCAAATAAGACATATTCAATTGTTTCTACTTGGCCTTCATTACAGATACACTTGCGTGCGTCTAACAGTAGCTCTCAGAAAAGCGGAAGGGAGAGCATTATAGTGGAGAAGAGTGAAAGTTGTTCTTTATTCAGTTTGTTATATCGGTTAGATATGGCATCAAGACAGTCTTGTTAAGGTCTTTTCAAAAAAGTGGGTCCAAGATATTAAGACCATGCTGCCTTTCTACTTCTGTTATCCTGTTCTTTATTAAATCTTTCACCTTGTCATATCCCAGGCTTAAAACAAGTTGATATGGTAGGGCATAAAATCCTAGCTTTTCTTACATTTAACCAGGGCACAACAAACAAATCTTTCAGTAGAAGGTTAATAAGACCCCTCTGTCAAAATAACAATTTTAGCCAGAACATAAAGGTTGCCACCCAAAGCCTAGTCCGAACATTAACCATTCTGGTCTCTATCCTAATTATGACGTGGGAAATGTTATTTGGCAATTAGAGAATTGTTCTCAAATATTTAGACTGGACCTTCTCTAAACAACACAGGTTACCAGAGATACTTATTGGAGCCCCATAGGTCAGTTGTGCACGAGCATTAGCCTTGAAGTTGTTTATGGCTGCTGGTATATATGGTCCAGCTTTTTGCCAAAAAAAATTCTGTATTGCGCTTGAGCTTTTTTTGCGTATTTGATGAAATATAATTTATATATGTGCAGTTCTAGATTGAGTGGCCTGAAAGATAACTCCCAAATATTTATAAAGTTGTACTTGTTCTATCAGTGTCCTGTTTATTTTCCATATGTGGGATTTTGGCCTCCTACCATCTTGGTTTATGATTTACTTCATGGTAATTTGCATGGCAGGAGACTCTTGCAGCGCAGAGTGGTAAGGCAGCAGACATGCTGTCTGAAAGCTCTGCCCACGAGGCTGGGAGTTCAATCCCTGCAGCTGGCTCAAGGTTGACTCAGCCTTCCATCCTTCTGAGGTCGGAAAAATGAGTACCCAGCTTGCTGGGGGGTAAACGGTAATGACGGGGGAAGGCACTGGCAAACCAGCCCGTATTGAGCCTGCCATGAAAACGCTAGAGGGCATCACACCAAGGGTCAGACATGACTCGGTGCTTGCACAGGGGATACCTTTATCTTTTTAATTTGCATGGCAGTAGGAGTTTAAGGCCCTCAAAGCTCTTCTCATTCTTATGGGAATGCTAGAAAATAAGGCTAAATAATCAGCGTAAAGCAGCTGTGATATGTGTTTTTGGAGGATGGAAGTTTAGATTTTTAAGACAGCTGCCAATATATATCATTAATAAAGACAAAAGAGCCAGTTTCCTCTGCAGAATAACACTGTGCAGTAGCCTCTCGCCGCGTCAGGCCGCCCCCTCAAAGAGCCGCCGCCCCAGAGGACCGCCGCCGGGGGACATGCACAAAGGTTAGTTCCTAGCGCCCGCTGTATTCCTCATACAGCGGGCTATATTACTAGTGCGCGGCTGCCGGGGGCTCCCTGGGGCGGCGGCTCTCGCCACGTCTGGCCGTGAGCAACTGCGAGACACGCTGCGTGCGGCTCGCAGTAGCTGGGGCTGGGAATCAGAGGGACCAATCGGCAGGCGTTTTGCGCCTGGCGATTGGTCCCTCCGATTTTCTGTCCAGAGGAAGGGTCCAATCCGGACCCTTCCTCATCACGGACACATCCCACCCAGAACCCCTTAGCGAATTATTTAGTCCGTGGTGCTGCGGGCGGTGTTTAGATAAGCCTTTATCTGAAGATAAGTCTGTATCTGAAGTAGAGTGCTTGCACACAAATACTTATACCTCGGAAAAAACTTTGTTGGTCTTAAATGTGCTACTGGACTCAGATTTTGTTCTGCTGCTTCCGACCAACCTGACTACCCACCTGAAACTACCTTACATGAAGAAAGTCCCAGTTCAATCTCCAGGACTTCTAGTTAAAGAATCAGGGATCTCAGATGTGTAAGATCTTCTCTACCTGCGATGCTGGAGAGCTGATGCCATTCAGAATAGACAATACTGACATTTATATACCAATGGTCTGACTCAGTATAAGGTAGCTTCATGTATTCACATATATAAAATAAGGTATTCCTTCAGATACCCTAGCCCCAAGTTATTTAGTTTTCCAGGTTCAATAAAATACAGAAGTAAAGCCCATAACAACTACTTGGTCAAGCCTGGCTGCACAGTTTCAGAATCGGAAAGATTCACAGGTATATGACCAAGTTATTAGAACTAAGTCTGCAAATCTATTAACATGCAGTGTTGTTGGTATAGTATTGGCACAATAATATAAATTCTTAGATGATATAGGATCATTTACCCTTCTAGTAAACCATCCTATTTTGTCTACATGCAAGAGCAGTCCTTTTTATATGGAAGTATACTGTATTTGCCGGTATATAAGACGACTGTGTGTATAAGCAGACACCCCAACATTTCCACTCAAAATATAGTTTGTCATCATTGTACGGCCACAGCGTGACCACAGCGCCTCTGGCCTGCCCCTGCATCTCCTTGTGACTGGCACTAGTGCGCAAGTGTGCATGTGCGAGCTCTGCCTAGACAAGGGTCGGGCTGGAGCGCCGCTGCTTCCTGCCGAGCAGAACGGGCCGGTCACGTCGAAAAGGCTGGCACCTGTTTTGCTGCTGATGCTCGCCGCAGCCATGCTAATGATCCGCCGCGGCGGTATAAATGGTATGTAGAATGAGGTGGGCAGGTATTGGGAGGCCACTATGGGCAGCTATGTCTATTCCAACTGAAGTGCACCCAGCGTATAGGACGACCCCCCCCTTGGAGGCATGTTTTTCAGGGGGGGAAAGTAGTCTTATACACCAGCAAATACTGTAGATACTGAGAGGGTCCATATCCAGCCTGCGCTGAGGTGGCTGCATTGGTTGCCAGTTGTGGCCCAGGTTAGGTTCAAGGTCTTGGTGCTGACCTTCAAGGCCCTTCATGGTCAGAGACCCACATACCTGAGGGACCATCTTCTGCCCTATGCCCTTGCAGGGCCTTACGCTCTGCAGATACCAACTTGCAGATTGTTCTTGGCCCCAGGGATGCTCACTTAGTCTCAACTAGGGCCAGGTCCTTTTCAGTCCTGGCCCCTACCTGGTGGAATGACCTCCCAGATGAGCTGTGGGCCCTTGGAGAGCTTACTGCTTTCCCTAGGGCCTGCAAAATGGAGCTCTTCTGCCAGGTTTATGGTTGGGGCTAGTGCTAGAGCAGGAGATAAGGGTCTCCCTTGTCACTGGTACCTGAACATCTGGGACCAAACATCTTGCTTCCCCCATGCTGCCCTCGAAAGGGCCTTCCTGGGATTTTGCCATTTTGTTTATTGTGATTGAGTTGCAATGGAGTTTTATTGAATTTTATTGTATGGATTTTCTTTTATGTGACCCACCGAGCCGATTTTCAAGAGTGGCGGGTTATAAATCCAATAAATAAATAGGAAAGAGATCAAGTACTTTTAATTTCCTTTATTATATTTATCCCCTAGAGTTGAACCCAAATCAATAAGCTTGTTATTTCTGTAAGGCTCTTGTATCTGATAAGCATCTTTATTATGCTGTGCACTCAACCATTAACTGCTCCCTACTTATGTGTAGTCTTGTAATTCCCATTTCATTGTGTGACAAAAGTGTGCTGTGCACACCAAACCTGACACCTTGAATTAAACTTTGTTGGTTTTAAAGATGCCCTTGGATTCAGACTCTATTCTGAGGCCTTTATGATTCTAGTAAAAAAACAAGATAAAACTTGAAGGAAAGACAGAAGCCGCTTTATATGCTTGGTGATGAAGCAGTGCAGTTTTTTTGGACCTTACTTTTTACTGCCCAAAGGCATCTCAGAGTGTCTTAGAGTAGCTTTCCCTTCCTCTCCCCACAACAGCTACACTGTGAGGTAAGTGAGGCCAAGAGACTCTGAGAGAACAGTGACGAGCCAAAGATCACCCAACTGGCTGCATATGGTGGAGCCGGAAATCAAGCCCGGTTTTCCGGATTAGTAGCTGCCGCTCTTTAACCACCACGCAAAACTGGCTCTTCGGTAAGCAAAGAGGAAAGTCACTGACAACCTAATATCCTGTTCCATAAAGTCCAGCCATGAAACCAGAAGAGGTGGAGAGAATCTTACTTTAAAAACGCAACGGGGTCACAAAGCAAGCAGTTTGAAAATGGCGCCGCCCTCGTCTCCTCTCCGCCTACCAATCCCATCACCACGGAGTCAACAGCAGCGCCGCCGCTATTCTACCAGGGCTCATCCTTAATACCCGCACACTTCCGGCCCAAAACAGATCGCTTTTGCCAAGAAATGCCCGTAGGGGCAAGTTACTCCAACCGCTTGGGACGAAATGGAAGCCTCTTGCAGGGAAACTCTTTGAAAGAAGGGCCAAGCAGCTTCCCTGGCAGCTGAAGGGATGCCCGACACTCTTTGCAATCTTGCAGCGCCTCAGAGACGAAAACGTTTTGTTGCCTTCTAAGCTTCCGCGGGCTCCAGTCCGCTGCGAAACGCTTTCATCTTTGCAGCGGGAGGAGAAATCCCCCCCCCCCCCAATCGTCTGAGTAGTGCATAACAAGCAAGTCGGGTTGAACCCGCAGCGCCCCAAAGGCTTGGACTGAATGTAGATTCCCTATAAGGAAGTACGAGTATCGCGAGAATTAGGACGTCTCGCGCAGTTTTGGGGACGAAATTTAAACGACTGTACTCGACTGGCTGAGCGATGCTGCGAGCGGAACGTGAGAGGTCGTTAAGCGCCGGCGTTTGCTCCCCCCCCCCCCCGGCTCCTTTTCACGGCTTCCTCTTGCTTGAGGTGCATTTTTGAGGCTCCCTCTTTGTCCCTTGGGAGCGACGGCTGCACCCCTAAGGACTTTTTCCTGGGAGCATGCGCCCTTGAACAAAAGGTGCTCGGTTCGCAGTAGGTTCTCCTTAGGATCGGCCTGGGGAACATTTCTGTGCTGGTGCTGCTCTGTCGCCTTCCGGAACGGCTGGACTTCTTCTGACACTCACGCGTAAGTATTAGGGAGTCTTGCTTCAGGCGTTGGTTTATGGCGGTGGGGAAAGTGGTCGAAGCCCACTTATGGGGACCTCATAGGCGAAAGACCGGTTCCAAGTTGCAGCTCTCGAGTTCTTTGGTGGTCTCCCAGCCAAATGCTAACTGGGGCCAGCGCTGTTTAGCAGTCTTGGTTTATGAGGGGCGGGAAAGCACTTGGAGTTCTTAAGAATGGAGGCAGGTTCTTTGCACTCGTTTAGATCATAATTTCTTCAGAGATCACTTGTGGCTGTCGTCAGAAAAGCGGCCTTCCTAAGGGGCCAGGAGGAGACGCCTTGCTGTGCTGCTAGATTTGTCCCTGGTTGTTGCATTGCTGGGGGGAAGCAACAGGCATGCATGCCTTTGTTAACAAGGGCTGCAGAGACATTTTTGTCCTATTGGGGTTTCTGGGAGTCTTGTGTCACAGAAATGGTGGTTAACTTGACATTTCATTAAAACAAAATCAGATTCCAGTGGCTCATGCCTTGAATAAATCCTTGTTGGTCTTAAAGTTGCCACTGGATTCTGATTTTGTTTTGTTGTGTGCTTCAGACCAACACCGCTACCCACTTGAATCTGACATTTCATTATTCAGTTGACCAATACGTTGAACCCTATTTGTTTTGAATTCTTCCCTGTGCTCTGGGTTGAAGCTATTCTTCTTTGATGATCCCACACTACTTTTATTTTCTCCTAGCCACTTGAAGACTAGCTCTGTTTTCCACCAGGAGTGTGTATCTTTCAAAGTTCACTGATATATTTCACTGATATATTTAGTTCAGGTAACAGTCCCACTATTTTCTGTGATCATTTTTATGCTTGATATTTTTAGGCAGCATGCACTTGCATTTTAACACACATTACTTTCTTGTGTATGTCAAACCTATCAAGGTTTAGTATTGTCTAATGTGACTGGCAGCAGCTTTCCAAGGTCTTGGGTCTTTTCACATAACCTATTTCTCTGAACTGGAAGGTGGGTGTTGAATCAGGGATCCTCTGCATGTAAAACAGCTCCTCTGCCACTGAGTCATGACCCCAGAAAGGGTGGTGAAGCTGATGGTCCTGTAATGTTAAACTTTCTCCTGCTGTTGGTTTATTTGATTTTTTTTAATTTAGATATTTCAACCCCACTTTTATCATCAGTGGGGACCCACGGCCTTTTGAAACCTTGTCCACTTTTCAATTTTATCCTAACAAAACAGATTAGTGGGGTTCGTTAGGCTGAGAACGAGCAATTTGCCCAAGATCACACAGACCATTTATGCACTGGAGGTTTCATGCTGTGCTGCAGGCTGGAGTTTTAGTTGTGGCAAGTTGCTTCACCTCTTCCTGCACCCACATTTTTATTTATTTATATAGATTTTTATACCACCCTTCCCTATGGCTCTAGGCAGTTTACATAAAACATTTTGAAACATTTACATAGAACACTCTCAAAATCAATATAACAATAACATACCAACAAGAACAGTATTTTAACAATAACTTTGACACTCCCTCAGTAGGTTCGGTCCCTCAATCGGGGGGGGGGGGATGTTATGGGTCAGTTGGCCTCACCAAATGCCTGGTGGAAGAGCTCCCTTTTGCAGGCCCTGTGGAAAAGTGGAAGTTCTGGCAGGGCCCCAATCTCTTCGGGGAGCTCATTCCACCAGGTGGAGGCCAGGAATGAAAAGGCCCTGGCCCTTGTTGATGTCCGACGTGCTCTCCACAGCCTGTTGGAAGTGGCAGAGAGTAGCGCTCTTCTGGGGGTATAGGCAGGGAGGCGGTCTCTCAGATACACTGGGCCCAGACATGGGGGAGCATTTGGCCTGGTGCAGCTCATCCGCCCCCGATTTGTGCTCCTGCACAGGAGCTGGGACAGTGAAGTTCCCAGTGCATAAACGGTCACAGTGAGTCTCCCTAGTAGAGTGGGGATTTGAACCCAGGTCTTCAAGATCATAGTCCAACACTCAAACCACAGTGATTGAGAAAGACAAGAGGGAGCTAATTGTTTTTGTACTGCTGGTGTTGTTTTTGCTAGGAACAGAAGAAGGTCCAATAATAGCATTCTTTAATAAAAGTTCTAATTTTTCCTCATAGGCCATAAGTACAGTTTACTCTTCTTATCTTTTCTTCAAGGTAAGTTTTAATCCTTGTATTGTGTTTCTTCTAGTGCTCTTAACAGATTTGAATGGAGTTGCATTATGTTGAATGACTATCAGAAACTGGTTCTACTTAGCTCAAAATAATAGTTGCTCATGTGATTTCATTGCTAGATATAGTGTATAAAAAGAGCCTAGAAGGACTAAAATTAGATTTTGGAAAATCTGAGCACTAAAATTTTGCAAAATCTGAGCACTAAAGTTAGATTTTTGGAAAATCTGAGTTTGGGTGGCCAAACTGTGGCTCTCTAAATGTCCATAGACTACAATTCCCATGGGAACTGAGCCACAGTTTGGCAACCCCTGTCTATACTTAAGGGTAGTGACTTTCCAAGGCATTGGTCTCAGCCCTGCTACACAAGATTCTCTAATTGCTGATGGTAGGGCTTGTTTCTTGCACATATAGAAAGTTCACCTCAGAGCAACAGTGCTTTGTCTTTCTAGAAGTACTACCAGATTGATGGAGGGTGGGATGACTTATAAAATGTTGGTTTCTTATGCAGTTCCTACTCATGTGTATTTATACCTCAGTTTCTAGCTGCTAGTCTCACCTCCTTTCCTCTCAGCTTTGCCTTTACAGAGGGATAGGGAAGTATGCAGTTGTTCCTGAGTGCTGGATTATAACTCTGATGACGAGTTGTCAGGGAGGAATTATTTTTTGTACCTCTCCTTCAACTGGACTGGAGAAGTGAAAGCTTTCATGCATGTGGCTCTCCATCTTCTGCCCAGAAAGGCTGGCTGCATAAATTGCATAATTCCCTGCTCAGATTAATAAGAGCTTGGGGTGGTCAGACTGACTGTATTGAGATGTTCATGGCCAGTTGCACAGATCAGCTGGGGGAGAAGTAAAGCTAGAGAAATAAATACTCGCCTTTCTTGACATGTTACATCCAACAGTTTGATAGGTCTGGAGAGCCTTTTCCCTGGAAGCCTGATGACACCACATTATGCGCTCTTTATGAAATGATTTCCTTATGAAGGTCGAAGTAGAAAATGGCAAAGCACAATTTCACCTGAACTCCAAGAAGACAAATGTAATGACTACTGGGGAATCACACAATTTCAAAGTTAGCATTGGAAAAAATTGTTCAAATTTTTGTATTCCTTGGCTCCATCATCATCCAAAAGAGAGACTACAGTCAAGAAATCAGAAAGAGATTGAGACTGGAAAGGCAGCCATGAGGGAGATAGAAAACATATTTAAGGGTAAGGATGTATTGCTGGCAACCAAAATCAAGTTAATCCATGCCATAGTGTTCCCTACCACTATGTATGGGTGTGGATGTTGGACAATGAAGAGAACTGACAGGAAGAAATTTGATTCATTCGGAATGTGGTGTTGGAGGAGAATGTTATGGGTACCGTGGACAGCCAAAAAGACAAATATGGGATTCTAGATCAAGTCACCCTAGAAGCTAAAATTATTAAACTGAAACCATCGTAGTTTGTCACGTTATGAGAAGACAAGAGTCACTAGAAAAGACAAGAACAGGAAAAACATCAAAAAAAAGAGGAAGAACAAACTGAGGTTGGATCAACTCCATAAAGGAAGCGACACTTTGCAAGACCTGAGCAAGGCTATTAACAATAGTATGTTTTGGATGCCATTAATTCATAGGGTTGTCATGAATCAGAAGCACCTTGATGAGACTTAACACACAAAGCTTTTGTGTCAGAGCTGTGATTCTGTTCAACAAACAAATAAGTAATTTCCCCTTCATTTTTGACCTCTGATTTATGTGGGGCATTTCATATTTAATTACTATAGTAGGTTTTCTAAAGGCGAAAATCGGTTAAGGTGGTCTTTGACAGGGCTCCAGCATGGGTAATCATCTAATGCGGGGGTCGTCAACCACGATCCGCGTCCTGGTACCAGGCCGGCAGCGGCCGCACCTGCCTCTCTCCCTCCCCCCGCAGCGAGAAGCTCGCTAGGCCACAAGCAAAGCAGCCGCCAAAGCGGCTGCGAATGAAGCAGCCTGGCTAGCTTCTCACTGCGGGGTGGTGGTGGTGGAGAGGCAGGTGCGGCCACCAGCACACCAGTGGGCACAAACGCGCATGTGCGGTAACTGCGCTTGCCTGTTTGCATGCAGCTACATTGCATGCGCAGTGCCTGGGCTGTTAGCTCTCCCCCACCCCCGGAGGCGGTCTTCAACCTCAAAAAGGTTGGGTACCACTGATCTAATGGACAAAAAATCCTTTAGAATTAATAAATGACTAAAATCCTGTTGGACTCTTAGCCTCCAACTCTATTTAGAAAAATTAGAGTACAATATGATCTAGGGCAGGCTTTCTCAACGAGGGTTTCATGAAACCCTGTGGCTTCTTGGAGGCCTTGGAAAAAAATTCTGGAATGTGTGGGAGTTAATTTATTTTGGATATATTCTTAAGATTTGTTAAACATTTATTGGGTGATGTAACCAAATATCGTCATGTTGACTTTCCTGCCTTTCCCCAAATGGCCAATGATGGACCAGGAGGAGTGGGAAAGGGAGGGGCCCTGGGTGAGCGTGTACACAGCTATGCTTCCCCACCATATTCTGCATGATTACTGCACTTCTTGGTTTCCCGAAGCTTGAAGAATGTTTCAAGGGTTTCTCAATGGTAAAAAAGTTGAGAAAGGCTGATCTGGGAGCTTACACACAGGACCCTTGAATTCTTTAGAGATGCGTAAGTAGTGACAGAGAAGTTGCTTAATTTTGACTGTATCTTGGTATGTTTGAAGTGAAAGAGTGGCTAAAAGGATGCTGGCCCTGGTTACAGAGAGCTACTGTTCTTTGAGAGTCTTGAGGGCTTGGCAGCCATGGAAATAGTGAACAGCTGCTTTGAAGAGATTTGAAAAGGATTTGCATTTCAATTGTCTTGCCATGTGATTTTTACCTATTCTGGGAGGCAGCAGTAAGAGTGATAGAGCAAGCTGAAGGATTCACAGCAGAAACAAGCAGATGGCTTATTAGTTTAATAGCCATGTGAATTTTGAAGTTGTTGGAATAATTTAAGATGGCATGGCCTTGAAGGTGAGTAGCTAGTAATAATTTTCTTTTCCTCTGCAACTAAATACAGGATTGGATTTCCATAGCTTTCCAAAATTTCTGGTGTGAAATAGCTGTTAATGATAGTAGATAGCTACAACAGAATCTTTTTATCTCCATGTTCTGCATTTTTCCAACTCAGGCCTGTAGTTATGTTGATTATAGTGAGTTGTTAAATCAATGCTGTAAACTTCTTCATTTTCTATGAATGCCAATTACTCTTAAGTACAATCTCAGGATTCATAAAAAGTGAGAAGTACTAGTAGTGTATTTAATTTATATTTTGAACTGAATGGACATTGTTAATTGATTCAAATGTAGATTTATTGACAGTTGAATTCTAAATTGTGTAACTCCCTTCTAAACTAAAGTGGACCATAGGAAATAACTCTGCTTAGTTTTGCACTGTAAATCTGTTTTGTCTGATCAAATGAAAGAGGATAAAGGTGTTTACATTAATTTTTGTAATTAACAGAGTGTGTGGTAGCTGATTTCTTCATTACTAAAGAAAGTGAACATTCATTGTTAGTGTTTGTAAATTCCAAGGTTCAGACTATACAATACACAGACAACAAATTAAGCTTGTGAACCATATCTGTATTGTCACTTGTTGGCAATTAATGCACTGTCATGAATGAAGTGGCTCAGTAAAGATTCTTTTAAAAATTGTGCATTGGATTCCAATGGGTATGTAGGAGATGAGATTCTTGTTTAAGTCCTAAGTCACATTTTCTGACAGGCAGTCCACTTCTAAATGTTTCTTACCTTGAAAACATTACAAGGTTGACATAAAACAGCTGTGATCTGATGACAAAAAAAATCCATCACACCACTTGTGTTCTGAGCAGGCACTTGGGAGAACTTCTGTTATCCATTTTGAAGCCTATGAGCTGACCATTATAAACACCGACTAACCATTCTTGATAGCTATGAGTCCTTACTAACTTTTACTAATGTTAACCAAAGCAATTACAAAACAGTGATTGCAAGCTTCACAAGGCTGAATGTTAAAAAACACTCCCCCCACCCCCATTGCACATTGTTTTCAAAGGATTAAAGTCAAATCAGATAATCTCTATAGTAGAAATTGAAAGTGGGCATTTTTGCAAGCCCAGCAAAACTGGTGGGTGTACTGTACAGAGTGCTCAGTGGTACCAGTGTAGTCACAGTATCCAGTAGAATGCAGTGCCACTGTGGTAATGATGGTTGATGTCAAGCACAAAAACTCAACCCAAACAAGGTGAGGGGTTGGAAGCCTAGCAGCACCAGGGCAGTATACAGTGTCCAGAAAACTCAGTGCCCGGGAGGGCCGGGGCTGCATGGAGGGGAAGCGGCGTACCTTTGGGCGGCGTCGGCTCCTACCCTGGCAGGTTTGTGGACGTCGTAGTCCGGGCGGAGCTGAGGCGGGCGGCGATGTTGTGGGCCGCGGGGCTGTCGGCGGCGTAGTCCGGGCGGAGCTGAGACGGGCGGCGATGTTGTGGGCCGCGGGGCTGTCGGCGGCGTAGTCCGGGCGGAGCTGAGGCGGGCGGCCATGTTGTGGGCCGCGGGGGTGTCGGCGGCGTAGTCCGGGCGGAGCTGAGGCGGGCGGCCATGTTGTGGGCCGCGGGGGTGTCGGCGGCGTAGTCCGGGCGGAGCTGAGGCGGGCGGCCATGTTGTGGGCCGCGGGGGTGTCGGCGGCGTGGTGTGGATGGCGGAGCGGCTCGGCGGCGCGCTCTGAGTCTGCGTGGCCATTGGTGTTGTGTGCGCGGCGGCGGCGAAGGGCGTCAGAAGCGGGGAGGCGGCGGCTGAAGTTTGTGGATGTCGGCGGCAGCGGGGAGCCAGAGAAAGGCGGCGAACGGAGGAGCGGCAAGTGGAAGAGTGGGGGTGGGAAGGGTGTGCCGGTTGGTGGCTGGGGATGTGGCGGGTGGGGACGGACATTCGGGGTGGGGGTTGGAAGCGCTGGGGTGTCGTTTGGAAGGCCATAGGCAGGGTAGGGCATGCAGTGGGCGGAGGGGAAGGTTTTCCCCCGAAGTCCTGGGCCATGGGGCAAGCCTCCTGCCCAGCAGCCATCCGCCAAGGATGGCTGTTTGGGTGGAGTGTGGAGTTAGCGGCGGGCTGTCGAGACGGGCCAAGTGTCCAACAGGGAGGCGCGCTTTGCGCGCCTCCCATTGGACACTTGGCCCTGGACTGGCACTCAGAGGAGTGAACCAGGAGCCGCTTCGCGGCTCCTGATTTGCTCCTCCAAGTTTTTATCCCGGACAGAGCCCGCCCTAACTCCTCCCCACCTGCCCTTAGTCCGTGGCGCCCGTGGCGCCACGGGCGGTTTAAAGACTAGTAATAAAGCCCATTTGTAAAAATGGGCATGTGGAGGCCGGGGGCCAAGGCTGCACAGGCGGGCACAGCGTCAGCAGTCGCAGTGTCGGAAGAGCAGGGGTGGGGCGGCACAGCAGGGGCGCGACGTAGACATGCCGGTGCTGGCGGGCTGGGGCGAGGGCCTTGGTGGGTGAGTGGAGGAGCATGGGCCGTCGCAGGCTTCCTGGGGTCTGGCGTGGCGAGGTGGAAGGTTCCATGTGGCATGGTTGGGCCTGGGCGGTATGCACTGTCCCCAGTGAAGCCTTCGCGGGGTGAAGGCTTCCCGGGGCTGGCGGAGCACGGCGGGAGGCTTTTGGCAGGCTGCGCGGCCGTGGGGGCGGCTGCTGGGTGGGAAAGGAGCAGGGGTGCCGCGCCCTCGACACGGCGGCCCTGCAACTGTAGCGTGGGCCTCCGTTCCCCGTCCAGGGCAGCCGTGTGGGGGGCGGGAAAAGAGGACTCACCATGCAGGAAGTCTTCTTTGTCTGTGCGGCGACTCCCTGGCCAGCCCAGGCAAGGCGGGGCCGCGCAGCTCCCTATAGGCCGCTTGGCCTTGGATTGACACTTGGAGGGCCCAATCAGGAGTCCCTTCGTGGCTCCTGATTGGGCCCTCTGAGTTTTTATCCCGGACAAGGCCGCCCTTTCTCCTCCCCTTTTGCCCTTACCCTTTTATTTAGACCGCTCCACAGGAGCGGTTTAAAGATGAACAAATCACTTGGTTTGCTATTACCATTAATCTATAGTAATAGAAAAACTGGCTTGTCTATGTCTGTATATTTATTTATATTCCACCATTCTCCCCAAAGGGGACCCAATGTGGGTTACATCAATCACCTCTCTGCCATTTTATCCTCAGAACAAACCTGTGAGGCAGGTTAGGCTTCAGGGTATGTGAGTGGCCCAAGGTCACCCAGGAGGCTTCGGTTCCAGAGTGGAGATTTGAGTCTGGATTTCCCAGATTCTACATTGACACTTTAAACACTCCAGCACATTGGCAGGCATAAAACACATCAGACAATATATCTAGGGAATTCAAAATTGGCCACCAGCTTTGGGATGCTTCTGGGAGTTCCATGGTCAAAACCGAAAGGCATGGGACAATCCTGGCCCAGGTGAGACAAACCACACGGTGCTATTTGCAAATGGAGATAAAGGTTTCTGTGGCAAGCGTATTTTAGTAAAGAATGCTACATGTTTGAAAACCGGCCACTAATCCCAGTATGATGATGAAAGTGGTAGTGTCAAAAGTGAACTGGCATGAAGCAGGTTAGACAGCATGTACTAGAGCTTCAAGCAAGCTGCCATATATCTTCAAGAGTTAGATCTCCAACTGTCAGGGAAGGTTTCTGGGTGACACACTCTCAGCTGACCCATCCCTCCTGGAGGACAGGAAAATAATATGGTTTTGGGTCCCCACTAGGGTGAAAGACTGACTATGGTTTTTATCATGACTGGAATTTTAATGATATTGTAAACATTACATAATTTGTCATATTTGTCATAAACATTACATCATTTGTCACCTCCTCTGTCTTGACAGAGTGTAGTTAATAACTTCATACTCCAGCAGGAATTTGGGGTGATCTTTGATGTCTCCTTAACAATGGAGGCACCGTTCACTAAGGCAGCTTTCCAGGTAGAACTACTAGCAGCCTGCCTGATCTGGAGAATCTGGCCAGAGTGATTGATCCAACTGTTACTTCTAGACGAGACTACTGTAACTCATTCCACGCAGACCTAATTCCTGACCTTGACCCAGCTGGTTCAAAATGCAGCTGCGTGGAACCTTAAAAGGGCACCATGGAGGAAACATATTCAACCAGTCCTCCAGCAGCTGCATTGGTTGTCGGTTAAATTCCAGATTAAATTCAAGACCTTCTGCAGTCTGTGCCCTATGTATCTCTCTCACTATACCCCCAGATGAAACCTAAAATCTACAAAAGCAATTGTGCTGGTGCTCCTTGGCCCTAAAGCGCAACTGGCCTCTACCAGAACAGGGCCTATTTGGCCCTGGCCTCAGCCTGGTGGAATGGACTGCTGGCAGAGATGCAGGCCCTGATAGAACTATCTAAGTTCTGCAGGGCCTGCAGAGCAGTGTTATTCTGCCAGGCATATGGCTGAGGCCAGGACACAGATAACCTGTATGCCCCTCCCCAGCAGAGCACTCCATGCCAACAGATATTCTGAGACAGCATTGGGGTAAAGCAGCCTTTCCCAACTATTTTACTGGTGAGAAACCCCTTAAGCATTCTTTGGGCTTCAAAAAACCCCAGAAGTGACACAATTATGCAAAATATGGTTGGGAAGCAGAGCTGTATACACGCCCACCCAGGGACCCTTCCTTTCCCATCTCCTCCTAGCCCATCATTGGCAATTTTGGGGTGGTGGGGGAGGGTAGGTTGACATGACCATATATGGTCATATCACCCAATTAATGTTTAAGAAATTATTTTAAAAATATATAAAAATTAATTAACTCTTAAGCCATTTGAGGAACCCTACTCAGGCTGTCAAAGCACCTGAGAAACCTGGGGTAGAGTTTTTACTGTTTTTTATCATTACAGTTTTTATAATCTGATTTTAATACTGTTGCATACACAAACATTGTATACCATCCCAACTATGGATGCAGACAGGGGCAGTTAATAAAGCAAATAAATAAATAAAGCAAATTAGCCTTCACGTAGGACTATCAGATCTTCCACCACCACAATGATGATTAACAGTCCAGTGCCTCAGCTGGGAGTTGTAACTTCTGTTCCACTTGTAGAACAGATAATATTCCATTGTCTTGGGGGGGGCGGGGGAAGATGGGAGCTTAGAAGGCTCATTTCCAGCAAGCTCCCTTACTGGTTGTGGGCTAATTGTCCCTGCGATCAGAATTATGAGAGGTACGCTTTCCTCTCTACAGATTTCCTTTGGTAACCTCACTGGAGGCCTTGAACAGGATCGGTGGAGGTCCAAATTCTCCAGATCTTAAGTCTCAAGTGTGAGGGGTTTTGACACCAATGATGCCATTTCTACATTTTATCTACGTTTTCTTGTTGATGTAGAACATCTACTGATGCAGTCCCTCCAATGGAAGTCTAAGGACATGATGTCCATAGTCCCACCCCCAGGGACCGCGCCAGTACATGGGCAGTAACGCTAGAGCAATGAGGCATGTTCAGTGCTCTGATGTCACTGCTGCCCGTCTTCCAAGGCTGCTCCCACCCTCTGGAGAGTGGGGGCAGCCTCAAGATACTGGTGGAGGTGGGTCCAGCCCAGCAAGACACAGCGGTGTGTTGTGCTGGGCTGGCCCCGCCCCCGCTATGCCTCCAAGGTTGCTCCCGCCCTTCAGAGGGCAGGACCAGCCTTGGGAGACTTGCGGGGGTGGGGCCAGCCCAGCACAACCTGCCTCCAGGTAAGGAGAGGGGTTGGGTGTGGGGGGAAGATGGGAGAGGGCAGGGAACAAGGATTCTCACCCCTTATGTGGATGTTCCACATAAGGGGTGAGAATACTTGTTGGTAGATTTATTCTGCTGTACAACTTCCAGCTCTACAATCTCCGTGAAGCTTACCTAGCTTTTCATCAACAACACCTAACAAACGTGACTGCCTTAATTGTGAGTCTTGAGCATGGAAGTTTTCTTCCCTTTCCAAAGGCACTCAGTGTAACTGTCTTGTTGAATAAGGAAGTGAGCTCTCTCCTGCAGTCCCTTCTTGGTAATGTCAGCCAGTGCTCCAAATTGATTTCACAGTGACCTCTAGTGGCTCTAGTGAAGAAGAAATAAAAGAGCCGTTTTGGGATATAAATCTGGGCAGGCCAGGTATTTCTGACTCTTCAGACGGATGCCAGGATCAGGACAGGACTGTCCAGTGCTTTGGATAAAATTTTTCAGATGTCACTGGATATAGTTACTGGTAAAAAGTATTACAGTTACAACTTGAACTCATTTGAAATTAAGGGCAAGAACCTATTGGGCAAAACGAACAATAACGTGATAAAATTGGAAGATCAAGTCGTTGTATTGAATTATAAATGAATTAATAGCTTGATAAGGCTCTTTTTATATACATATATAATTATGGTTTTAATATATAATGATGTAATAACTAGTATCAAAGCCCATTTTTAAAAATGGGCTTTGAAAGGGGTCCAATGAGGAAGGGGAAGTCCAACGATCCTGCGAAGACCTTTGTGGGCCAATGGGTGCTAGAAAGGCCCCCCTCAGCTGGCTCGCTCCCTGTGCCAGCCTCCTGCTCGGTGGGGTGGCCAGCAAGCCTCTAGTGGTGAGGCTGGGCAAGTGTCTTGCTGCCAGGCAGACTGGTGACGAGCCGGGTGAGTGTCTGAAGTGGTGGTGGTCCGTCGGAGGCTTGTTGGCTGCCGTGGATGCGACGCCTAGGCTTCGTCCGGCCAACCTGCGCAGCCGCCACCTCCGAGGCTGTGCTGGCCATCCAGCTGCGCAGGCGCAGCCAGACCCCCCCCCCCCATGGCAGCCCCATAGCAGCTGGATCCAGTGTGTGGGATGGGCGCGAGCCATGGAAGTACCCTCTTTGCCGCTAGGAACCCTCTGGTGGTGACGCTGGGTGAGCAGCGAGGCTGCAGGTGGCTCGTGTGCGGCTTGCAGAGGCGGACGCTCTAGGGGCTGGCCCATTCAGATTGGCCCACTGGAGCGGCAGAAGCCCAGGCTGGACCACAGGTTCCTGTCCCAGCTAGCACCGCCTAGATGGCCCTTTCTCAAATATTAAGAGGAACCTGTGGTAAGGATTCAATATTGCTCTTGTTAAGATAATGAGATATTGAACCTATCCTTTTTTCTGAAATGATGTCAGTTAAATTAAGACATTTTAAAAAATCACCAAAAAAGAAATCTTTCACTGACTTATTCTCCTACTGGAGGGAAAAGAAGGATATCGCTTATTCGAAAAGAACTGTAAAATCTAAGGTGGAAGAAGGAGATAAAGAAGATGAAGGACGAGACAATGCACAAATGCTATGTGTAATAGAAAAACATAATAAAGAAATGAGAACCCTAACTGAGGGACTTCATAAAGAAATTTGGTTTGTGAAAAAGGAGGTCATAGACACCAAAAAAAACTTTTGAATAGAATTGATGATTTAAAGCAGTGGTCCCCAACCTTTTTATCACCGGGGACCACTCAACGCCGGGGACCAACGCCTTTTACTGAGGCCCGGTGGGGGGGGGGAGTTTACTCCTCTACTCTCAACCACTGCCCTAGCGCTCTCTGATCGCTATGGTAATGTTTAAACATCCCTTCAAAATAAGATACAGACATGCCACAACAATGAAGTGTGTTCTAAAGGGCTGGGGGGGGGATGAAGTAAAGGGCTGGGGGGAGAAGGCGTCCTTCGGGGCCCACCTCCAATTAGTCAAAGGACCACATGTGGCCCGCAGCCCACAGGTTGGGGATCACTAATTTAAAGAAATCAGTGGACTCAAATACCAAACAAAATGAAGATCATAAAAGTGGAATCTGAAATGACAGAACTAAAGGACTGCAAAGCAACATGAAAAAGTGAGGTTCGAAGTACTTTAAATTCAATCAAGAACAAAGAATCTTAGAATCAAAGGCACTTCTGAAGATTTTGGAATGACAGACCGGTGACAGGAGATAACAACTTCACTTGAATATCTTTCAGACGGAGATATCAGATGGTGGCTCAGGTCACACAGGTAGCCCAAACGGCGTTTTTTCATCTGTGCCAAGCACAGCTACTAGCACCCTATTTGTCCTCTGATCATCTGGCCACAGTGATCCACACAACTGCTCGGTCACAACAACTTTATCAGTGCTGTGGTGAGCCCAAGGTCACCCAGCTGGTTGCACATGAGGGAGTGCAGAATCAAACCTGGCTCACTAGATTAGAAGTCTGCACTCCTAACCACTACACCAAGATGGCTCTCCATATAGGGGATGGAGCAGTGTTGTTCTCTCTTGCCCCGGAAGGACGGACCAGAACCAATGGGATGAAATTAATTCAAAAGACATTCCGTCTATGCATACGGATGAAGTTCCTAACAGAGTGGTTTCTCAGTGGAACAGGCTTCCTCCATCTTTGGAAATTTGTAAACAGAGGCTGGATAGCTACCTGATGGAGAGGCTCATTCTATGAAGGTTCAAGCGGATATCAGGTTACAGAAATTGAGCAATAGGTTTATGAGTGTCCTGCATTGTGTGTGTGTGTGGTGGTGGGGGGGGGTTGGCCTAGATGACCCAGGAGGTCCCTTCCATTCTATGATTCTGTGATTTGACTCATCCAGGCCTGGCTTCTAGATCCGTTGAAAACCAGAATGGCTAGAATTTCAGACTATTATCTGGGAGATCTAATCACCACTCTGCTTTTAAAGCTCATGAACTGGGAGAGCCAGTTTGGTGTAGTGGTTAGGAGTGCGGACTTCTAATCTGGCATGCCGGGTTTGATTCTGCACTCCCCCACATGCAACCAGCTTGGGTGACCTTGGGTTCGCCACGGCACTGATAAAACTGTTCTGATCGAGCAGTGATATCAGGGCTCTCTCAGCCTCACCCACCCCACAGGGTGTCTGTTGTGGGGAGAGGAATGGGAAGGCAACTGTAAGCCGCTTTGAGCCTCCTTCGGGTAGGGAAAAGCGGCATATAAGAACCAACTCTTCTTCTTCTTCTTCTTCTTCTACATTCTCAGTCTGACATACTCAGAGGTTTATTTTGAGAAGTGGAGAATGGTGTAGATGGGGGGGGCACAAAAAGTAGGTTTGTCAGTGGGTGGGAAGGAGAAGGAGAAATGGAAGCAGTGAACATGTGAGCTGTCAGGGGGAGGGAGTTTAGGGGCATGGGGATTGTTGTTACAGGTTCTTGCACCATCCATCTGGAAGTAGCCTGACCCACCACACAACTGAACCATAGTTTTCCTTGGTGCAAGCTGTCAGTGGGTGGGATGCAGCTAAAGTTGAAGAGACAGATAAAGATTTGTTGACTAGTGGGTGGGAAGGAGAGAAGTCAGCATAAAAAGGAGAGAGATGGGGGCTTTAGGAAAGGGAAATAGTGGTGGAGGGGAAAATAAGATGCCCACTTCCTTACACCTTGCAGAAACAAAGAAGCTGATTTTTCTTTTCTCAAGTACTGATTCACGTTCATAGATTCACTGGTATACTGGTTCGTTTTGAAAGCCAAGAAAATAGGGCGATCATTGTATCTAAAGGGTTAAAGAGAGCCAGTTTGGTGTAGTGGTTAGGAGTGCGGACTTCTAATCTGGCATGCCGGGTTCGATTCTGCGCTCCCCCACATGCAGCCAGCTGGGTGACCTTGGGCTCGCCACGGCACTGATAAAACTGTTCTGACCGAGCAGTGATATCAGCGCTCTCTCAGCCTCACCCACCCCACAGGGTGTCTGTTGTGGGGAGAGGAATGGGAAGGCGACTGTAAGCCGCTTTGAGCCTCCTTCGGGTAGGGAAAAGCGGCATATAAGAACCAACTCTTCTTCTTCTTCTTAAACTTTTTTACATAAGTATTTTTACATAAGTATTCTTAGATCTGGTTATTTTAATGATGTTAAATTTTATGTTCTTTGAGAGGTAGTAACAACCTTTGATTACACAAAATAAACCCTACAGGAGATGTACATATAAATTTTATTTTTACTATGCTTACTTTGTAAACTAGGTGTATTTTGGAAACTGCTGTGGCTTATGGCTAATGCATTAAAACAATTGTATTAATATCTGAAGAAGTATGAATGCACATTATGTTGATCTTAAAGGTGCCAGTGGACTCAAAATTTGTTCTGTTATATCAATAGAACATTTTAGTATGATAAAACACTACTGTTCAAATCATAACTAGGTAGTATCATTTACTGAGCTCTGTGAAATTTACAAGATTTCGTATTATGCTGTTTAATACTTTAACAGTGACTACATTAATCTAGCATGCACTGGTGAGCAAGAACGTATTTTATGCCAATAGGAATCTGATTATTAAAACAATCTTCACTTCTGGATGGCTTTAAATAGCATTGTTTTAAGTGTGCATGTGTACATCCATATGTGTTAGCTTGTCTTTGATGCTCAGCAGACAAGGAGGAGTCATTTCCGAAGAAGCATTCACCAAATGGTTCTGTGATGAAGACAGAACCAGACTTTCATGGTTGACATATTTTTCAGTATTAAAAATTGGTGGGAGGGGAGGAAGCAAGGTGCATGCACCCTCCATAGTTCGTTTTTGTGATGAACACAGAACTTCTAGCAGGTAAAGTTAAAATACTGAGGACACAACGACTTTTCTTTTTTCTTTTTTTACATAATGGATTTTAAGGGTTAAAAGAGATGGAGACCAATGAGATAATATTACGCCTTCGTAGCCAGCTAAAAGAGGCTGAAGAAGAAAGACGAAAGGCGGCACAATATGGTTTAGAACTGATGGAGGTGCAGAATGTGTTGCAGAATCAGCTGGATGAACTGCAAAATGAAATGGTCACCTTAACAGAGGTAAACTTTAAAAACTAGATGTAGAAACATGCTCTTAGGTAAACAGATTCCTTCCTATTCAGTGGTATGGAAGCAAGTCTAGCATAGCTATAATCTTCTTTAAATATAATACATGTATTACATAAAACATCTGATGTGTTGGTTTAGTCCTTTAGCCTAAACTGTTAACAATTTAATGGCATTAATTTATGAAACAGTGTTTAAAAGTTAATGATCTCAGTGAAGGAAAAAAGGGGGGAGGGGATTATCAGGATGTATGTCTTCCTCTCCACAGTGTAGTATGATACTGTTAAACTCTCAGGTTCTTCTGAGGTGAAGAGCACCTTGGCTGGGTTTTCCCACCTTTCACTCAAGGAGGCTGGACCACATCTTCTGCAATTTTCTGTCTCCCTGTGGGGAACAACTCCTGAGCCAGTTCTCTTCCTGCCCCTAAAGGGAGCATACCTTCTTTCATGCTTGCCTTTATCTAATCCAGGGATAGTCAAACTGCGGCCCTCCAAATGTCCACGGACTACAATTTCCACAAGCCCCTGCCATTCTCCTCTATTTTCTGTCTTCTCCTTCCTCTTCGAGGCTAGGGAGAAACATTTGTGTGCAGTTAGGAAGCTCCTGTTAAAGGGCTTCTCAGCCACTTTTAAACTGTTGGAGGAATTTTTTGGCACACTTTTCACACACACACCCCTTTGTCATGGCTGATCCTTGTGTGGGCGCTTTTTCATCTGAGGGCAATTTGCCCTTCCCGATATTCAAGGATTGCAAGCCTTCCCCTGTTCTGGCCAGCACTTTCCCAGACAGGGCTGCACTGGCTGCAGCAGGGGCTTTAGAGCATCAGATGGCCCCACATGATAATTGGCATGCAGGAAACATGACATAAGGGTGGGAAGCACCATTTTGTCTGCCTGCTCCTTTGGGCTTGCCTTCCCAGGCAGCCCTCATTGGAACCCCAGTTTCCTTGCCAAGATCACACTGAGGGCCATCTTACACAAGGAAGTCACGTGGGTGGATTTGGAACCCCATTCATCCCCTATGGACTGGGCTAAATTCATTTATTGTACTGAGGAAGGAGATGGGGGTGATATTCAGAGAGGGGATTTCCCCCCCTGTGTGTTCAACTCTTGAAATGCCAAACCCTGCTTACCAATCTGGGTCTTGCATTCCTCCTCCTCAGGCCAACTTAACACATTCTTGGTTGAACAAGGCAGCACAAAAAAGATCCAGGATGGATTCCTTAGATGCAGAGTTTACAGACAATAAGAGCACTCCTCATGAGGAAGAATTTCTTTCTGATGAGGACATAGGGGAAGATTTTAAGGTTCCAGAACTCTCCAAGAGGTTCTTCAAACCTGATGACTACCTCTTGTGTAAGGTGCTGGCAACCATGGCTCCAAAAACAGTTGAAGCCAACATTAATGCAATTGTTAACCCAGGCTTTTTTCCTACCTGAGAAGCTTTTGATAAGCTTTTCCCCTTTCCCCAGTTTCTTGAAAAGAAAATAAGGGAGGAATGGACAAAGCCATTGTCAAATATATATGTTGTGGATTGTCAACACCAGTATGCCGAAAATACACTCAGTCCTTCTTGTCAATGCACTTACTGCTGCTTTACAGGTCTTTGGCCTGCTGTCAGAGGACGGCCAGGGATCCCCAAGGGATACCAGTGATATAAAATATGCTTTAAGAAGGGCATACAAAGCCATGGCCATGGTGGTCAGGGCTGCCTCCATTATTTCTATTGCTAACTGGGCTTCCATTGTTTGGTCCAGGAAGTTGTTACAACTGCTTCCAGAGGAAAACAGAAAGGAGATTGAGGGAGTTCAGAGGATGTTCCAGACCTCATCCTTTTCTTCTGATGCCTTCCTTGACATTATGGTCTTCACGGCCAGAGCCATGGCAGCCTAATTATTGGCTCATTGCGGACTTTGGGTGATGGCCTGGCAAGCTTAATCATAGTTCAAAATCAGTTGTCATTGCATATCAATTTCAGGTGGACATGTTGAATAAGGTATTAGTAGAGACCATTAATAGAAGGTTATGCCCAAGTACATTCAAAGAGGGGATAGGAAGAGTTTCAGTTACTCCTTTTGTCCCAAGCACAAGCTTTCAAGTTTCCGTCAGGATTCCGGAAGGGGATTCTAGTTCCAAAATCGGGGTCAAAACGAGAGGGGGAGGCCACCCCAGATATTTCAGACAATTCAACACCCAGTCAGACAAGAGCAACAACAAACTAGCAAGAGCATGGCTGCCTGGCAGTTCCAGTAGGCAGGGGTCTTGCCCTATTCTGAGACACCTGATCAGGTCCCCTAATCTAGCGATGCCCAACCTGTGGGCCGCGGACCACATGTGGTTTTTCGACTAATTGGAGGTAGGCCCTGAAGGACGCCTTCTCCCCCCCCCTCCCCGGCCCTTTACTTCATCCCCCCCGGCCCTTTACAACACACTTCGGGTGCCATTGTCTCCCATCACTCCCAGATGGGACTATCTCATTGCAGAGAAACAAACTCAGGGTTCCCATTGATTTGTCATTGTCATGAGTTAAAATTTCCATGAAAATAAAATGTTCCTTATGTTCATTGTTGTGGCGTGTCTGTATCTTATTTTGAAGGGATGTTTAAACATTACAATAGCGATCAGAGAGCGTTAGGACAGCGGTTGAGAGTAGAGGAGCAAACTACCCCCCCACCGGGCCTCAGTAAAAGGCGTTGAGTGGTCCCTGGTGATAAAAAGGTTGGGGACCACTGCCCTAATCTATGTTTGGGCAATGGAGATCATCACCTCAGATTATAATGCCATGTCATACATTACCAATACAAGGCCCTTCCCTTCAGCCTGTCCTCAGCACCTCAGTCCTTCATCAAATTGTTGGTCAATCCTTGTTCAGGGTCCCATTTAGCACCCTCACCTCAGTGGTACAACCTGGCTGCATGGTGATTGAGTGGGAAGCACTAATGGCTAGGGGTCACTCTTCAGAGGTAGTCAACAATGCTAGGTTCTAGGAAATATTCCACCACTAGACTTTAGAACTATACCTTGAAAGCCTCCCATTTGGTGATGCAGAAGAAAACAAAGACCCATAGACCTGGGTTTCATCAATTTTGCATTAGATTTCCTATTAGAAGGACACACCAGGGGTTTCCACACTATGTAGGAAAGTGGCGGCCCTGGCCACAGTCATGCCAACAGTCCAGGGCATCTCTCTGACATGACATACACACATCTGCAGGTTCCTCAAGGGTACAGCTACAAGGGATCCTCCTGTGTGTTATCACTTCATGACAAAGCGTTTACATGTGGTTCTTTTGGCCTCGACCAAGGCTCCCTTTGAACCAATTCAGACAATTCCTCTAAGATTGCTTAGAATGAAGACTCTGTTTTTGGTGGCCATTACATTGGCCCGCAGAGTGTCTAAACTTGGTGCCCTGACAACCAAGATGGAATTATGAATTTTTCATAAGGACAGACCCACTTATGTCTGCTTAATGTATTATATAATATATTTGTAGGGGGTGGTAAGTAGAGACAAATCCTGGTTCATAGTGCAGGTACCTATGAATTCATTAGTTGTTGGCATTTTATGTGTACTTGTCAAACAGTGTTAGATATTCTTGAGGGCACCCTGAATGCTTGTGACATCAGAGTTAAAATAGTGGATCACAGTTCAAGGCTAAATGCTTACAGACTATTAAGTTTGCAATTCCTAGCTCTTGTTTCATTCTGGAAGGCATAACCATTCATTGTGTATCTATGGTTAAAAAATGGTTTCTCTACTCCTGCCTGTGGGCAGAGGTTTTTATAGTTCTGTGATATATTTTTGTAGATATATTAACCTACTGTTCCTTGCAGTTAACACTTGTAACTTTTAAAGTTTCTCATAATCAAAATTGATGAGATTGTTGATTGCACAACCAATCTTCTTTGAATCTTTGTTCAATGATGAAGAACTTATGTACACAATTGGTACAGGGTACAGACAGAATAAGAGCCTCTTGTGGCGCAGAGTGGTAAGGCAGCCGTCTGAAAGCTTTGCCCATAAGGCTGGGAGTTCAATCCCAGCAGCTGGCTCAAGGTTGACTCAGCCTTCCATCCTTCCGAGGTCGGTAAAATGAGTACCCAGCTTGCTGGGGGGTAAACGGTCATGACTGGGGAAGGCACTGGCAAACCACCCCGTATTGAGTCTGCCATGAAAACGCTAGAGGGCGTCACCCCAAGGGTCAGACATGACTCGGTGCTTGCACAGGGGATACCTTTACCTTTACAGACAGAATGTCGTATTAGTGAGTCTTTTGAGAACTCTTTGAGGACCATGGTTATAAGAAGTTGTCCCATATGACCTCAGTGTGTGTAAATCTTTCTCTGAAACTGTTGCCCTCTTTCATATATGTTTAGTGAGAATCTTTATTCTTAAAACCTCTGCTTTCATATTTGAAGCCTAGTGAATTTTAAAAGAATTTCATAGCTTTGCTTTGTGTGTTTGCACTATTGAAAGTAAAAGGATTAGTATGCATATAGATTACTCACACTGCATCATAGATTGTGGTCTACTTAAAAGTATGGCATTTCTTTTTCAGAAGTTTGAACAAGAAAAATATTCTCTCCAGAGAGAATTAGAACTAAAGTCTAGAATGTTGGGAAGTCTAAATGCTGAATATGATACGCTGAAGCAGCTACAAAATACACAGCTAGAAACACTGCGAGAACAACAAGAAAGACTGCATGGACAAGAAATAAATGAACTTAAGACTAAGGTTTGGAGTATACCAACATGTGTAATATACAGTGTCTATGACTGATACCTACAACAAATAATTACTTGCTGTACATTTATTTAAAAAGTTCTAGACACTATTCATTGGACAAAAGCGTTTGGGTTAGAATAGTTTTTTTCTAGCTAAGTGGTAACTTAGCTGGTTATTAAACTTGATTAGACAGTGTAAAGTATTATGACAACATAATTGGAATTTGTCTTGGTTCTTTTGGATACTAAGCAATATATTTTATCCAAATGGCATATGCAGCTGTACTCTGCAATCTTAAAAATCAGCTGTAATTCATAAGTGGTTGAGTTGGGAAGCGAGGGTGGGAAGAGTGTCTGGTCTTCTGCCAGCATGTACTAATGGGGTTTTGAAGCTCGATGGAACATTACTTGTAAATTGCAGAGAAACATGTTTCAGGGGATCAAAATGCAAGGTGCATAATAATTGCCTACAATGACATAACAAATGTGCTGTTCCTAAGGTGGAAAAACTGAAATCCGAGCTAGATGAAAGTCTGCTTAGTGAAAAGCAGTTGAAGCACAAAGTTGACCATCTTAAGGAGATCATTACTTCTAAATCACAAGAACTGCGTATAATGTCAGAGCGTGTTCATGAAACGATGTCTTCAGAAGTGCTCAATCTACAACTTGAGCTAATAGCTCTTGAAAACTCAAAGGTATGTGGAAAATTAATGTGGATGAAATAGCTAATACGAAGCATTAGTCTGTTTGGAATACTATATGCTTGTAGGCTAGGCTGCATCTAGGGAAGCCAACTCTTTATTGCAAAAACTGGATCATATTGCAGTTCAGCAGTTAATGTCCTTGAGAACCATTGAAAGTAATATAATGTAAATGCCAATCATAACTATTTTATTTATTTATTTATTTATTTATTTATTTATTTATTTATTTATTTATTTAGATTTATGTACCGCCCTCCCCGAAGGCTTCAGTCACTGTATATATGGGTTTGGGGTTTCTTACAGTTCAAGTAAAGGGCTGATTCTTTGAGTTGGCACTGCAGCCATCAGCCAGCTCCTTGTAACCCCATCCCATGTATTCCTCATATCTGGAACCTAGACTATATAAATCACTGCCAGGTACCATTATGTTCTGATTATCTTACCTTGCAGATTTATAGTGAAATTATCCTGGGATCTAGTCTTGTATGAAAGGTGGCATATAGATTATTTGGCCACAGTGGTATGTCTGAGGATATAACTTCTTGCTGCACAGAAATACTAACTTGGTTCATAATTTTGCAACAGGGAGAACTTGAGGATAGGTTACACGAACTGCAGTACAGCAAAGAACAACTAGAACTTGTAAACAGAAATCTCAGCAATCGTGTCTCACGGCTTGAAGAAGAGAGAGAAGACAAAGAAAAAGATCTTGCTTCTTATTGTAATGCATTAGAGGTGATGTATATTGCTTGCTGATGCATCATGTGACAGATGCTACTCTCTTTCATCTTAAAATAGTAGAGCCTGATTATTTTATGCATATCTCTTTCAGTGCAGTCTTGTGCAAAGTTCAGTCCAATCAATTGCAGTGGATTTATACTGGAGTGACAACAGAATTACAGCATTCTCTTACACAAACTGAAATATTTGAACTTAAGTGATGATCAGGTGTAGTGCTGGTACTGAAACTGCTGAATATTTCTTCAGAACCAACTTGGCATCTAGACCTACTTGGTAGCATATGACAAGAGCTTCTGGAAGCAAATTGCAGTGGAGTCCACCAGTTGGTACTGCCCATTCTGTTAGCTCATGCTGTCTTACGTTATCAGTAAGTGAAGTAGGCTTGGAACAGAAATGAATCCTACTGCTAATTGACTCCATGTAGCCATTTGTCCGGCAGATTTCCTCTCCACAAGCGCACAGCCTGAGAACGATCAGAAATAGATTTGTTGCAGCACGTATAGTTCTACTGGCTACAGTAAACTTATTTCATCCCACTCTAGAAGAAGAGAAGAAGGGCTGGGGTTTTGTTCCCTGCTTTTCACTGCCCAGTTTGGTGTAGTGTAGAGAGCCAGTTTGGTATAGTGGTTAGGAGTGCAGACTTCTAATCTGGCGGGCCAGGATCGATTCTGCGCTCCCCCACATGCAGCCAACTGGGTGACCTGGGGCTCGCCACGGCACTGATAAAACTGCAGCCAGAGATATCAGGGCTCTCTCAGCCTCACCCACCACAAGGTGTCTGTTGTGGGGAGAGGAATGGGAAGGTGACGGTAAGCCGCTTTGAGACTCCTTTGGGTAAAGAAAGCAGCATATAAGAACCAGCTCTTCTTCTTCTACCCAAAGGAGTCCCAAAGCAGCTTACAATCACCTTCTCTTCCTCTCCCCACAAACAGACATCCTGTGAGGTAGGTGAGACTGAGAGAGCTCTGATGAAAAACTCTGTGAGAATTGCTCTAACAGGACTGACTAGCTAAAGTTCACCCAACTAGCTGCATGTGGAAGAGCTGAGAATCAAACCTGGCTTGCCAAATTAGAAGCCGTCACTATTAACCATTACACCAAGCTGGCTCTCTAACCTGCCCCATACTCTTCAATCAGTTAGGCTTCTTGAACTTGTCCATGACTTAGCTACATCACAAGTTTGTGCACTTGTTATGTATTACTGGATGTAGGGCAGAAATAGTTGCTTATGCTGCTCTTTTAAACTGAACACTTGCATTGGCTAATAATTGCTGCTATATGGAGTACAAGATGAACAACCTAATCCAGGCCACTTTGAAAGTCTTCAGGACCAGCTTAACTTCCACATGCTAGTCACCAGGTGCCACCTACTGAAAACTGGTCTTTTCCTTTCACAATCTCAGTAAGGTGTCCTACACTTCAGAGTAGGAGTCTGCTGATATTATAATGCCCCAATATTTGATTTACAATGTAGACTCATTTGGAATACCGTGTACAATTCTGGTCACCATATCTCAAAAAAGACCTCACTGTGCTAGAAAAAGTACAGAGAAGGGCAACCAAGATAATTAGGGGTCTAGGTGCTCCTTCCCTATGCAGAAAGGCTGAGGAGTCTGGGACTTTTCAGTTTAGAAAAACTAAACTCCCCAAATGCTAGAACTTGAGAGCATCCAGTGAAGTTGATGAGCAGTAAATTCAGGATGGACAAGAGGAAATACTTCTTTATGAAGATCAAAATGTGGAATTTGTTGCCAGAGGATGTAGTGATGGCCTCAGGAATAATAGGGGATTACATGGTGGATAGGGCTATCAGTAGCTACTAGGCATGGTGACTGAGGGTCTTCATTTAGAGACACTAAACCTCTAAGACAGGAGGCAACATCAGGGTAAGGTCTTGGCCTCTGTGCTCTTTTGTTGCCTCCAGAGGAACTGGTTGGCAACTGTGTGAGACAGAATGCTGGTCTAGATGGATGATTAGTCTAATCTAGCGGGGCTCTTTTTATGATTTTATGGTGATCACCATAGTGAACAGAGGTTCTGACAATCAAAAGGAGGCATATGTTCTAATAATTTTCTCCTAGTATACATCAATAAGGTCTTTTGGATTCCATGTTTGAATTGCAGTACTTTCTACTTCGCTCAGTGAAAATGAAAATTCTTTGTTTTTCCATTTACGATGATGGATTTGCAATTGTGACTGACAAACTGATGGGTTGGGCAGGCTTCATTTGTGACTGGCAAACAGTATTATAGATTGAAGAAGCTGAAAAAAAAGCCATGTGCATAAGGATTTATTTGATTTTATACTGTCCTTCTCAGTGGTTGCCGCATTAAGATACTAATGCATTTTGTTTGTTCTCACCTGTAGAAAGCTCGTGAGGTGAATAGGGATCTTCAGGCTCAATTAGATCACGCACAGCAAGAGGCCTTAGATCCTTCCAGTAAAGGCAATTCTTTGTTTGCTGAGGTACTGATTTTTGTTAAGGTTAACCGAAAAGATTTGCACCAAATCCTGTGTGAAACTCAGTAATTATATTTCCTTTTGTGAAAAACCTTTAGCTTTGGTTGCTTCAGAACTGAAGTGTTCAGAAACTGAATTTACAAGGTTCATACAAGTCTTTGTTGCTTGTTTTATTTATTAAAATATTTATACCATGCCTTACCTCTTGGGTGACAAGATAGCTAAAATGTCAGTTAAGTTCATTGTTCTAAGCTACATACTTAGGATTGTCAACCTTCATGTGGGACCTGGAAACCACCCAGAATTACAAGAGATCTCCATACGGCAGAGATCAGCTCATTTGGAGAAAATGGTTGCTTAGGAAGGTGGAGCACTATGGTATTATATTTCATGGGGGTCCCTCCCTTCCCCAGGTTTAACAGATTAAGAGGATAAGTACAAATAAAAAAGCAGTGGTAATGCTAAATAGTCTAGTGTCAAGACAAGGATGTAGCTCTTCTTTCAGGTAGCTCCAGTTCCAGCTCTGGGTCTTAATTTTTCAGGAACTGCCATCTACAGGTACCTTTAAGCTCTTGCTTAAAGCATACTTAAATGCAACACAGAGGAAGAATAGTATTTTTCTTTAAGGTTGACCCATGTTCCTATTGGATAAATTGATCTAAAGTTTTTGTGTTACCCCAGCCCTTCATTAAAAAAAAAAATACTCAGGGTAAAAGTGGAAACATTGGACAACTTGGTGAGGGATTGGAATCACTAGTTGGACATGGATGGAATAAAGTACAAGTGCATTGTTGTTTTTAAAATAAAGACCAGATCATTTTTCCACCAGCAGTTTTGATGCTACTCAATAAAACAGCTATTAATTAACATAAATAACTAGCCTTGCAGCAGAGAAGCTCAAATGTGTATGGAACACAGATTAATAATGCAAAGGTAACTACATATAAGTTGATTTAAAAGATATATTTTATGTCCTGCACTGTGGTTGCAGATGACATGTTAATGTATAAAAGTGTCACTGATACATGTAACCATTTTTACCATAAAACAAAATTAGAGTCCAGTGGCACCTTTGGACTCTGATTTTGTTTTGTTGTGCTGCTTCAGACCAACACAGCTACTCACTTGAATCCATTTTTACCATGTTCCTTATTATCTTAAAGGTGGAGGACAAGAGAGCAGAAATGGAGCGACAGCTTATCAGTGCAAATGTAAAATACCAGTTACTACAAAAGCAGCATACTTTTATTAGAGAACATCTGCAAAGAATGAAGGTATGATTAATACAGAATTTCTTTAGGCAGAAGGAAAATGAATGCCGGATAGGAACTGAGTGTGTATGTTAGCTTTATTGATACACCATTTCTAGTTCTTGTATGCAAGCAGCATACAATTCTTAGAAATCTCAGGCGGTTAAGCTAATAGCTATGCGTGTGTTTGTAATTACTTAGCGTTTCTAAGCATTTATGTGCTTTAATGTGTGTGGGGTACATAAATAGTTCTATACTAATTCTGTAAACTACTTGAAAGAGTACAGAACAGTGGTTCTCAACCTTCCTAAGGCCGCGACCCTTTAATACAGTTCCTCATGTTTTGGTGACCCCCCCAACCATAAAATTATGCAAGTGTTCTTTCACAGAAATTAAACCAAAACTGACCAATGCCGTGAAGATCCATTGTTCATGATTGCATATAAATTGTTTTTCCCCCAGGGTTTCTCAGTTCTGCCTCTTGTCCCATCATGCTGATCTCTGCTCCAGACAGACAAACGCTCTATCTCGATCTACACTGCAAGGCTGTTGTGTGGATGGCACCGCTTCAGCCAAGCTGCTTGCCCTGCCGCAACCCCTGTGAAAGGGTCGCTTGACCCCCAAAGGGGTCCCGACCCCCAGGTTGAGAACCACTGGTACAGAAGGACAACTATTTTCCCCTTCTTCAGTGGGTATATGTGTCTAGAATCTCCTTCTAGTGGCATTTAAGTAACTTGATTGTAATTCATATTCCAGGCTAGTAGGGATGTTTTGGATAAGGCAAATATATTTTGGAAAAACTTGTTACAGCAGGCAAAGCATTTTATGTATTTAATATTGTATTTATATACTAACTTCCCATTTTGGCTCAGATTGGTGTATGTTGAAGTTAGAGATGCAGTCTATCTTGATTATGGTGCTGAGGACTGCAAGTTCTCTAGATCCTGGTTATCCTGTACAATTCCAAATGCTTGAGTTGTCTGAGTGAAGATTATTGCATGAGTGCTGATCCAAAATCCGATTGGATTTACAGCTACAGATGGCTACACTACTTCGGATGAAGGGATCACAGGGAGAGCATGATCAGCTGGAACGTTTACAGAACATGCTTCAACAAAAGAATAGTGAAATAGAAGAACTTCTAATGAAAGTGAAGCAGCTGGAAAAGTCCAAGGTATGTGCTTTAACAATAAAAGCTTCTTTGTGTCCAGCTTCATTTAGCAGGGAAGTACATAGTATTGTACTCTTCCCTTGGGGGGAAAATAATGTGTTCCAGGGTTTAAAAGTAGTCTGAAAGCCCTTGAGTTAACATCCAACTTAATGAACTACTACAGAAAGAGCTCACCCTCCTAACTATTGGGAACCCTTTGTATAGAAAACAAGACTCCTATTCTGTGTTCTAGAGCCACAAACTAAGGACAAGAATCCCTTCTCCATGGGATGTGGGCCTCTGCATTCTTCAGGGGGAGGAGCTGTATCTTCAGTGGGAGTTTTTTTGTCCACAACACCTGTTCTGGAAATTCACAGACTTTGTCTCTTCAGAGCTATTTTTAAGACATTTATTTCTTCATTCTATCTCTCCTAACAGTACTGGGGAGTTCTCTTTGAGGCTTCTTAGCCCTTCTCCATCTTCTTGCTTTCATTTCATGACTAAAACAACACCCTTTATGAACTGAAGGGAGTGTGGCAGGAAACTAGCTTTCACAGGCTGCCACAACTGCTGTCTTGTGTTTGGTCAAGGCCCATAACGTGAGAGTGGCATACATTATTTAAGATGCTCTTGATGTGGAGGAACAGATGGTCCCATTTGCACTACCTTTTTTGGGAACAGGCTGTTTTGACATCAAAAGTGTTGTCTGAACCCACTTCAACACTGACCAGTCCCTCCAAGTCAAACCAACCAGTTTTGTTACCCTTGAGTCTTCAGTTGTTAAGCAGCAGCAAAAAGTGACAAAATCACCAAATCTGGGGAGAAAAAAACAAAACTGAACTCTGTTTTAGGGATTTGAGATGGACACAGTATGTATGTGTGTGTATACATACTGGCGGGAGCACTTGGCGGTCTAAAGGGAAGCGGCCCATGCCCTTCCCTTTGTGGCCTACAAGGAAGCTGCCACGGTGCTGCCGCCTGGGGGGGGCTTCCCTTCCATTTAGCCGCGAGAGCGCTTTCAAGGCTACGGGGCAGCAGGAGGGGGGAAATTTCCTTCCTTTTGCCTGGCCAAGCCCTCTTGCCGCCTTGCGGGGCTGCCGAAGAACAGGACCCCCTTCGATACCAGTCTTATGAGGGTCTGATCACATTGCTCATTTTGAAGACTATCCTGAGCTCATTTTGAAGAATATCCAGCTGCACATCCTAAAAGATCCGCCAGTAGTCAGAGAAGCTTGTAACACCGTCACACATTATTGAAAGTCATCTGCCAGTGTCCCTTTTCAATTCCAAGGCCTTGCTTCTGTGTTTCCCATTGCACAATGCCTGGCCACCACACGGACATCTGGTGTGCCCCTAGAGGAATAGCTGTTTGCCACTGCAGACTTTCTGTTCTTGGCGGCCCTTTTTCAATAGTATTTCCAAGACAGTGGAGGTCTGTGGAGTACAGAGAACCATTACCAGAATCCAAAGTAATAATTAAAAAGGAAAATTTTACACTACTTTTAGTACAATGCCAGAGTGAGCAGAAGAACTGGGTAAAACGCTTCAGACATTGGTGCAGTGATGAAATTGTGTGAAATGCTTTAGATTGTTTTAACTGGTTTTTATTAATGTTATGAATTGTTTTTTTTTATGTTATTTCAACTAATGGTTATTTAATTACTTTGTTGTTAAACACCCTAAAAAGGCTTCCCAAGAGGGGCAGTCATCATTATAATATAATTCCAAATTAAAAATACAATGTTAAAATATAGGACAGGCTTCTTGGCATAAGAAGTTACCAATCTCTACAGAGGTTCCATTACCCTGAAGCTTCCTTCAGTTCTCCATGTAGCAACATGGTCAAAATGACTGCCTGCCTCAGACCTCAGTTAAGAGATCTCACTGCCCTGGTGGAATCCACCAGCTCTTCTTTGCTCCACTTTTATCATCTCTCTTTTCCCTGCCCACTTACCATGTCAAGCTGGGTCAAAGAGCTACTTCCTGGAGAATATCCAGGAATACCTGGAGGCTATCTGATCTACAGTCCTCCAGACCTCTATTTCCTGGTTGGAGAAAAGGGGAGAACTTGTCATTCCATTGTCTTTAGATAGATCCATTTGCATTAGTATGAAGGTTCTACTGACTTTGTATGAAGATTCTACTGACTTCTCCCTCCCTGCCTGGTTTGTCAAGAGAAGGGGCTGTTAAAAAGTTCAACTCAGACTTTCACAGAGAAAATACATTTAATTACACCAGTATTTCACGAATCCGAATGGCCCATTATGCACGGCTGCTGAAACGGCGATTTCAGGTCACATGGAAAACGCGGAGGGGGAAGACGCGAAGCACACCGGTTACGCATGGGACGGGGTGTGACGGCGGCAAAACCCAGAGTAACCGATTATGCACGCGTCGATCCCGGCGCCGCTTTTGGTTGCGCCCCGGTTACCCGGAAGTTGCGCTTTCTTCCGTGTTTCGCTAACATGGCTTTTTCGGCGGCATGCACCGAAGCTGCGGCCGGTTGCAGCCGGCACTGTGTGTTATCGGTGATTTTAGTCGCCGCCATTCCACCCCGAATGTGCGTTATTTCCCCCGTGCATAATGGGTCTATGAGATGCATTTATTTGTGAACCATTTTACAACCTCATTTCTGCAATTGGTCATTAACACTGAATCATGGAACACTAAAAATATGGAATGTAAACAATTGGTTTCTGTTTTTATAATTGTTTTCCTGCAGGTGTCTGAAAACTCAAAAGAACTGATGCTTTATAATACTTCTGAATGCACAGAATTTGGACATCGCTATTACACAGACTTACTGCAGATGAAGCTTGAGAACTCAGAGTAAGTGTTAAATCAAGTGTTAAAGTGGATAACCAAGGCATTTTTCACTCTCTGTAGCTTATGTGATGTTGACCCATTATGCACGGCAACAGCCATGCCATGGCAGTATGCCCTGGTGCTTCCCATATATGGACAGGGGGAGGGAATCCCCCAGCATATGCAGGCTGCTCTGGCATAGCATGGGCACAAAAGGTGGGGGTGGGTGGACTTCCCGGCTGGCTCCATGGAGATGATACATTGGGGGAATGGCCAGGCTGAAATGGAGATGATACATTGGGCGAATGGCCAGGCTGAAAGGCCCAGCTCTGCCCATTATGCAGGGCGCTGGCCCCCGCTGGTGCCTGTGGTATCCCAGGGAAAGTGGAAAATTCCGCGTTCCCTTGCCGTGGGTCTTCTGGGGTGCTCTGCTGGGCCAGAGCTGGGATGGCAGCTTCCTCATGCATAATCAGGGCTGCCCTGCTGCCACCATCCTGGATTTCCTGCCCTGTGCATAATCAGTTGTTGAGTGGTATCCCAAAGGCTTTCCTTTTTAAGACTGACTTTGAAGTCTGTTTACCCCCCCCCCCAACAGACACGTGCACACAAAATACCCATCAGACGAATGAAGTGTCATTTTTATTCCAGTGATGGTAAAATTAATTTAGCATCTAAAATCTGTTACCGTCCTGTTCAAACGAACTGTCAAAGGTTATTTCATGGATGAAGTTTAATTCTGTTTTAGATTCTGGCCTTTAATTATCCTACCCTACCATATACTGGTAGGGTAACTAAGAGAAGGAAGGAGTTCTTCATTTGCACAGAAGCTGATTAGTGAGTTCAGTCTCAAATAATAACCATCTTTTATGTGATAAAACAACTGAATTCTGAAGTGATAATAAATTATCCAGTACTTACTCATTAACGATTTTTTTCTTTATTTTTTTTAATTTGGCAGTAAGGAGTTAGAAAATTTGAGAAGTGAATTATCCTTACAGCGGATGAAAGCTTTGTTTGAAAATCAGCGGGTTTTGGAGATGGAACGGAAGCTTTTTGCAAGTGAAAGGCAGCTTGAGGCTTGTCAAAGTGACAGTATAAATTTGCGAGTGCTACTGGAAGAACTGAGAATCAAGTATGAACCTCAAGGTAAATGCTTAAATCCCCTGAATGGAATAGAATTAATCACTAAATATTCAGGAGTGCCTGGAGTTGGAAGACTGTACGTGAGTACAAGAGCAAGGGGACATTACTTATACCAGTAATAATTGAAATTATTTTCACAATTCAGACCACTGAATCAAGAGAACTTTTATAGAATAATCAGAACAGCATTTTAACTTCATTAAAACATAGATTTATTTTACTTTATTTATATTCTGCCTTTCTACCCAAGAGAGACCCAAAATAGCCTAGCAAACCTCAGCATAGCAACTCTGTGCAAATGTTTGTGTAAGAGCCTTCAAAGCAATCATATACAATAGTCAGTTGTGTAGCTAAGGTAACTATTTATTGTATATAGAATATATTTTGTTCCTTTTGCATGCTTTCATGATCTGCCGAAGGAAATTAGGCTGACATAAAGAAATATATAAGTGGTCATTGTTTCATAGTCCAAATCCAACAACTGGTGCTGTCCTTCTGGAAGCATAGAGCAAAATCAGTTACAGTGACACTTCATGGTAGTGTATAGAAAGCATAACAGGAGACTTTTCTGATAATGCTTGGTCATGGGTATGTAAACATTTAGGAAATCCTTTATTGACCTGGAAATGTTGGAACATCCTGAATCCTTGCAGTTGCCCTGGGTGAATGTAACAAAGATAAAAGCTCACTGTGAGGCTCCGCTTGTAAGAAGAGACTTGTATAAGGGGTCTGGCAAGTCATTCTAGGAGATAGTGGTCTCCTGTATAAGCCATTTTCTTTAAGGGGTCTATATTAATGCAGTTAAGGCTAATTAGTTAACCAATCATTTAACATTAAGAATAGTTCTGTATTCTCCCCCCTCCCCCTTCTCATGCTGCACTAGAGTTAATGAAAAACCCCATCAGTTTGAAGAAGGATCAAGGGAACATGGATTCTGATAACTCAAATAGTGCGAGGATCTCTGCACATGCAGCTGCTTCACTGCTGTCTCAAACATATGAAGAGGTAATAAGTGAAGCTGCTGTGAAAACCTCTCTACAAGCTGCGCCAATGAATGTCGTTCAGCCTTCAGCAATGCATCAAAAAATGAATCAGCCTGAAAAGAAGAGAGTTAAGATCAAGGAAGAAGAACATGACAAGAAAAGTATAAAAAAGAAAGATGGAAATGGTACTGCACCTTTTCCAGTGACCAGGTCAGTGTCTTCTAATATGCATGCACAAGGCAGTGGGAACAGATCTACATCTCTTTTCTTTCGCTGCATGAACTGTGCTATCTACTTCTTCATTTACTTTCTCAGTGTGGCATGCAGTGCAATCCCTCAGTTCCAGCTGCCTGCTCTGGTGTTTTCAAAGCCCCTTAAAAAGATTAAAAAAATAATAGACTGAGAAGGACTTTTAAATCACGGACAGAGCGTAAAGTTGTGTTTCTACTATTTAAATGGCTGTAGTAATGAACTAGTACTTGATGCTGTGTTTATGCCATCCATATTAGCCATTGTATGTATTCAGATCTTACTCAGTTTCTAAACTGGCATACATTGCAAGGTACAGCATGATGCTTACATGTCAAATTATGACTACTTTTTAAATGAAATTGCAAAAAGCCACTTGAGCTTTCACAATGAACATGAACTTAGCTTAGAACGGAAAGTGCATGTGGCACATAATGAAAGATCTAATTTTGAACTAGATGGGGAGCAGGGTGCCTGAAATTGTCTTAATAATTGTTAAAGTATTTAGGATTAAGCATATTACTCCTTTTTAACTTACAAAGCAAATAGAAATATTTTAAAACAATAATTTTCATAATAACCTCTCAAGATGAATATTCTTCGCACTGTAGACATTTGTCTAACAAAGCTGCTGGAGAAGGGGATTGACATTAATCTTCAACCTGGCCAGATGCCCTAAGTAGCTTTCTTCAACAGAAAAAGGGCAAGCTGCTCAGACTTCTTCAGTGTTGTATCTCCCCCCCCCCCTCGCTGCAGTAGATAGGGTAGCAATGGAGATCCTATCCTATCTAGGGCATAATTCAGTGTTTGTTTTAGTAATGTTATTCCTTTTAAGTAGTCTTGATAAGATTAGCTTGACAATGGAAAATGTGTATTGAAAAATGGCTTTGCAAAGAAATGATGTGGCTGATGGGAACTAGAAATGGAGGCTGCTATTTATAGGATGACAAGGTGGAAAATTTGATGCACAGGTGGGTTAGCTATTTAACTAGTGAAAAGCCTACCTTTTTGAGCTTTGCTTTTCTATCTTGTGTATAAGACAAGGAGTATAGTATGAAACAGCAAAGTTTTTGCAGGCTGTGCTACTTTGAAAGGTTTTTTCCTTGGACAGGTGTAAGTTTTCTGCCATGTTTTGGGAATAGTGCTAGAATAACAGTGAGACATGGCTATCAGATTTACAGTGAAAAGTGTAATCCAGCTGCTAGTATTCAGTTGGGTAGGGTAGTTGTAAGAACTGTTCACAGTTCAATAATGCATCCATTTACATTTGCTGCATGGGCAGTTTATAGTTGAAGGATCTCTTCCTAAGATTTGGCAGATTGGAGTTTTCACTCCTTAAGGCAAAATCATGGAAATCTGGTTAATCCATCTGTGCTTCCTAATTCAGCCAGGCTTCCCAAATAGTACCATCTAATTGTACATTTTAGGGCAGTCTCTCTGCTATAGATAAAGGCCTGGAGTTGCTCAGAGAGTTGAAGCAGGTAGGTGAAAGATGAGTAGGTGGAATGGATGGAGGAGTCAAATAGTTGTTTCATTTGAGTATGAAGAAGTTAGGCTCATGAAATTGAAAGAACCTCAATTCAGAGGTGAGTACCGCAGAGGAGAAGGACAGCTAAGCTTGATATGGTAGTTTGAAGAAGAATGAGGGGACTGGTAGTCAAGTTAATGCTCTGTGTGAAGTTCAGGGTGATTCCCTTGGAAACATATGGCAAATCTGCACATACAGTTAACAGAGAAGCCTATGTGTAGCCAGTCTACTAAGAAGACTTGGTATACCTCTGAATTTACTCCAGCATATCATTGGAGTTTGTGTTTAAAGAGGGCTTCTGAACCAATAGCATCCTTTACACATTCCTTAAGCAAGTTAGATTTTCTTGGTTTTGCATTGTGAAGGAAGAATTTCATAGGGAGGCAAGTGTATGTTTGCACATGAAGACTCAGTGCATCAGAATTCTGGACTTTTGTTAGAAAGAACAGGACACTCAAGAACCTAGTTTAACATATAAAATGCTGCTTCCAAAGAGTGGTAAGACAAGTTACTTGAATAGCACTGACACATAAATTTTGCCAATTAGTGGATTGTCTTAATGTGGTGTTGGATGCATCAGCTATTACAATTAAACTCCTATAATGTCTCATATCTTGGAGTCTGAGTCTGTCTACTTTTTCTTCCTTAAAAGCTTTGCCAGCCTGAGAAGGAGAGCATTGTGTGAGCCAAGCAGAGCATAATATAATATGTTGTTATAGGTGAACCAGGAATCTTTAATCACAGAAGTCCCCCCCCCCCCGTAACTGCATTTAAATACCACCTGCGGCGCCGCGGACTAAATAATTCGCTAAGGGGTTCTGGGGCGGGATCTGTCCGTGATGAGGAAGGGTCCGGATTGGACCCTTCCTCTGGACAGACGATCGGAGGGACCAATCGGCAGGCGCAAAGCTCCTGCCGATTGGTCCCTCTGATTCCCAACCCCAGCAACTGAGAGCCACGCACAGCGCGGCTCGCAGTTGCTCCCGGCCTTCACGCCTCTCGCCGCGTCAGGCCGCCCCCTCAAAGAGCCACCGCCGCCCCAGAGGACAGCCGCCGGGGGACACGCACAAAGGTTCGTTCCTAGCGCCCGCTGTATTCCTCATACAGCGGGCTATATTACTAGTAATAGAATAGTATCGCTTTTCCTGTAGCTGTCATTATGATTCTGTGGTATCAAATAGCCAATAATCCAATCCCCATCTTTGCTAGCAGCCAACAGCCTTCATACAGCTCCGGAAGCAAGGAGCTAGGAACACAGGTAGGCATGCAGAGGTGGTAAACTACAAGTACGGTTCATATCTAGAAATGCACCTGCCATGCTTGAAGGGGACACTGAACAGGTGATGGAGGAAAGGAGCAGGGGAGGGAGACAAGCAGGAAGCATAGTGGGATTTCACTTCATTACAAACTTGGCTGTAGCTCAGTTTTTTTGGCCATATTACTATGTGGGACTTCACTAGTTTCTTAACTAGAAAATGTAATTACACATGAGAGCCTTTGCTAATGGACATAGGCCAGAGGGCTCAGCGACATGGCATGCAATTTGCATGTAGTTTTAAATGACCTCAGGTGGTCAATGTGATTAATCTGGAAAAATTAAAAGATTTTGCTACTGAGTTAAAATTTACTGTACTTTTCAGTATCATATTAATTGTGAACAAAATTAGTTACAAAATGTTTTCCGTGATACAGTGTAGATTCTTCAATAAAAACATCATACATTTTGAGTGAGTAAAAGTTTGTTTTTCACCTATTCCAAAAGAGAGAATAGTTAACGAAGTGCCAAAACTTTTACTAGCATGTTGGCCACTGCTTGGTCTCAAAGAAGAGCAGGCAGTGGTATGGAATGGGTTCTAGTCCTAGCCATGGGTGCTACCTGCTGACACAACTGTTGAGCAGTTGTCTTCATAGCTGGGATCCTGCTGTTCCTCCTTGTTCCCTGCTCCCACACTGTTGCTCAGTTGTATGTTGGCTAGAGATTTAAAAGGGCAAGGCACAGTAAACCCTGGCCCTTTGAATCCTCAACTGCTGGCCAACTGACCGATGGTTTGGAGGTAGGAGACAAATTGTGGCTAAGTGTCCCCCACCCCGGTTCTGCTGAGCAGGATGTGCAGATAGCCAGGAGGACGCCATCAAGATATGCTTCCTTTTATTCCTAGCCTGATTTTAGGCAGTGGGCTCTGGCCATGGTTATAGTGAAAGCTTGACTGACTAGCTTTGTTTTGTTTGGGGGGGAAGGGTTGATTAAATGGCAATCTTAATTACCTATTTCTGCTGGTTAACAAAGGTTTTATTATTGCATTTCAGTCTTTTCCCTGCTTTCTTACATCTAGTTTTTCCATTGGGGAAAAATAGTCCTGGGTGAGCCGAAGATAAGTGGCTTATGATAACCTAGTTAATCCTTCTCTGAGGACCTTGGACAAATGCAATCAGCAGAGGGATCTGCTTCCCTATTGTGCAATCTCATGCTGCAAGAGGAGTATGGATTAATGCTGTCATCCAGTTGTGTGGATTGGACCAGTTGCGTGGATATCTTGCCTTCTTTTGGCCACCTGTTGGGAGGGAAAGATCCTGCAATGGTCATGTTTCTACTGTAGCATGGGATTATACTGTATAAAAGTAGGTCCTGTGTTGCTGGGTGGTACAGATGGTGAGCCTGAGAACATTGTATTAGCTACATAGCAGTTAGTGATACAATTCAGTCACACTGCTGGTGCTTATAGGACAAGGCAGACTGGAATAAAAGGATTTTGATTGGGTAACGTCTAGCAATTCAGTCCTGGTTCTTTTAAGTGCAGTGAGGCCTGCCCTGCTGCAATGACTTCAGTAGCACAGGAACATAATGCCTTTATTTTGTCCTTGCATTCTTATCCTTAGTTTGTCCTATATGCATGTGGAACTTAACAGCACAAAATCCACGTTTAGGAATCTAATATGGAGCCTGTGGCAAGACTTCCTTACACTTCCACACGTTATATCCAAGATATCAATAATGCACAAAAGGTTCTAGTCCACAAGCCACTTGCTTGTCTTACCATGTTTGTTAGTCAATTTGTAGAATATCATCAGATCCCTTCAATTGCCACTGCTTCTTTTCAACTTCAGAAAATCTTTCTGGCCTATTAGACTATTATGAGCCAAGAAATAGTAGTGCAAATATATAAACCAAGTCTTGCATATTCTAAGTTGCTTATATGAAGCAGTTTCCACAGCTAGTGGAAAACACAAACATTACATCTTTGTACCTACACATAAAGCTGTTTGATTTCTTTGCACGGTGTGTGTCTGCTTTTTCCCGTTTTGGCATGGCTTGAGTTACATAAATGATACTCAAAAATTAATTGTAATCAATGATAAGGTTGAACGAACTTGGAAATGTGATTTCAGTGCAACTAATGTTTGTTTTAAGTAGCAAAGTATTAAAAGTGACAAAATTTCATCTAAAAGTGAAGTTAGAGTGGTTGCTTTGCCTGTAGGTTTACATCTGAACTTGGAGTAAAGACAGAAGAAAACAATGCTGGTGCAGCTGAAGATCCAAGTAAACAGGAGAAGAAAAGCCAAAAGAAAACATACCCTGTAATACATATGTCCTCCAGAGAAGCTCCTGAAACTCAGTGTGCTCAACAATAATTTTGAAAATATTTGTATTGCTCAGGGCCTTACTGTTTTCATTGTAGGACAAAGCATTGGAATAGAACACTTGGCTTATTTCTTCAGTGCCTTGTATTTAAATACTCTGCCTACAGGTCTTAAGAAATTTATAATGGTGTTTTTTAGATGAGGAGAACTTGCAGTACTGAAATGAAAATCCTCAAAAACGACTGTTTCAGTTGAACAGATAGTTTAGATTGTGTATCATTCCTCAGAAGCGATTTGCTTTATAATAAACATACCAGTGATTTGATTAACATAGATATTACAATACCTTCAGAGATCATTTTAAAGATATATTTATCATAATGTTACCTATTTATGAAAGACTCTAGTGGGGCTGTACACTTATATCAACTGAGTTAAGTGAGTTGCAGGGAGATAATACCTAGATTTGGCATCCCCAGCCAAAGACATCTTAATATGCATTGCCACTTCTCTGATTACAATGATATGTTTAACACTTTGTCAAATGTTCTAGTTTAAATAAACCTTTCAAATTGTTATGTTCAACGTGTCATGTGCTTTATTTAATAAAAACTTTTAAAATTTAAGGCTAAAATGCAGAACTTTCTGGAAGTTAATCACATGCTTCTAAGACACTAAGCCAGGATTGCATCCAAACTGTCCCATTGATCTCAAAGAAACAACTGTTCTGCCCACAGTTTTGTACCCCATTCCCCTCAGAATAAGACTCACTAGACACTGAAGGTGAAGTAACAGTAACAGCTGCATCTTGTACACCCCACAGGTGGTGGCTATGAACTGGATTTTTCTCAATGCAATGGGTCCCAACTTTACTTTCCTGTGGTAACAGTTTTGGGCACAAGCAGGAACGTTTTTGGTCCCTGTCAGCTTAGCTGGGATGATAGACTTTTTTTGCCACCTTCATTCTTATTGCAGAATGAAAAGACTTGGTCCTGAGGGTTTGGGGAGACCTAACTGAAGTTGGAAAGGTCTTTGCAGGGTAGGTGTTCGTTACTTATTCCTTGGGTGAGCATCTTAAGGCATCCAAGGAGGAGAGGAGAGTTGAATGGTCCAAGAGTGCCTGTTGGGCATAATCCCTCAGTGGTGCACATCAGTGCTTGAACTTTTGCACTTTATGAAGGAGGGACCATGGTGTTGATAAATACATGTGATAATACTGAGTTTATAGCAAAAAAAAAAGTTTGCCCAGTGCTACCATACCCAGTAGAAAAACATGCACAATGGCAGGGGGGGGGGGGAGAAAAACTAATAATTTGTGCAGATTAACGAACCCTAGTTCAGGGGTCCCTGACACAGTTCCCTACACTTCCCCAGGTGGGTGTCACATGCTTCATGAAAGTATATGGAGCTATTGTGAATGCAGGACTAGTGACTGAAAATGCCATCAAGTTGCAGCCAATTTAGAGCAATCTCCCTAGGATCTCAAGGCAACTGATTAAGCAGAGATGGCTTACCATTGTCTTTCTCAACAAAATCTTCTATGGTACTTCCAAGTACCAACCTTGCTTAGCTTCTGAATCTGATGAGATTGGGCTATACTATATCATTCCACATTCCATGACTGACTTCCTTTGCACACAGAAAAGGGGCTTTTCATCTTGGCAACCTTCTATGTAGGTTTGTATTATTCCCCCCCCCCATTGGTCAGTTTTTGTGCTGTATCCTTTAATGCATTGGTCATCTCCATTTTCTTATTTATTATATGGCTTTTATACCTTCTCTCACGACAAAGTCATCTCCATTTTCTGTGTTTATATTCCATGTCTTTCACCCCAGTGTTTCGCGGGGTGGGCAAGACTGAGCTCTTCCGCCAGGTCTATGGTTGAGGCCGGCACACTAAGGAAGATCTCTATGACCCCCCTCAGGACAATAAGATATTGTTATTATGTGATCGGCGGCCTTGGGTTTTTCTGCCCCTTTTTTCCCTGCCTTGTGGGGTAGAATCTGGGATCGATACTGCTTTCTGCTGCATCTTTGTTCTGTGTTTCTAATTTGTTCTTTTGTGTCTGGGGTTTTAAGGGAATTTTATTGGGGACTTTTATGCAGATGTTTTGTAAACCGTGGATAAGAAATCTAAAAATGAATAAATAAGATAAAATAAATCCTCTTGTGTATGTCTGGTTGGCTCCTATAGCAGCAATTTTGTAGCTATGCCTGTGACTCCACCTTGACCGTTTACGCACTGGAGGTTTCATGCCAGGCTGCAGGCTGGAGTTTTAGTCATGGCAGGTTGCCCCACCTCTTCCTGCACCCACATGGGGGAGCATTTGGCCTGGTGTACCTCATCCGCACCCAATTTGTGCTCCTGCATGGAAGCCGGGGCAGTGAAGTTCCCAGTGCATAAACGGTCCTTGAAAATTCTAAAGGGTCTGGCAGGCGCAAAAAAGGTTGAACACCTTTGCTCCAGTTTAGCTTATGCATAGGGCTGCCATGTCTCTCAGTATAACCGGAGACCTCCCACCAACTTTGCCCACTAATGCCCAGAGGCACAGCAGGAAGAAATTTCTGGTTGTAATATGGTTGTAATATGGGGTCAGGTGACCCTCTAGTATTCATCTCTGGTTCAGTGACACCACTTCTGGGTCGTACTGAAGATAACGTTATTGTGCCACCACACACACATATGACCATAAGTCCCACTTTCCCCCATCTCTTGCCATGCCTGGCAACACTACCCCCTCATTTTGCCTGTCTTCATTTTACCTCAGAGTATGGGCCTAAATCTATGCTTCCTGCTTACTTAAATCAGGTAGATATTTCAATGATGGGTTGTAACTGCATTGTATATGGCTTGAATCCTAAAATGCTATTCTCTCTCTGAGGTGGATGATGTCTTAGTTGGTAATTCCCACCTTCCACTTGGGGAGGTGGAAATTACTTTTTTCTTTTTCCTGTCTTGGTGAGAGTCACACTCCTTTCAGTTCAGGGAGAGTAGTTTGTTCAGTAGGGCTGTCTTACTACTTTCTATTCAACTTAGTTTCTCAAACTTAATTTTAACTATATTCTGATCTTAGCTGCCCTTTACTTGTGCTTCCACCTTTTCTCTACTGAAATTTGCATCTCCTAGCCCGTTTATGCACTGGGCACTTTACTGCCCCAGCTCTCGTGCAGGAACACAAATAGGGGGCAGATGAGGTGCACTGGGCCAAATGCTCTCCCCTGTGGGTGCAGGAAGAGGTGGGGCCACCTGCCACAACTAAAACTCCAGCCTGGAACCCAGCATGAAACCTCCAGTGCATAAACGGTCCTACTGAAAAGGCTCAAAGAAGAGAACACAGACAGGCTCCAGATTGGAGTGGCAGCCATTTTGCACAAATGCTTGTATAGCTTGGGTGCTCAAGCCATGGAGAAATCAGAGAAGGGTGACAGTTTTCTCTCCAACAGCAAGATGCAAGCTCTAATTGCAGCCAAAAACAAGGAGCTAGTTATTCCAACAGGCATTAACACAACTGCAACTGCAAAGGAGCCAACAGCAGAGCCCAAAAAGCATTCTGAGAAAACAGATACAGAGGCTCAAGCATGCTGTTACTCAAAGCACCTTAAAATTAGAGCAGTTTCAAAACGGCTGGAATAGTTTCAAAACGGCTGGTGTAGTTAGGCACCTGAAAAAGAAACAATGGAATGCAGCTTGATGCTTGTGTATTAGGGATAGGATAATTCTGGCTGCCATCCTTAGTCCTATAAAGGTGGGCGAGATAAGGGTGATTTTGTCCTGTGAACAACCTAATTAACTGCTTGTAATTTTGACATGTGATTAGCCTGTTGATAGTTGATGTGATGCTTCGGTGCTAAGCTGTAAAAGTAATTGTTGGGGCTTCAAGCCCTGCCCTGCTATTTTGTAATCCTATAGCCTATTTTACAGTTGTAAAATAAAACTTTTTTCTTTTCCATGCTTGGTATTAATTGATATACCGCCACTCATGGCAATTGCTGTCCCGTGGCAGTTTACAATATAAAAGCCATACAAATCACAATAAAACCTCATAATAAATATCACAGAACAATAAACAGAACAATAAATGGCAGCATAAACTACAAAAAATAAATCTCCCAGTCCCAGCTGTACTATTCCAGCCTAGGGATATTTGCATAACCTAGATAATAATGATCAATTGGTATGAATAATTGATTTGTCTAGCTCCAGCCAATGATCCTATAACCTTAAAACAGTTGGTTTCCATGCTCTAATTGGCTGATCCTGGGTGGCAGCCATTTTGAAAACATTTTGTAAGCAACATTGGAATAGCTCAGACTATGGATTTGTTAAACCAAGCAGGGGGTTTGAATTTGGAGTCAGGAACCGTGGTCCATCAGAAGTCCATCAGATCAGTATTGTAAATGTTCCTAGGCACCTTAATCTTCCTTCAGAATCTTTTATCATTTATAAGGTGATCTATGAGGGAGGAGATTTCATATTCCTGGTTGCAGGGTACTCTAAGATCAGATACTCATATAGCATCCCTTCTCTCGAGGCATGCACTAGATTTCAAAAAGACACCAGGGGTAGATCAGGCAACAGTTTCAGACACCAAACAGATCCAAGGGGAAAAAGATTTTTTGCCCCAGATTAAGTTCAAATCAGAAGGCTTTTCCTTTCCTGGTTTTTTTTTTTTTTTTAGAAACCATTGAATGTAGAATGGGCAAAGCAGTTCCCAAGTTTCATTTTACAACTATATGCATTACCATCCTATGTTTACGAGTTTTTTGCAGGTACCTCTGGTTGATGCGCCAGTTCAAACTTTGCAGTATCCAGGGTTGCTGTCTGAAGATGAAGAAAGACACATCAGACACAGTCTACATAAAAGGATTGACTTTGGATTAAAGAACGTGCATGAAGCCACAGCAATGGCTACTAGAGCATCCACCACTGCTTCTATTGTGCCCAGGGCTGCCACAATCTGGAATAGGGAAATACTACTGTATCAGATATAGGAGATACAGAAATATTGCTATCAGTTACTTGAGTCACATCTTCTTCCCCTCCTTCATATATCGTGGTGTACCAGGGTTGTGCACATGCTTTTTCCATGTGCAAGATGCCAAGTTCCATCCTTGGCATCTCCTACTAGAAAGCTTCTGGTAATCAAACATTCTTTAAATTATTTAATCTATTCTCTGTGGTGATTTATTCTACAAGAGAAATACACACATACAATTGTCTGGTCTGCTGGCTTGTCCAAGGGAATAAAAGTGCCGCATCAGGCACAGGAAACAAACATTTATTTCATGCCTATGTCACTCTGTGGTCTCAGACCCAAAATCTTCCCCACATCTCTAAGGGGAGGCTGCTTATCTCCCATTAATTAGGTTATTTTCTTTAGTACTATTTTTGAGACAGAAAAGAGGTGTGATTGTGGATTATTTTTATGTATTAAGCATGCATACCTGAAATTAACTATGATCAGGCCCAGATCACATGGCTTATAGTCATTTTTGCTTGGCAGGGTTGTTCATCAACCACCCACCCTACCATTCCTGCAGACTGTCCCCCTACCATTGCAGATGGAAACAGTGAGAGAATTCCGGCATTTTCCTTCATTTGGGAGTAAGTGTTGGCTGTTTTATGAAGTACACACCAAAGTCCACATGTGAGGCTACTATAATGTTTTCCCCCTGCACTTTTGATGGGTGGTTGTTGATTCTTTCTGATGGAACCTGACAGAATTTTCCCTTTTTTGGTCTTTAGTTAGAATTTATTTTGCTAAGATTGTCAGCTCTTTGGGGGCTTCCACTGCAGGTTTGTTTGGCATTTAACATATCTATATGTGGCACCATAACAGAATTTGTATTTTTGGTGTATATCTTTCAGGGAATGCCAAGATTGCTTTTTTCTTTCTACGACAGACCTAACATGCAACATTCTTAGGGTCTCACTGCATTTTTCTCATAGCACTTCTTTTGACTCTGAACTTTTGAAAGTTATTATCATCTCAGATGTCTCCTTCCCTATAGTGTGGAGACCCAATTAAGTGTTTCCTAGTGGCTCCCGGTGCTCTGCAAAATTATTTTGGCATACCAGTACTTTCACCTAGAACACTAGACATACTTTGTTTTTTATTTTAGTGCAAATACTCCATATAGTTATGGAATACACTGTAATTATGTTTCCACTGACTGATGGAGATCAGTTCCCTGATACTCTGGCTGGAAGTCTAGGCTACTTTGCCTTGCCCCACAATGGGATATTCCAGGCCCTATCCTTTGTGCTTCTTTCCTGGCAAAGATCCCTGTTATTGAGGAATGCTCTTCTAATCCCTTGCTAAGACAATCTGTTTTTATATTTCTTTATCTGGCTATAGTGCTGTTCAGATTACTCTGCAAACTGCACAAGGTACATTTATGGTGCATCCTATCCATCCTTTCTTTGGCCTCACCATACTTGTTTTCATTACCTTCATTATTATGGCACAGATCTTACTCTCATTACTTGCTGCTCTATTATAAGACAGTTTTGGGTTAAGTGGTCTCTTTGACATACACTAAATATTAGAAGAGTTCTGAAAGCATATATACTAAGCACAGAGCATATCAGTAAAACTGATGGTCTATTCATTTTTGTCGCACTACTGAACATGGGAATTAAAGGTTTAGATCTGTCATCAGTAGCTACCTCAAAGCATGTATTATAGAAACCTATAATCTTTAAAAACAAACAATATTTCACAGTGATGATGTGGTTGTCCAGCTTTATGTTAATCCAGTATTGTAAATTCAGTGTTTACAATACAGCTAATGCTGTGTTCAGCAGAAGAGTCTTCCAATACAAAACAGAAGCAGTTGATGATGATCCAGAAAATAGGACACTACTGTGGGAAGTCACACCAAAAAGTCTTCTGCCTCAGAGGGAGAACAACTATTGGATACTTACCATGAAGGGTCCTTCTCC